>NW_005054478.1:1311637-1314265 GCF_000277835.1 Geospiza fortis | reverse complement strand
CAGCTCCAGCTTCAGGCAGGCCTGGAGACCCTTTGGTTTTGGTTACAGTGCATTATACACTTTTCTTTTGGTTACATTACATTCTATACTTTTCTTTGCTGAGCATCTTCATACAGCAGAACCAATCTATACCTTAACTATTATCTCTAGCCTATCATAACTACTGCAATTACCATATTCATGTTACTGTTCTCCAATCACTAAAAGTCAGTACATTCCAGTTTAAGCTGGAAGTTGTTTTTCAGTTTTCTTGCAGTGGAAAATTCTGAGACCTTTTTTCTACTTGCCACATTTGCTGACTTGTTTGCCTGTGGAATCTTCCTGCTTGGTAAAAACATCTTCTTGTTTGGGGTGGGTTTATCCTTTGCTCTAAGCCATAAAAACCCCTTCTGACTAACACTCCCTGTGCCTCCTTGGTTATCCAGCGAGACTGGCTCAGCGATTCTTTTCTTCTGTATCAAAACTTGCTTCCATCTCCCATGGATCCCATGGATCCCATCCCATCCCATTCCATGGATCCCATTCCATTCCATGGATCCCATTCCATGGATCCCATCCCATCCCATGGATCCCATGATCTGATCATCCCATCCCATCCCATCCCATCCCATTCCATGGATCCCATCCCATCCCATCCCATCCCATTCCATGGATCCCATTCCATGGATCCCATCCCATCCCATGGATCCCATGATCTGATCATCCCATCCCATCCCATCCCATCCCATCCCATCCCATCCCATCCCATCCCATCCCATCCCATCCCATCCCATTCTCCCTTTTTACCCCCCACTTTTTATTCCCCTTTTTTATCCCCCTCACCCCATTCCCACACATTATTCCCCCATTCCCTGAATTCTGGACATTTCCTGCACCCCAGGAATTTGGGGGCTCCACCTCAGCCCCATCATCCTGGAATCCCAAAACCTCCTCTGGAATTTTCTCGGCCCATCAAGGCTTTGTCCCAGCCCCGTTAATGTCCCAAAGGACCCTCGGGAGCAATTCCCACCCTTTTTCCATGGAATGACCCGGCACTTTGAGCCACGGAGGCCTTTTAAAAACAGGAAATAACCCATAAATCCAAATATTTCAGAACACAATTGCCTTTTTTCCCCTCCAAACCGTCCAACCTCATAAATATGCATTTTCCCATTTTCCCTTCCTACAAATCTATTATTGTTTTTTTTTTTTTTTTTGCCAGCTGCTGGAGGCCGCGGTTGGCATTGGGAGTGCGTAATTTATCATTAAAATGTAATTTATAACGTCGAGAGTGGAGCATAATAAAGTCTGGATGGGGTGATGGATGGTTGGGAAGCATGTGTTTAAAGAGAATCGTGTTTACATCCTTGTAGGTCTGCACGGAAAAGGGAATGGGATGGTTGGGAAATAATTACCGAGGGTTTTTTTAATTAAAAAAAAAAAATTATTGTGGGCTCCTGCCGGTGCTCTCTTCCCTGGAGAGCACCTGGGAGAGATGGAGGAGGGCTTGGGGATGGAATTGCTGGGGTTTGTAGGGGTTTGGGGGAGAAGGGAGAGGATCCAGGGAAAGGGAGAGGATCCAGGGATGAGGATCCAGGGAAGGATGGGGATCCAGCGGGGGAGAGGATCCAGGGGAGGGAGAAGATCCAGGGATGAGGATCCAGGGAAAGGTGAGGATCCCGGGAGGGAGAAGATCCAGGGAAAGGTGAGGATCCAGGGGGTGAGAGGATCTGGGGAAAGGAGGAGATCCAGGGAGGAAGAGGATCCAGGGAAAGGAGGAGATCCAGGGAAAGGTGAGGATCCAGGGAAAGGTGAGGATCTAGGGAAAGGTGAGCACCCAGGGAAAACGAGAGCCCAGGGAAGAGAAGGCACCAAGGGAAGGGAGAATCCAGGGAAGGAAGAGCATCCAAGGGAGGGAGAGAATCCAGAGAAGGGAGAGCATCCTAGGAAGGGAAAGTAGCCTGGAAAAGGTGAGAACATCCTGGGGAAAGAGAGAATCCAGGGAAGAGAGAACATCCAGGGGAGGGAAAGTAGACTGGGAAAGATGAGCAGCCAGGAGAAGAGAAGGATTCGTCGAAGGAGGAACATCCAGAGAAAAGAGAGAATCTGGGGGACGAAGAAGATTCAAGGAAGGGAGAGAATCCTGGGAATGTGAACACCCAGGGAAAGGCGAGGGTCCAGGAAAGGGAGCCCCAGCATTTGGCAGCAGCTCAGTTTTTTATGGAAACCAGGAAAATCATCCTTTGTAAATCCCTGGATGCTGCTCCAGCTCATTGCACCCTCTGCCTCCTCTTGTCTAAAAAATAAACTCCAGCATGTGGGAGCAGAGTGTGCCAGGTGAGTCCCTCTGCTTTCTCTTCCCTAAAAATTAAATCAGCTCCAGGGATGCAGCAGCAGGATAGGCCCATCCAGGAAGGTGCTGAAAGAAGAAATTTGGGAATCCTGTGAGAAACACCCACTGGAACAGACTCCCCAGGGACTGCTCAGGGTGGGGTTTTTGGGGCTGGGATCCTTGTGGGTCCCTTCCAAGTGGGAATATCCACCGGGATGCTCCTCCCCTCGGGCCGGGGCATCCCCTGAGCGCTGCCTTTGGCAATTCCAGGCTCTCCATCCCCGGCTCGGGAATCCCGCAGGGCCCAGCTGATCCCG
>NW_005054478.1:1305131-1311625 GCF_000277835.1 Geospiza fortis | reverse complement strand
CCCGCGGGGTGCTGGGCGTCTTCCCGTGCCCGAATCCGGCCCATTGTTTTCCATCCGTCTGCCTTCAAATTGCTCCTAAATAACACAGTTTATCTTTGGCTGATTGAGCCGAAGAATTTTGCAATTACCCACAAACAAGGACATTCAGCAGCCCATGTTATTTGCATTTTTAAGGACCGAGGATTTTTTTTTTTTTTTTTGATCATCCCTCTCCACGGGATTTTAGCTAATGATGTTTTGGGTTGGAAAGCAGGATTTCTAACATTTCAAACATTTCAAACATTTCAAACGTGATCACCTGCGTGGCTCCTCTCCCTCAGACCCCAAAAACTCCCCCCAGCCCCATCCCATGAGCCTTCAGGCAGCTGGGGGAGAAAATTTAATCCTAAATTCTGCATTTTTGGGCTGTTTCCCCATTATTTCCAGCTCCAAACTGCATTTAGGAGGGAAGAGCATCTTTGGAGCCAGCAGCAAACCCAGCACTGGTGGAACTGGTCCCAGTTTCCCTCGGGTGCACTCAGCCAGGGGTCAGCGGCCGCGTTTGGGCTTTTATTCCCTTTTTAATCCTTTTTTTTATTTCCTTTTTTTATTCCCTTTTTTTCTCCCCCGACCTCCCGCCCGGCTGCTCCATTAGGCCGGGCCGCCTCCTCCGGGCCCCTTTTTCTGCTCCAATTCCCTCCCCTCATTGATCACCTTGTCCAAACTTCTGCGGGGCCGAGGCGGGCGAGGAAGAGGAGCTGGAGAGGAGCGGAGAGGTTTAATTACTGCCTGCGCTGGCTGCCGGGGGTCCCAGAGCTGTATAAATGATTAATTACAGCCCGGCTGCAGCGCTGCTAATGCACTGAGCGCTCTCCCCTGCGAAATACCTGCGGGGAGAGGGGGAATTGCGGGGAAAACGCCTGGAACAGACCCGGCCCTGCCCCAGTTCTGAGTTTGCAGGAGTTTCTCAAGTTTCCTGTGAGAGGAAAAGCGAAATTGTCTTTCTAAGATGTTGGGAAGGATGAAAGTTTGACAAGAAGGTCTCACAGATGTGTGTGCTTGGCAGAAAGAAATCGGGATTTCAAACGCTTCAAATTGAAATCGGGATTTCAAACGCTTCAAGTTGAAATCAGGATTTCAAACATTTCACATTGAAATTGGGATTTCAAACGCTTCAAATTGAAATCGGGATTTCAAACATTTCAAACGCGATCACCCGCGTGGCTCCTCTCCCTCAGACCCCAAAACTCCCTCCGGCCCCATCCCATGAGCTCTCAGGCAGCTGGGGGAGAAAATTTAATCCTAAATTCTGCTCTTTTTTGGGCTGTTTCCCCATTGTTAATGTGGGGAATGTAGAATCTGAAAATTTAAATGTAGAATCTGAAAAGGGATGGGATCCATGGGATGGGGGTGTGGGATGAAAAAGGGATTAAAAAGGGGAATGTTATGGGATGGGGATGGGATGGAGGGATCTAAAAGGAGAATCTGATGGGGGGATGAGTGTGGGAATATTATGGGATATGATGGGATATTATGGGATGGGATGGGATGGGATGGGATGGGATGGGATGGGATGGGATGGGATGGGATGGGGGGGGATGGGATGGGATGGGGGGGGATGAAATACTGGGGGATGCTATGCGGGGGATGAGGTGGGGATGCGGTGTGGGATTGATGAGCTGTGCCAAGAGGGGATTTGATGAGGATGAGGATGTGATTGAGGGATAAATTGTGCGGGGATATTATGGGATGCGATGCAGGGCCAGCACACCGCAGGATTTAGAGCAGAACGAGCAGCAGGACGCGCCCATGGGGACACCTGGCCGGGGAGGGGACACTGCGGTGCCGCAGGGACAGGGAGGGCTCGGGGCTCCTCCCCCCCCGCGCTGCCGAGCCGGCGCTTTTGTGTGCGCATCCATTACCCGAGCAGCTTTGGGCCGCCTCTCTGGCCTTCAGCAAATGGCTTTTTCAAGGTGAACATCAGCTTTCTGCCAGAGCCAGAGCTTTTGGGAGCTTTTCAATGAGCTGCCTTTATTCGGCAGCTGCGCTCCCTGAGCGGGATCGGGGAGAGCAAATCCCTGGCAGGAGGAGCGGGGGGGAAAGGGGGAAAAACCCAGGCAGGGGAAAGGGAGGAGAGGGAAAAGGGGGAAAACCAAGCCAGGGGAATGAGAGGAGAGGGAAAAGGGGGAAAACCAAGCCAGGGGAATGAGAGGAGAGGGGCAGGAGGAGGAAGAAAAGGGGAAAATCCCAGCCAAGGGAAAGGGAGGAGAGGGGCAGGAGGAGCAGGGGAAAAAGGGGAAAATCCCAGGCAGGGGAATGAGAGGAGAGGGAAAAGGGGAAAATCCCAGGCAGGGGAACGAGAGGAGAGGGGCAGGAGCAGGGAAGGCCCTGGGGGTGCATCCCCGGGGATGCCCCGCGCTGTGGAGCTGTGCAGGGAGGTCGCACACGATGCAGGGAAGAGAATTTTGGAGAGAGGGAAGGAGGGAGTGGAATCGCTGCTGGGTAGGGACAAGGACAGAGCCAGTCGGTGGCCAAGAGGCTGCTCCGGTGTCTGGAGTTCGCTCCATTCGCAGCTCTTGGGGTGAACGAGAGGTGAGAACAAAACGCGGAGATCAAAAGGGCAGCGAGCGCAGGAGGGAGGAAGAGCTGCCAAGGAGGAAGAGCTGCCAGGGAGGAAGAGCTGGCAGGGAGGAAGAGCTGCCAGGGAGGAAGGGCTGACGCTGGCGCTGACATCGGTGCCACCTCCCCGCTGCCCTGCGGGCCGTGCCCATCCCGTGCCCGCTCTCTGCGGAGCCGGGGCAGGAGGAGCCCGAGCGTTTCCGCGTGAGCGGCGCCACGGCTCACGCACAAGTGCCCGATTATCGCCTGCATGGGCGGCCAAGCGAGCCCAGCCGGCCCCGGGGGGGCCCCAGAGCCACCCCCAGCCCCCGCTGCGTGTTGGTGCGCCCGGGTGGGGCTCGGATCCTGCCCTGGGAGCTCCCTTAGGGGTTTCACCTCGGGATTGCAGAAATGCAGAATTTCTGGGTGGTTTGGGATGCTGGGGAAGGGAAGGGCTGGCGGGGAGCTGGGATTTCTGCAGGAGGTGCGAAACTGAGGTGAGGGAGGTGCCTGGCTGTGTCCCTGCATCACCCCAGTATCACCCCAGTATGATCCCAGCACCATCCCAGCATCACCCAGCATCATCTCAGCATCACCCCAGCATCACCCAGCACCATCCCAGTATGATTCCAGCATCCCAGCCCCACCCCAGCCCCATCCCAGCATCCCAGGCCGGACCCCCGTTGTTCCCTCCCGCGCCGGGAGCAGCGGCAGCACCTGGCTGCTCCATTTAGGGCTATATTTAGGAGGAATGTAGGGCAGGCTGGAGCATCCCAGGCCATCCCCTCCCCGCACGGAGCGCGGCATGTGAGGGCTGGGCCGGGCGCAGGGGGGCCCGAGGGGGCTGCTGCCCATCCGTGTGTGCCGGCACGCTCCCGCTCCCGCTCCGGCCAGCTGGGCCAGGGCTCGGCAGGGTTCTCCCCATGATTTTTGCCGTGGATGAGCGGTTTCAAGGCTGTGAAGCACCCAGGATGAGCCCCAAATCTCCGGGGGTGCGCGGTGCCCCCCACCCCGCTGCTCCTCCTTCCTGCTCCTGCTCCAGGGTTTGTTATTCCAGCTCGGTCACGCTGATCTCCTCTCAACAGAGGCCTTTGTTCAGCTGCTCCCGAGAGGTTTAATTCCCATTGTTGTCATTAGCATAGGAGTACAATGAAAGGCGAAGGGAGAAAATGGCTCTTGTCCCCTCAATTCCCTGGATCTCTGCAGTGGAGAGCAGGAGGGAGGTGCCTGCCCGGGGTCGGGAAGGATTTGGCACCCGGGAGGGTGCTGGGAATCCCAGCTGAGCCAGGGGAGCAGGAGGTGCCACCCCGCCAGCTTCAGTCCTGAGTGCTCCACATGCACACACTGCCCTCGGCTGGGCATGGTGGGAGCCCTTGGCTGCATCCCAGCAGCTCCCAGATCGCTGGGAAACTGCTCTGGCCTTGTCTGCATCTTTGTGTTCATCCCTATTCCTTATGTTCATCTCATTCCCTGTGCTTATCCCATTCTTTGTGCTCATTCTTGTGCTCATCCCATTCCTGCCCTCGGCCCATTCCCTGTGCTCATTCTCATCCCTGTGCCCATCCCATCCCCGTTACCCATCCCCATTCCCTGTCCTCACTCCATTCCTTGTGCCCATCCCCATTCCCTGTGTTCATCCCATTCTTTGTGCTCATCCTTATCCTTGTGCCCATTCCCATTCCTTGTGCCCATCTCATTCCCCGTGCTCATTCCCATTCCCTGTCCTCATCCCTGTTCCCTGTGTCCATCCCCATCCCTGTGCCCACCCCATTCCCTCTGTTCATCCCATTCCTTGTGCCCATCCCCATCCCTGTGCCCATTCCCTGTGCCCATCCCCATTCCTATGCCCATCCCTATTCCCATTCCCATCCCTGTGCCCACCCCAGCACCTCCCTTTTTTGTTTTTTTTTGGAGCTTCTGGCTGCTACAAACAACTCCAGCCTCGAAATCCTGAAATTCCAGCGAGGGATTTCCCCTCTCCCGCCGCCCTCCAGCCCCGCGGGCCCGGCCGGGGCGGAGCGGCCGCGCAAAGGGACAAGAATTGGGGCATTAAATTTAAAGAGCTGATTAAGTGCAATGAAAACCGTGTCAGCTCCTTGTCAGCCGGGAGAATGCGCCAGGGTTGCGGATTAGAGGCTGAGCGACGGCCGGGGATTGCAGGCAGACGGGCGATCCATCAGCCGGGGAGATCAGAGGGAAGCATTCCTGATCCTGGCATCCCCCATCCTGGCATTCCCCATCCTGGCATTCCCTGCTGCTCCCTGGTCTCTGTCCCTGCCCTCTGTCACAGGTGTGGTGGCACCAGGCTGAGCTGCCAGCATGGATGGAAAGAAGGAAGAGCCAGAGGTTCTCAAAAGGATAATTCCTGCCCTTTGCTGAGCCCAAAAATGCCCCAAAAATCCCTTTATGGGATTCACCTGCCCGTGTTCCCCCAGTCCCTGACCTGCAGAGATGAGGGGACAATGTGACAATGGGGACATGAGGGGTGGTGACAGAGGAAGCCCAGGTGAGGCAGATCCACAGCATTTCCATCTCCCCATTTCCATCTCTCTCCCCATTTCCTTCTCTCCCCATTTCCATCTCTCCCAATTTCCATCTCTCCCCATTCCCAGTTTTCCATTTTTCCACCTGGCTGCTCCTTCCCCTGCTAAATTCATCCCCAAATCTGTCCCAGATTCCCAGGGAAGGCTCCAAGGATGCCCAGCTCGTGGTGCCAACACTCCCCACACCCAAACAGCCGAGCCGGGCTTGGATTTGGTGACAAACCCAGAGGATTGGGGCATTAAAATCAAAGAGCTGATTAAGTGCAATGAAAACCGTGTCAGCTCCTTGTCAGCCGGGAGAATGCGCCAGGGTTGCGGATTAGAGGCTGAGCGACGGCCGGGGATTGCAGGCAGACGGGCGATCCATCAGCCGGGGAGATCAGAGGGAAGCATTCCTGATCCTGGCATCCCCCATCCTGGCATTCCCCATCCTGGCATTCCCTGCTGCTCCCTGGTCTCTGTCCCTGCCCTCTGTCACAGGTGTGGTGGCACCAGGCTGAGCTGCCAGCATGGATGGAAAGAAGGAAGAGCCAGAGGTTCTCAAAAGGATAATTCCTGCCCTTTGCTGAGCCCAAAAATGCCCCAAAAATCCCTTTATGGGATTCACCTGCCCGTGTTCCCCCAGTCCCTGACCTGCAGAGATGAGGGGACAATGTGACAATGGGGACATGAGGGGTGGTGACAGAGGAAGCCCAGGTGAGGCAGATCCACAGCATTTCCATCTCCCCATTTCCATCTCTCTCCCCATTTCCTTCTCTCCCCATTTCCATCTCTCCCAATTTCCATCTCTCCCCATTCCCAGTTTTCCATTTTTCCACCTGGCTGCTCCTTCCCCTGCTAAATTCATCCCCAAATCTGTCCCAGATTCCCAGGGAAGGCTCCAAGGATGCCCAGCTCGTGGTGCCAACACTCCCCACACCCAAACAGCCGAGCCGGGCTTGGATTTGGTGACAAACCCAGAGGGATCTGCCCACGCCGAGCTCTCCCTCCAATCCAGGGGCTCATCCTGCGCCTGCGGCTGCTCCTGGCAGCGCTCCTGGATCGTCACCACTTCACACCTCCCCGGAATTCTCAGCCGGGAAAACAGGGATGGGCGCGGGGCCCTCCCACCCATCCCGTGGAAATGCAGATCCCAGCAGCAGCTGCTGCTCTTTTCCTGCTCTATTCCCCACCTGGAACATCTGGAGAAGCAGAGGTTGGGGTGAAGGCTCAGCCCTTTCCTGGTGGATTCATGGATTTGTGGAGCACAGCTGGGCTGGCAGCCCCTGGAGCTGACCTGCCCTGAATCCGGGTATTATTTATAACAGAAAATAAGAAATAATAAAAATCAACCTCTCTGTTCTTCACGGGGGCTCCAGCCCTTTCCCTCTCTTT
>NW_005054478.1:1304319-1305113 GCF_000277835.1 Geospiza fortis | reverse complement strand
GATTGCGGAGGGATTAGCTGGGAGCTATAGAATCTATATATAGAGGGGAACTATAGATAGCTCAGCAAAGTGAGAACAGCCCCCACTCCCCTGGAATTGGGGAGTTTGTGTGAGGAAAATTCATCCACAAACACCAGAGGTTTATGGCCAAAAAAAAAGGAGTCCCGGAATTTTATTCCGATAAAGGAAGAGGCCATGGGGTCTCTCCAATTTTTGGAGGACGCAGCCTCCTTTTTATCCCAATTTCCCAGCTGCATTTCCCTTCTCTCTTTCCTCATTTCTGAGGTATTTGAGAGGTTCAGACTTCCCAGAACCCCTGATCCCAAAGATTTCCCTCTAATGTACAACCTTCCCTTTTAATTTTTAATTCTTACAGAATTTAGGGCTTTTTCCCCATTTCTGAGGTACTTGAGAGATTCAGACGTAGCAGAACCCCTGATCCCAAAGATTTCCCTCTAATGTACAACCTTCCCTTTTAATTTTTAATTCTTACAGAATTTAGGGCTTTTTCCCCATTTCTGAGGTACTTGAGAGATTCAGACGTAGCAGAACCCCTGATCCCAAAGATTTCCTGAAGATTTCCCTCTAATCTAAAACCTTCATTTTTAGTTATTAATTCTTATGGAATTTAGGGGTTTTCCCCCATTTCTGAGGTATTTGAGAGGCACAGACTCCCCAATACGCCTGATACCAAAAATTTCCCGAAGATTCCCCTCTAATCTATAACCTTCATTTTTAATTTTTAATTCTTACAGAATTTAGGGCTTTTTCCCCATTTCTGAGGTACTTGAGAG
>NW_005054478.1:1299501-1303890 GCF_000277835.1 Geospiza fortis | reverse complement strand
CACATCCCCTGTCACATCCCCTGTCACATCCCCTGTCACATCCCCTGTCACATCCCCTGTCACATCCCCTGCCAGCCGCAGCTGTGCTGTGCCCCCGCCCCCGGCACAAAGAGAGGGGGGGACGGGACCCCAAAGGAGAGGCTGGGAGGTGACAAAAAGGGGGTTTGGCCAAAGGATGGAGCCGTCGGAGGTGGCGGCAGATCCAGGGACAGCGAGGGCGCTGGGGAGGTCGTGTGCGTGGCCAGGCAGGATGGGGAGAGACCCAGAGCATCCCAGTACATCCCAGTTCATCCCAGTGCATCCCAGAGCATCCCAGTGCATCCCAGTTCAGCCCAGAGCATCCCAGAGCTTCCCAGTTCATCCCAGAGCATCCCAGAGCATCCCAGAGCATCCCAGATCTTCCCAGTGCATCCCAGTGCATCCCAGAGCATCCCAGTGCATCCCAGTTCATCCCAGAGCATCCCAGTTCATCCCAGTGCATTCCAATGCATCCCAGTGCATCCCAGTTCATCCCAGAGCATCCCAGTTCATCCCAGAGCATCCCAGTGCATCCCAGTGCATCCCAGTTCATCCCAGAGCATCCCAGTTCATCCCAGTGCATTCCAATGCATCCCAGTGCATTCCAGTGTATTCCAGTGCATCCCAGTTCAGTCCAGTGCATCCCAGAGCATCCCAGTGCATCCCAGAGCTTCCCAGTGCATCCCAGAGCATCCCAGAGCATCCTAAAGTATCCCAGTTCATCCCAGAGCATCCCAGTGCATTCCAGTGCATCCCAGTGCATCCCAGGCTTCCCTCTCCCTCAGGGCCGAGTTTGGAGTCAGGAGAGAGGGCTGAGATGGGATGAAGGTGGCATCACCCCAAATCTCCTCTGAAAACCCAGATTTTCCCAGGGAACTGTGCTGTCCCTGCTGCCCTACAAGGGGGGGATCCTTTTTTTTTTCCCATCCCCGTTCCTATTTTGGCAGCGCTGGAGTCAAGTAGCTCAATTAAGCAATAACTGCCTCTGTACAGCTGCCCACACAGCCTGCAGTAAATAATTAAATGCTGAAATAATCCAGCAGATGGGAAGCAGCATGGAGAGGGATCCGGGAGGAATCCTGCCTCATCCACGGCCCTGCCACATCCCCGGGACACAGAAATATGGGGGGACACCTGGAGGGGGAAAAATCACAACTCCCACCACGTGTCCCCCTCCCCGAGGCGGGCAGCAGGAGAAGGAGAACGTGAGGAGAACGTGATGGAAAATTTTCACCCAGCCCTGGAATTGATCTGGAGGCGAAGCACATCCCCGAGCCAGCCCGTGGCTCCTCTCGCTCATCACCCGCATTTCATCAGCTCCAACGCAGGGCAGGAGCGTCGTTGAGAGGCCTAATTAGCACTACTGATGGATAAATATTAATTACAAACCCTCAGGAATGAGAATCCAGCTTGGAGAGTCGAGGGTTTGGCACAGGAGCCCATCCTGAGCGTGGTGCAGCCACCAGAGTGGCTCTGCTATCCTGGTAATTCCTGGCATGGAGTTGGCATCACCCCTGTGCCACCTTCCCTGTCTGCTTTCCAAAGGCTGCTCCAGCCCCATCCACCTCCCAAAAAAACTAAGAGAACCCCACAAAAACCATTTAATTGTCCCTAAAATCAGCTCCTGCCTTTCCAAAGGGCCGGCAGGAGGAGCTGGCTGGGGGAGGGATGTTGTTCCAGGGAGATCCCAGCTCGCAGCAGGCAGCCAGAGCCGCCTCTCCATATTCACATTTCCATCACATCCTCCTCAGACAGCTCCACTCCACTCCACTCCACTCCTCCATCTGCTTAAATGCCACCTCGGAGAGGGATTGGCTCGGAACAGCTTCCCCCCTCCTCGCTCTCCTCCTCAGGATTTGCATCCTTGATCCCGGGAATTCGCCAGGCCTTCGGATTTTGTGGGGCCAGGCAAAACGGGGATGGGGCAGGGGGCAGGGGATGGCCTCAAAACCTGGATTTCTTCATGGGAACAGAGGAATTTTGGGTCCAGAACAGCCTGGGGAAGGCTGAGGTGTCCGATCCCAATGTCACCCACTTGGGGACATCCTTGGGGAGGATCGAGGCCAGGAGAGATTGATTTATTTTCTGAGTGTGAATGGAATCTGGGCTGGGAACAGATTTTCCTGCCAGATCCACCTGCCTGGCACCTGGTGAATCAGATGGGGAAAGTGATCCTGGGAATTAGATCAGGAAAGTGATCCTGGGAATCAAATGGGGAAAGTGATCCCAGGAGATCCTTATCTCCGTTATCAGCTCCCGGCCAATTCCCCAACAACCCTGAGCTTAATCCTGCGCTCAGCCTGGCCCCATGGGGCAAAGCACAGTCCTGGGATGAACTGGGATGAACTGGGATGCACTGGGAAGCTCTGGGATGAACTGGGATGCTCTGGGATGCTCTGGGAAGCTCTGGGAAGCTCTGGGATGCACTGGGATGAACTGGGATGCTCTGGGAAGCTCTGGGTCTCTCCCCGGCCTGCCTGGCCATGCACACGAGCTCCTCAGCCCCAGGCTGTCCCCGCCCCTCGCAGCTCTGTGACCTCCGCATCTGTCACCCGAGCCCGGTGTCCCCAGGACCGCCCCGGCTCCATCCATCTCCATTTCCCCGGGAACGCAGAGCTCCGTGGATGAAAGCTCGGGATAATTGATGTTATTATGGGATCCAGCAGGATGCGGGTTGGCACCGAGCAAACATCTGCCTGCTGCTGCTCGGGGAGCCCGGGGGGGCAGGAGGGAGAGGGGCTGATCCCGTTTTACCTCTGCAGTGCTGTGGGAAGGAGGATGAAGTGGGGAAACCCATGAGAGTTCTGGGATGTGAGCGGGTGCAGCCCCCGGGGTGTGGGATTTGGGGTGGGGTCAGGGTGGTTGGCACATCCCCCTGAGGATGCACAAGGGGTGAGCGACACTGAGCTGCCACCCCCCTGGGAATCTGGGGTGTCACAGAGCCCGTGGTGACCCCAGCTCCACCCCCGGTCCTTTATGGATCCCTGTCCCCTCAACGTTTTGGGGTTCAGAGCAGGGAGAGTGATCCCAGTATGGGGTGATCCCGTTTAGGGTCAGCACGAAGTGTTGGGACCCTAATGAGACCCTAATGAAGGTAATGAGCAGGACTGGGTGGGTTGGGGTGGATTTGCGGCCCATCCACAGGCCCAGCTGTGCTGCCTGGGAGGAGGATGAGGATGAGGATGATTAGGATGGGGCAGGAGGAATTTCCTGTTTGGGGAAGGTCCGGCATATGGTGGGAAGCTCAGAGCAGCTCCCATCCATGGAGGATGAGGATGATTAGGATGGGGCTGGAGGAATTTCCTGCCCTGTTTGGGGAAGCTCAGAGCAGCTCTCTCCCTGCTTGGCACCAACCTGGGCCACCAAACTGGGCCACTGGGCCAGGCCATGGGCATCTGGGGACGTGAGGATGAGGATGATGGGAGCCAGGTTGTGCTTGGGGTCCCCGAGGAGCACTGAGCTGCGTGTGCAGCAATAAATTAATTAAAGCCATCAAATAAAGGCTCACAACAGCCCCAGAGGGATCGGTGCTGGTTATGTTTAGGGATTAATGCCCTGCCGGGATGAGTTCGAATTCCCAACCTTTAATCCCGGTTTTCTCCTCCCCGGGAGCGGCGCTGGCAGCTCGCATCGCTCTCCGGAGCATCCGGGCAGCGTCCCCAGGCCTGTCCCACTGCCCCCGCTCCGCCGGGACCCCGCGGGGCCGGGATCGAACGGAATCAGCGGGGAAAATCCAGGGAAAACCGAGAGATCCCTGCCCGAACTCCGCCGGAGAGCCGGGCATGGGGAGCAGGGAGAGCGCGGCGGGGAAAGATTTGGAGTTTTATAAAGTATTGATTGTGCTGCGCTTTTTGATAAATTGTCGATCGCGTTGTGGTTTTTGATAAATTGTTTATCATGTTGATAAATTGTTGATACTCGTGGCTGCTCCAGGAGCTGGCGGGATCCTCGGCTCGATGCAGGGAAAGGAGGAATCCCGAATCCCGCAGCTCCGAGGAGGGTTTTGGTGGGATTGAGGATGGGAATGGCGGGGTGGTGCTGCTGGGGTGTGTCCCCAATCCTGGTTTGTGTCCCAGTCCATCGCCGGGCTCAAATCCACCTCTGGAAAAGGGAATTTCCCAGGAAATCCCCGCGCGATGTCACCGAGCCCGGCTGGCCCTGTCCCCTCCCGCCAGGATGGCATCCAGGGAAGGACAAGGACGATTTATTGGGATATTGCAGCTTAATGACTCGTTAATTGGGAATTTAGGGATTGGGAGTGGGAAACCAAACCAGGGAAGGGAAGGGAAGGGAAGGGAAGGGAAGGGAAGGGAAGGGAGGCTGTGTAGGAGCAGGGGGTGGCTGAGCACAGCACACTGGCTCAGCCATGAG
>NW_005054478.1:1298259-1299369 GCF_000277835.1 Geospiza fortis | reverse complement strand
GGAAGGTGTGGGAAATAAAGGAAGGGAAGGGAACAGGAAGGGAAAAAAAGGGAAGGGAAGGGAAAAAGGGAAGAAGGGAAGGGGAAAAGAGGAAGGGAAGGGAAAGGGGGAAAAGGAAGGGAAGGGAGAGAGAATGGCGAAGGAATGGGGAAAACAGGAAGGGGTGGGGAAAAAAAGGAAGGGAAAGGGAAAAAAGGAAGGAAAGGGAAATAAAGAAGGGAAAGGGAAAAAAAGGAAGAAGGGAAGGGTGTGGTGGAGCAGCTCCAGCGCTGTTTCTGTGCCGGGAGCGCAGCTGGAGTTTCCCAGCCCCAGGATCTCCGAATCCCCATCGGGAGAATCCATCCCGCCGGGAAGGGACGGCGAGTTTGTCTCGCTGCCAGCTCCTGCTCGTCGCTCCCGCGCGGCAGCTTGTGCTGCTAATTGTCTGTTAATTGTAATGGAGCTGTAGTCAGGGGTGCTTTAATTAGCGCTGCGCCTCATCCAGGGAGCGGAGCTCCGGAGGCGCTCGGGGATGGAGATGGGATGCTGTGGGGAGGAACTGGCATGGAAAGGGCAAGGAATTCTCAAGGAAAAGCGTTGGGTGGCGGATTGGGCCTTTTTCTGACCCAGGGATGGGACAACAGAGAGGCGTTTTAAAAACTGGTTTTTTTTTGTAATAAAAAAGGAGCTGGGATGGCTGGATCTGCACAGGAGATTCTCTCCCAGCATCCCCCAAAAACAGTTTTCAGGGCTGCTTTGTGCTTCCCCGTATTTTCCCACCCGTAAAACTCCCGATAACTGCAATTATCCCGTTTTTTATCTTTACGGCCCTGGAGATGTTGGATCCATATCGGAGCGCAGGAGGACATGAAAAAAGCTCCTAAAGCCAGGAGGAGATCACTCACGGGGCTTTGATTAAGCATCCTCAGCTAACCCGGGTGGAATTTATGGCCCTTAGAATGCGTTTCACCCGGAGCCAGCAGCTGGATCCCGGGACTGGAGTGATGGGGAGTGGGAGCACCCCCAGGGACCCCCCAAAAATCCCCTCAGGATTCAGTTCTGGGAGGGTGAGAGGCGATTTGGTTGTGCTGGGATGGAGGGAGGTGACAACGAGTGGCAGAGGAGGATTCC
>NW_005054478.1:1294844-1298174 GCF_000277835.1 Geospiza fortis | reverse complement strand
GCGTTTTGGGGTGGTTTTAGGGCTGATGTCCAACCCTTTTCTTGCTATAATGCTCAGTGTCCCTTTCCCATTTATCCTGGGATGTTTTATGCTCCTCATCCCTTCCCTGTGCTTATCCAGGTATTTGATTTTTTTTAAAAAAAGGCATTTTTGGGGTGCTTTTAGGGCTGATGTCCAACCCCTATCTTTCTGGAACCCTCAATGTGCCTTTCCCATTTTTCCCAGGGATGTTTTATGCTCCTCATGCATTCCCTGAGCTGATCCAGATGTTTGATTTTTAATATTTAAAAAAAGTGGATTTTGGGGTGGTTTTAGGGCTGATGTCCAACCCCTATCTTGTCGGAACGCTCAGTGTCCCTTTTCCATTTATCCCAGAGATGTTTCATGCTCCTCATCCCTTCCCCGTGCTAATCCAAGTGTTTGATTTGTAAAATAAAAAAGGCATTTTTGGGGTGGTTTTAGGGCTGATGTCCAACCCTTTTCTTGCTGTAACGCTCAGTGTCCCTTTTCCATTTATCCTGGGGATGTTTTATGCCCCTCATCCATTCCCTGCGCTGATCCAAGTGTTTGATTTTTAATATAAAAAAAGTGGATTTTGGGGTGGTTTTAGGGCTGATGTCCAACCCCCTGTCTTCCTGGAGTGCTCAGTGTCCCTTTTCCATTTTTCACAGGGATGTTTTATGCCCCTCATCCATTCCCTGTGCTGATCCAGGTGTTTGCGATCCCGCCGGGGTTATGATGTGTATTAAAATAAAAAAAATAAAAAAGTCAATAGGAAAGGGCCAGCGGGGATGGCAGCGCTCATCCATCACCGTCACCACGGCCCAGGATTGTCCTGGGAAAAGGAGCCTGGAGCTGCTCGGCTCCTCCTGGGAAGGGGGGGTTTGGTCACCCCCTGGCCATCCGTCACCCGGATGGATGGGTTTGGGATTTGTGGGGAGGACGGAACGAGGCCTTGGGAGGGATGAGGGGGATTTGGGATTGGGGGCAGTGTGGATGGGGCTCCGCCCCCACTGCAACCCCAATGCTGCTGCCCTAGGAGGGGCTGGGGGACAGTGGGAAGGGTGGGAGGGTGGGGTATTGATGGATATTGGTGGGTATTAGTGGTTATTGGTGGGTATTGGTGGGTATTGGTGGGTATTGGTGTATATTGGTGAGTGTTGGTGGATATTGATTGGTATTGGTGAGTGTTGGTGGATATTGGTGGGTATTGGTGGATATCCATAGATATCTATGGTAATTGATGGATATCCATGGGTATTGATGGATATTGATGGGTATTGATGGGTATTGGTGGGTATTGATGGGTATTGGTGGATGTTGGTGGGTATTGATGGGTATTGGTGGGTATTGATGGGTATTGGTGGGTATTGGTGGAGATTGATGGGTATTGGTGGGTATCGATAATTATTGATGGGTATTGGTGGGTATTGATGGATATCCATGGATATTGGTGGGTATTGATGGATATTGGTGGGTATTGGTGGATATTGATGGGTATTGGTGGATATTGATGGGTATTGGTGGATATTGATGGGTATTGGTGGATGTTGGTGGGTATTGATGGATATCCATGGGTATTGATGGATATTGGTGGATATTGATGGATATTGGTGGGTATTGGTGGATGTTGGTGGGTATTGATTGATATCCATATATATTGATGGAAATTGATGGATATTGATGATTATTGATGGATGTCCATGGATACCGATGAATATCGATGGATATCAATGGATACCGATGGTTATTGGTGGATACTGATGGTTATTGATGGATACTGATGGATATCCATGGTTATTGATGGATATCCATGGATATCTATGTATATCAATGGATATCGATGGATATTGATGGATATTGGTGGATATCAATGGATATCAATAGATGGAGGCCACTGGGACTCGGGCCCAGGTGACCCCCCAGCCCCTGGGTGCTGAGGGTGAGGGGCTGCTGCCTCTGTTCCTGGGTGCCCTGGGAGGAGGATTCAGGAATTTTCCTGAATTTTTCCAGAAAAGTGGCATTGCAAAAGCTCTGATGCCGCTTGGGATGTCCCCCAGAGCTTGGTGGCTCTGACTTTGTCACTCCCCACCCATTTTTTGGGGAGCTTTGGGGCTCTTTGCTTTGGGTTGCTGCCTCCGTTTTAGGGTGAGCAGGGAGGCAGGATGAGGAAAAGCAGCCGGGATTGTCCCCAAGCTGTGCTGGCAGCCCGGCACCTCTGGTTTATCCCAAATCCCACCCGGGAGAGGCTGGAATGTGCTTTCCTGGTGGGCAAAGAGCCACCCCTACTGCGCTCCGGGGGTGGGGACTGTCACTTACCAGCGCTTAATGAGCACTTCCAGCTTTATGGAAATTCGCTCTTCACCCCGAGGAATCCGAACAAGAGCGGGCGCCTTTCTTTTTTCTTTTTTTTTTTTTTCTTTTTTTTTTTGGTCCTTTTTCCCTTTAATCTCTTTTCTTTTCTCCTCTCTGCTCCCATTTCATTTAGCAGCAAAGCAGGCGGGAGATCACGATTCCAGCGGGGACCTGCGCATTCCAGAGGCAGGCACCACCCGGATACCTGATTCCCCCACACGAGGCCTTTCCTTCATTCCTGATCCTTTAAATCCCACCCCAACCCCATCAACACCTTGGGCACGAACACCAGGAAACGCTGGAGAAGCTTCTGGACCCTCAGGATCCGCAGCTCCAGGAAAAATCCTGCATGTCCCATCCTTGGAATTCCCCAAGGCCGGGTTGGATGGGGCTTGGAGCAACCTGGGATGGTGAAAGGTGAAACCAGATGGGTTTTGAGGCCTCTCCCAACCTAAAATTATCCCTGAAAAGCCCCAAAATCCCACCCTGTGGATCTGAGCACGCACGTGCTGGATCAACCCCCTGGAAAAACACTTGGCTTCGCGCACATCCGCCTCCTGGAAATACTTTTAGCTCCTTCCCTTTGTAATTATTCCCGGGATGAGCAGGCAGCTCCAAGACCTGCGAGGAAATTTGTCAGTCACTCGATGATTTCCTTGAGGGTTTTTATCTTTTTTTTCCCCCCCTCTCCCCACTCCCCCTTTCAAATGAAAGTTGGCTAATGGCTCGTTATGAAAAAAATAATTGCCACTGATTTCTCCAAATTGCAGAAAATGTATTAATGACGCTTTTTTTTTTCTTTTTTTTTTCTTTTTTTTTTTTCCCGAGACAGAAATAACGCAATTTGCATTTAAATGCGGCCGAACTTTGGATGTTTTCTTATACGAAAATACGGAGCGATTTCAGCGCAGGTGCCGGGGGTGGGGACAGCGGGCGGTTTCAGCTCGAGGTGGTGGCACTGCCAGCCCCGGCGCC
>NW_005054478.1:1291858-1294797 GCF_000277835.1 Geospiza fortis | reverse complement strand
TCTCCAGACTTATCCCCGTGCTGCCAGAAGGGAGCTGCTTCTCTTCATTAATAACTTCACCCATCATTTTGTTGCTGCTTTATTAGCCAGACCCCCCAGGGAAGGGTAAAACCTCTGATTTACGGAGTGGGACACGAATCCTTTGGGATGGGGAAGCTCCAGGAGCGGCCCCATAACACGGGGTGAGGATTTTGCGGTTTTTTGGTATCTGGGGGTGAGCAGGTGAGGGGGTTTGGGGTCACCAGGCCCCTTTCCTGCATTTCTACCCCGCTGGGGTCCCACTGGAGGGGTGGCGTGGGAGCGGCGCAGGGATTTGGGAACATCCCCTGCACCCCCGTCCGCCCCTCCGTCGCCGCTGCCGTGATTTAATTCCTGATCAGGCAGAAAATCGCTCGGTTTTAGGAGATCAGGACGGGCTCAGAACTGTGGAAATTGGGCTTTTCCCTGGATTTGGCAGGGCTGAGGAGCTGAGAGTGGAATCCTCCCCCCCGGCAGCTCCAGTGGGAAATGAAGAGGAGCCGAGTGATGAGGATGAATCCTCGCTCTAATCTTCCTCCTCCCGAGCTCCTCGTGCCCAGCTGGGCGGGGAAACTGAGGCACAGACCCTTGGGGAGGATTTGGGGGTTTAAGAGAAGATTTCCCTCTTGTTCAGGATCTCCCTGGGATTCCTCCCTCCCACCCCTTCTTGCGGGATAAACACTTCTTTCTGGAGAAGGGAAATATTTGCTTTATCCATGGAAAAAGAGCTCGGTTTTCCCCACCTGTGGGGTCCCTGTTTGTGCCCCTTCCTGGGGAATGATTTCCTGGGAATTCCCGGCTCTGCCTTGAAAGGAAAAGCAGAAAGGAGAAATTCCAGGTGGGCCAGGAGGTATTTGCCTGGCTGGGAGCTGGTGATCCCCTTCCATCCAAGAGGGTTCCCAGGATCTGCTCCATCCCAGGAGGAGCAGATTTGGGGTGCAGGATGCTGGGAAGTGCTGGGAATTCCTGGGCATTCCGGCTGCCCTAGGGGTGGGGGGAGGTTTGATTCACCCGGTTGTGTTTGATGTGCAGCTCCATAAAAAGCAAACTGCTGCCCTAAAAGCTGAAAAGGAGGAGGAAAAGCATTCCCTGCTTCATTCCCTGCCCTCTCCTGCCTGGATCTTTCCAACAGCTTTTTCTCTTCTCCCTCCTCCTCCTCCTCCTCCTCGTGGGGTTGCAAAACCTATGGAGAGGCCAAAAAAAAAAGAGGCCGAAAAAATCCCTCTTGGAGTTGGTTTTGGGATCATTCCTGAGCTTCCCAACATCCTGGGCTCAGGGCTCATCCCGGGTGCTCCCATTCCTTGGAGGGCAGAGGATGCCCCAGCCCATGATGTGTTTCCACGGTGTGCACGATATTCCCTGGAAAGAGGATCAGGAGGCAATTCCAAGGTTTTTGTTTTGCAGCCCCCGTGCCCTCGGCGTGTCCCCGTGGCAGGGAGGGACCTCTCCAGCCTCTCTCTCCTCCCCAAGTTCTCCCTCCCTTCTCTCCCCTTGTGTTTTCCTTGCAAACAGCCTCGCCTTTGAAATTCAAATGTTGCCGTGGCCCTTTCCTCACCCTCCGCAGGAATATCTCCCTTTTCATCTGAAAATAATTAACAAATGAACAAAACTCCTGTGTGAAATTAAAATTCATGCCCAGAGGTGACCTTTGAAGCCCAGCACTGCTGCTGGCTTGGGTTGGGTTTTTATATTTTCCCTTCTCTCTTTTTTAAAAAAATTTTTATTTCTCACGCTCTCTGCAGCTCCAAAGGGCTCCTTTCCACCTCCTTTTCCCCTTTCTTTTTATAAATTTGCCATAAATTGCATTTCTCTAAGGATTCTCCAGCCCTGGATGTCCCCATCAGCTCCAAAATCTGCCCCAGGAGGGGGAGCTGCTCCTGCAGGGCTCGTGTGGGATTTCTTTGGGATCAATAAGGTCCTTAAATCCCACACCACGAGGTCGGGGTCAGCTGAGGGAGGTTAATTGTTTGTAATTAATTACAGAGAGATTTGCACTGGAGCCCTGCCCTGAGCAGGGAACTCCATTGGGGATGGAGATGTCTTGTCCCTGTTCCTTGGATACTCAAGGGTTTGCTGGGATTCACTTTCGGATCCTCTTGTCTTCTGGGATGGAGTTTTCCAGTGTTCCCCATGGAGAATCCAACCCCAGACTGGTTTCCTCATGGAAGAGGGGGAAATGTTGAGCTGGGAACGGTTCCGGGTGCAGGAGACATGGAGCAGAGATGGAGCAGGGAGGGAGCAGAAAAGGAGCAGGGATGGGGATGGAGCAGGGATGGAGCAGGGAAGGAGCAGGGATGGAACAGGGATGGGGATGGAGCAGGGATGGAGCAGACATGGAGCAGAGATGGAGCAGGGAGGGAGCAGAAAAGGAGCAGGGATGGGGATGGAGCAGGGATGGAGCAGGGAAGGAGCAGGGATGGAACAGGGATGGGGATGGAGCAGGGATGGAGCAGACATGGAGCAGAGATGGAGCAGGGAGGGAGCAGAAAAGGAGCAGGGATGGGGATGGAGCAGGGATGGAGCAGGGAAGGAGCAGGGATGGAACAGGGATGGGGATGGAGCAGGGATGGAGCAGACATGGAGCAGAGATGGAGCAGGGAGGGAGCAGAAAAGGAGCAGGGATGGGGATGGAGCAGGGATGGAGCAGGGAAGGAGCAGGGATGGAACAGGGATGGGGATGGAGCAGGGATGGAGCAGACATGGAGCAGAGATGGAGCAGGGAGGGAGCAGAAAAGGAGCAGGGATGGGGATGGAGCAGGGATGGAGCAGGGAAGGAGCAGGGATGGAACACGATGGAGCAGAGATGGAGCAGACCCCCGGCCCCCCCGCGGAGGCGCAGCCGGCTCTGTAATTAAGCCAAGTGGGAAAGGTTGCCATGGCACCAAGAGCAAAGAAACGAAGCTGCACCTTTGTGGCTGCTC
>NW_005054478.1:1290773-1291540 GCF_000277835.1 Geospiza fortis | reverse complement strand
TCACATCCTGTTGTCCTGGCAACAGGCGAGGATGCTGCGGAGCCGGGCCTGGCCTGTCCCCTCCGGCTCCGGGAATGTCCCCCCGGCTCTGCTTTTCCCAGCCGGGCAGCGAGGGGAAGCCGGGATGTGCTGATTGTCCCCACACCGCACACGGGACTGGGGTGTTTGGGGACATTTGTGTCCCTTTGTCCCGCCCAGCTGAGGAGCAAAGCAGAGCCAGGGGCTGTGGCAAAGCAGGGCAGAGCCATTCCCGTGCCCAGGGTTTATTTTCCTCCCTCTGTCCCACATTCCGAGCCGTTCCTTGCCCTTTCTCTGGCCTTGCACTCCTGTTGTGTTTCTGCCGCGACAGAAATAGCCCGGGAGGTGCTAAAATAGAATTAAGGATATGTAAATGCTGTTTGTGCTCGCCCTGTTGCCTCCTTCTTTTCAGCAGCAATGATGATTTTCCTGCCAACCTCAGCCCGGGGAGGCGTTTGGGATCAGGGAATGCCGGGACACCGAGCTTTGCCCGAGGGTGGGATGGATTTGTGAACTCCCCTTGGCACCATTGACCCTTTTCCCGAAGCTCCTCTAAATCCTGGGGTTTTCCACCCAAATTTGGCCAAGCGCCATCACCAGCTCCCTTTGGTCACCCTGGGGGGAACTCGACATTCCACATCAGGGGAGGCTCTGAACTCAGGATCTTCCTGGCAGGAATTTGGGGGGGATCAGGCTTTGCACTCAACATTTTCCTGGCAGGTATTTGGGGGAATAAGGTTCTGCACTCA
>NW_005054478.1:1289671-1290502 GCF_000277835.1 Geospiza fortis | reverse complement strand
CGGGGGGGGTCGCGGTGGGGAGGCTGGCAGGCCTCGGGGCCGCGGGTGTGAGCTCTGCCAGCCGGCGCAGATGCCGGGCTCGCTCACACCACAGCTCCGCTTCCCCTCTCCAGATTTTTGCCCTGGGAAAGTAGGGCACAGCCACGGCTGCCCACGTCCTCCTCATCCTCCCTCCATCCCTGGCATCTGCTGCTCCTTGTGCTGTGGGGATGGGATTTGTGGGGTTGGATTTGGGATGAGACCCCAAAAGTGGCTCCTCCTCATCCCGCTTTGGATCCCTGGCATCTGCTGCTCCTCGTGCTGGGGATGGGATTTGGGGTTTGGATTTGGGATGAGACCCAAAAGCGGTTCCTCCTCATCCCCCCCTGGATCCCTGGCATCTTTTGCTCCTTGTGCTGGGGATGGAGTTTGTGGGGTTGGATTTGGGATGAGACCCAAAAGCGGCTCCTCCTCATCCTCCCCGTGAAGGAGCAGTGGGGACCTGCAGGTGCTCTGTGGGGACAGGACGAGGTCCCAGCACGGCCCCGCGGCCACCCCCGGGCTCGGCAGCAGGCTGGTGCAGGGAGGCAGCACCATCTGCATGGAAATGGGGATATTTAAAGCCGGAGCCGGGTGGGAAGCGAAGGAATCAATTTCCCAAGTGGGAGGGCCGGGTGTTATTTTTACATCGCGCTGGATACGCAGCTTAAATCTGGCCCTGGAAGATGGAGGGGAAGCGGGGCGGGTGGGGAAGGAGAATCGCGTCCCTTTAGCGGCGCTGCCATCGCTGCCAGCCCCTCTGGGAGGTGGCAGGAGGGGACAGGGAGCTCCGCGCGCTCTTTTTTTGCGTGC
>NW_005054478.1:1288095-1289555 GCF_000277835.1 Geospiza fortis | reverse complement strand
TCCTTTTGTGCTCGTGGTTAATTAAGAGGATCATTCAGAGCCACTCGTAGTGTAGTGTGTTGTCTTCTAATAGTTGCGATTCTGTCCCTGTGCCAGCTTCCATTAGCAACAAAACCCACTTATCTTGTTCTTCCCTATCTCTTCCCTTTATATTTTTATCCTCCCCTCTCCCTGCAAGTCTCTCTCTCTCCTCTTTTTTCCCCCAGCCCCGGCACCGCAGCAATAATTCCACCAGTCGTCATCTCGCTTGACAAAACACGGCTGATGTGACAGCTCCGAGCTATGAAATCTCCCTCGCCGCTCGATAATTAATTTACTAATTGCGTGCTCTGCATGGCCCCGGGCCAGCTCCGAGGGCAGCGGTGCCACCCTGACCCCGCCGTGCCCGGGGTGTCCCCTGAAGTGTCCCCAGTGTCACCAGTGCCACCCAGAATGGGGAATTGGGATGCAAGGAAGTGTCCCCAGTGCCACCAGTGCCACCTGGAATGGGGAATTGGGGTGGAGGGAAGGGGATGGGATGCAGGGAAGTGTCCCCAGTGTCACCAGTGCCACCATTGCCACCAGTTCCACCTGGAATGGGGAATTGGGGTGGAGGGAAAGGGATGGGATGCAGGGAAGTGTCCCCAGTGTCACCAGTGCCACCCAGAATGGGGAATTGGGATACATGGAAGTGTCCCCAGTGTCACCAGTGCCACCATTGCCACCAGAGACACCCAGAGCGGGGGAATTGGGATGGAGGGAAGGGGATGGGATGCAGGGAAATGTCCCCACTGCCACCAGTGCCACCGGTGCCACCAGTGCCACCCAGGATGGGGGAATTGGAATGGAGGGAAAGGGATGGGATGTCATGCAGGGAAGTGTCCCCAGCACCACCAGTGCCACCCAGAATGGGGGAATTGGGATGGAGGGAAGGGGTTGGGATGTCATGCAGGGAAGTGTCCCCAGCACCACCAGTGCCACCCAGAATGGGGGAATTGGGGTGGAGGAAAGGGGTTGGCATGCAGGGGGTGCTGGGAAAGGCTGAGCGCCCCCAGTGCCACCCAGTTTTCTGCCCGGCTGAGCTGCCAGCCACGCTTGGGTGACTGAACGTGTCACCTCCATTGTGCCTCACTGCAGAGAAGGTTTCAAAACTGCTCCATCAGCTGGGAAAAAAAAAAAAAAAACACCTCAAAACCACCAAACCGACCCTTTTCTGCCTCTATCCCAGTGGATAAATGAGATTCTCCTGGGCCCAGTGTGGGATGGGATTTGCCACTGCGTCCCCAAACCCCTGCTGAGCTGGATTCTCACCCCGCGCCTCCTCCTGTAGCTTTGGAGCGTTGATGGAGGGAGATCCGAGGTTTTTCCCTCCTTCCCAAACCCCTCCCATTCCCACCCGGCGGTTCCAGCAGAATGTTTGGATTTGCTGTGATCGCAGGAGTCAGGATGAGCAAACTCTGCCCTGCCCGGTGACATCTCTC
>NW_005054478.1:1282810-1288073 GCF_000277835.1 Geospiza fortis | reverse complement strand
GTTGGGTTTTGCCTTGTTTTGCTGGTTTTTCTTGGTGTTCTTTTCCCCCTCCCTATTTGGGATTAACCCTGGGGTTAAAACTTCATATTTGGGGTTAAACCCCCAATTTGGGGCTAAAATCTCCATATTTGGGGTTAACCCAGAGGTAACCCCCCATATTTGGGGTTAAACCCCAATTTGGGGCTAAAATCTCCCTATTTGGGGTTAACCTGGGGGAAAACCCCATATTTAGGGTTAAACCCCCTATTTGGGATTAAAATCTCCATATTTGGGGTTAACCATGGGTTTAAACCCTGATATTTGGGGTTAAACCCCCCTATTTGGGGTTAACAAAGGGGTTGCACCCCCATATTTGGGATTGAACCCTCCCTGCGTGGACTAAACCCCGGGGTTAAAATTCCATATTTGGGGTTAACTCCCCCTCCCTATTTGGGATTAACCCAGGGGTTAAAACTTCGTATTTGGGGTTAAACCCCCTTATTTGAGGTTAAAATCTCCCTATTTGGGGTTAACCATGGGGTTAAACCCTGATATTTGGGGTTAACCCCCCCTTATTTGGGGTTAACCCAGGGGTTTAAACTCCATATTTAGAATTAACTCAGGGGTTACAACCCCATATTTGGGGTTAAACCCCCCCTATTTGGAGTTAGCCCAAGGGTTAAAACTTCATATTTGGGCTTAAACTCCTTTATTTGGGGTTAACCCAGGGGTCACACCCCTATATTTGGGGTTATCCCCTCCTGTTTGGGGTTGAGTGAGGACGACAGACCCTACTGTCCCCAACCCACAGAAAATCCACCACGGGATGATTTCAGGAAGGGCTGGAACTTTTTTCTCCTCGAGCTTTGCATCCAGCGAGGCATCAGGAGCTGGGATCATTGGGAAAAGGGAAACTGAGGCACGGCCAGTGAAAAATCGATGTTCCGGCCCTTGGCCACGGCGCTGGCTGTGCCGAGTGTCACCGTCAAGGCCACTTGATGGGGGGGTTAAGCAGCGTTCCAGGGCTGCCACCTTCTCGGCGAATAAATAAATAACGTGTCGCCTCCGCCGCCGCGGGGCTGCCGGAGCCCTAACTCGGTAATTGCTTTTTGGGAGCCGCAATTACCGGGCAATGTTGCGGAACGTGTCGGGTGCCTGCGGGACCGGAGCGCGCTCCCGCCGGCATCCGAGCCTGGCCGAGCCTTGGTGGCAGCTGGTGACATCCCCGAGGGCACCGAGGGCACGGCCCTGCTCTGAGCTGGGCACCCCAATCCTCACCCCAGGTGGATTTTCCCCCCATAAGAGGAGGAAAGGGAGCTGGCAGGAGCACCCCAATCTTCTCCTTGCGGCATTTGACCCCCTGAAGATATGGGAAGGGATCTGGAAGGAGATGGGGCCTGTGATTCTGAGCATCCCAATCCTCTCCTTGTGGGATTTGACCCCCTTCAGATGCGGGAAGAGATTTGGGAGAGGATGGGGACCGTGATCCTGAGCATCCCAATCCTCTCCTGACCCCATTCCGGATGGGTTTTGCCCCATAAGAGGAGGGAAAGGAGCTGGGAGGAAACGGAGACTCTGATCCTGGGCATCTCAATCCTCTCCCTGTGGGCTTTGACTCCCTGAAGATGTGAGAAGGGATCTGGGAGAAGACGAGGACTGTGATCCTGAGCATCCCAATCTTGTCCTGACCTCACTCCAGGTTGATTTTCCCCCCAGAAGAAGAGGGAAGGGAGCTGGGAGGAGATGGGGACTCTGATCCTGGGCATTCAAATCTTCTCCTTGTGGGCTTTGACTCCCTGAAGATGTGAGAAGGGGTCTGGGAGAGGATGAGGACTGTGATCCTGAGCATCCCAATCTTGTCCTGACCTCACTCCAGGTGGATTTTCCCCCCAGAAGAAGAGGAAAGGGAGCTGGGAGGAAATGGAAATTGTGATCCTGGGCATCCAAATCTTCTCCTTGTGGGCCTTGACCCCCTGAAGATGTGAGAAGGGATTTAGGAGAGTACGGGGACTGTGACCCTGAGCATCCCAATCTTGTCCTGACCTCACTCCTGGAGGATTTTCCCCCATAAGAGAAGGGAAGGGACCCAGGAGAAGACGGGCACTGTGATCCTGAGCATCCCAATCCCCTCCTGGCCTCACCCCAGACGGGCCTTGCCCCTCTCAGAAACGAGCAGGGAGCTGGCAGGAGATGGGGACAGCGGTGTTGAGAGTTCAGATCATCCCAGTCCTCCCTTATTTCCCAAAAACCGCTTTCCCCACAGCCCGGGTGGGACCTGGGAGAGCTCAGGCAAAACCCAGAACCTCAAAACCCAGAACCCCAAAACCCAGAATCCCAAAACCCAGAACCCCAAAACCCAGAATCCCATTACGGACGATAGACTCGGAGCGGAGGGGAAGTGAGTGACAAACGACAAACGGCGCCGTTTTTGATGTCCTCACAAAAGCCCCGGCTGCGAGCGGGGCTGTGCATGAGTAATCCCATACATTTTTAACGGCGCGCCCTGGGGGAAAATCCATCACAACATCGAGTTTCCCTCATGCCAGCGAGCACAAAGGGATTGGGGTGGAGCAGGCAGCGCTCCAGAGGCGCCTCTTCCCCCCGTTTCCCTGGGAAACTCCCCCTGAGGGAAGGAATTTGGGAAAGGATGGGGACTCTGATTCCGAGCACCCCAATCCTCTCCTTGTGGGATTTCACCCCCTTCGGATGCGGGAAGGGATCTGGGAGAGGGAAAATCCGCCCTCAGAGCCACAGTGCCCATCCTTTCCCAATTTTAAAATATTTCTGTATTTTAAATATTGTTAACATTTTAATGGTTTTCAATAGTTTTGTTTTAAAAAAAATATCGAGATAAACAATAAAATTAAAATAATAAAAATATTTTAATATTTTTCAATGTTTTTATTCCTGATCATCCCAGCTCCATTCATGTCCTGTGACAGGACGCTCACTATGGATTAGCAGAGCTAATCTGGGGATTTGGGGTCTCACCTCCCTGCAGGGCTCCGGGTTTTTGGGATCATTCAGTGGGAATCTCCTCAAGATTCCCAGAGAATCCAGCCCAGCTGGGGAGAGGGAGAGTGACAGATCCTGCCTGGAATGTTTTTTTTTTGGGGGGAAAAATTCCCCAAAATTTTCATAATTTTTAAAATTTTTCAAAATTTTATTTGTAATAAAAATATTAAAATAAAAATACAATTAAAATAATATAAACATTTAAATATTTTAGATAGTTTTATTTTAAATAAAATATTGAAACAAATAATGAAATTAAGATAAAAATATTTCAATATTTAAAAAAATATTTTTCAATATTTTTATTCCTGATCATCCCAGCTCCATTCATCCCCCAACTCACTATGGATTAGCAGAGCTTCCCTACGGATGCAGCACCCCCTGCCCAGCAGGACGGTGACACTTGGGGACCTGGGACAACTTGGGGACACCTCAGCATCCTCTTCCTCCCCTGGCAGAGGCGGCAGGAGCCTGGGGAAGCAGCAGGAGGGGATTTTTGGGACGGAGCTGTGTCCCAGGGGCTCTGGGGAGCAGCTCCAACCTGTGCCAGGGATCTGGAACACCTCATTTACCGGGATATTTCTTCTGCCGGAACGGGAGGAAGCAGCTGCTATCTGTACAAACAAAATTAGGCCAAAGGAGGAAAGTAATTTTGTCAAAGAAATAAGGAGATGCGGGGCGAGATGGAGAGGAGACAGATGAATAAACACAATCTACATAGGAACTGATAAAAATTCAATTTCTGCTCACACACGTCCCGGTCTCACTCACACCCTTCCTCTCCTCCTCTCCACGCGCTCCCCGGCGTTGTCTGCATCCATCTGGGATGTGGGAGGCAAACACAATGATCCTCTTCTGTCTTCAGCGTGCTGGAAAATTTTTCCCCTTTAATTATGGCGCTTGAATTCCCATCCAGCTCCAGCTTTCTATCCCGCACTTTGCCCCGCTGAGCAGGGCCAGCCTGGCAGAGGGGATGGCCCCGGGATGGGGGGTCCTGCGGGGGTGACCCCATTCCCACCGGGATCCCAGGATGGGCATCTGGGATTGGGGATGAGAGAGCTGGAAGGAATTGGAGCTTCCTGGGAGTTATCCCGGTTCTCCCTGTGGATTCCTGGAGCACAAAGAGCTCTCCTGGATGGGTTTTTAGGGCATTTTGATATGGTTTATACCAAAAACAACACTTCCAAAATCTTCATGGGGTCACTTGTGCCCCATGGTTTGTGTGGAAGGTGGGATGGTGCGCTCAGAGAAGGAAAGGTGTTCAGAGGGAAGGACCTTGGGTCCATCAGGGAAATCCGCCTGGAAAATCATCCATGGGAGCTCCAGGGCTGACCTGCGAGCTGGAGGAGGCACAGAGGCCGTTCTGGAGCTGATTCCCAATCCCTGCCTGCTCCACCTCCTCCTGATCCATGGGAGCCCAGCCGGGGCTCTTGGAGGAGACTCTCCTGTCCATTCCTCCATGGTCTGGTCCCAGAGGGAGCACCTCGCTGCTGGCAGGCCCCTGAGGGGCAGCTTTGGGCCAGGCTGTGATGGCCTTTTGGCCAGGAAGATGGCAGTGGCACCTTCTGGCCAGGCTGATGGTGGTGGCACCTTTGGGCCAGGCTGTGATGATCTTTTGGCCAGGCTGATGGTGGTGGCACCTCTTGGCCAGGCTGTAATGATCTTTTGGCCAGGCTGATGGTGGTGACAGAGCAGAGTCCCCACTCCCGGGTGTCCCCTGAGCAGGGATCCCTGCGGACAATGCATCCCTGAGGATGCTCCGGTGCCTCTCAGAGGCCGGCCCGGCCATCCTGGGGCTGGAGAGAGGCAGGAGGGGCTGGCCCCTCGGGCAGGGCCGTTTTCACGCTCCATTGTCCTGGAACAGATCGGGAAGCGCCTCAGCTTTGCTCCCATGGATCCATCCCCCCCGAGCCCGGAGGCAGCACTCGCTCCCTGGGGACAGGGACTGCGCTGTCCCGTGTCACCGGCTGCAGGGGACACACAGGACACCCCCACGGGCACATGCCCAGCGCCAGGAGCGGCTCTGCAACACCTTGGGGTGCCAGGATGGTGGGAACAGGGAAGAGAGGAAGGCGGGAGAACGGTGAGGGGAAAAGGGAGAAGGGTCAGCCCTGCACACCCACATTTCCGTTGCACACCGGAGCATCCTCAGGGGTGCAGGATCTGCATTGTCCCCTGGTATCCCTGCTCAGGGGACACCCAGGAGTGGGGACTCTGCTCCAATCCCTTCCTGAGGGGTTTGGGAGGCTCCAAGGAGAGCTGGGAGAGG
>NW_005054478.1:1277711-1282555 GCF_000277835.1 Geospiza fortis | reverse complement strand
TGCACACCCACATTTCCCTGCACACCCACATTTCCCTGCACACCCCCGTGCGCGGGGGCTGAGCCGAGCTGCAGCCCCGTTTCCCTAGGAAACCAAGCAGAGCCCAAAATCCCGCAGGGAAGCGCTGGAGGGGCTCCAGAAGGAGGCTGCGAGAGCTCTGCACCTCGCTGTCCCAGCGCTGCGGCGGGGACACTGTGACAGTGACAGTGTGGCGGCACTCGGGGAGGCGCTGGTGGCAGGTTGGGGGGGTTGGTGGGGGGAATTTGGGGCTGTCCCCACCCGTGATGAGCCAGAGGATCCCTTCCTGAGGCACAAGGATTTTGGGGGCTGTCCCTGCAACGCCGAGCCTGGATTCCTGGGGGCATTTTGCTGGGAATAGCCCTGGATGATGGGGAGGAAGGAGAGCCTTGTTCTGGGATTGATCCTTGGGGACAAGAGAGGGAAGAGCCTCTCGAGGGTGGCAGGGTCACACCTTCACCCTCCGTGCCTCCTCCTCTTCCTCCACCTCCTCTTCCTCCTCCTCCTCCTCCCCGGGCCATTCACACGCTGCCAAGCGAGGATGCATTTACCATTTACCGGGGCTGCACGCTCCGAAAGTTGCTCCTCTCCCCTGCAGGCAGTTAAAGGGAAGCTATTTCTCCTCAATCAGGCGTGTTTGAATATGGAAATGATTTTTAATTACTCAGAGTCAATATCGTTTTATCACCCAAATGTGTTTGAACGAGGTTCGCCCGTATTTGCAGGGTGCCTAATAGGCGGAATGCAAATTCCCCCCTGCTCCTCGGCTTCTGTGGGTCCCGCTGAGCCACGCCGAGGTGCTGCCCTTTGGAAATCCACTCCTGACGGGACAGGGAATCCCGGTTAACCCCTGCCCCGACGGGAAAAACCTTTGGAAATTCATTCCTGACGGGACAGGGAATCCCGGTTAACCCCTGCCCCGATGGGAAAATCCAAGGGAAGGGACACGGGGACATCGAGCCGTGGCCATTGCCCCGAACACATGCCCGGGGTCGGCGCCGGGGGGAGCCGGTGACAGCTCGGCAGCCTCAGATCCCCGGCTATTGTCTGCTGATTAATTTGCTAATTATGTTCTGCTTTAATCCGAGGGCCCGGCGGCGGCGTGGAAATGTCAGGCACTTGTTTATGCCCCGGGTTGCTGGCGGAGTGACAAAGGCAGCGTCCCGCAGGTGTCACCGCGCGTCACCTGGCTCTGAGCTCTGCCTCTGCCACCTCCCACTGCCCTGGCGCTGCCCCTGTGCCTCAGTTTCCCCCACAGGAGCCGGGAATACCTGGATCCATCCCCCGGGGTGGGGAGCGCTGGCGCCACAGCCTCGGTGCCAGCTGTCACCAGCACTGTGGGGCTGTCACCTGTGCTGTCCCTGTCCTCACTGCCGTGGCTTTGTGCAGGATTGGCACTGCTCAAAGCTAAATGTTCCCTCTGGTGCCATGGGGGGGTTTGGGGCTATTCCAGATCCACATCCAGAGGGGACTGGGCCTGCCTGCTGTCCCCGTGCCTCTGTGGGGTTCTCACAAACCAGGACACCTTCCCTTGGCTCCCAGTGTCCCCATTTAGGTCCCATCCAGCTCCAGCCCCTGGGGAGATGCCCCCTCCTCGCTAACAAGGTGACAAAGGACGTGGCTGAGCGCTTTCCCAACATCCAGCCTCTGGGTTTTCCCGCTGTGCAAAAACCCATCAGGTGTCGGGGTTGAGCTCCTTCCTGCCAGGCTGAGCAGCCGCTGCAGCCGGCCTTTCTGCAGCCCTCATGTTTATTAATCGCCATGAATATTTATGCAAAGTTCCTCCAGCTTCTGGAGCGGCTGCTCGAATGCAGGCGTGATCTGCCGGGCTGGGCAGCGACATGGCTCCGGTGCAAAAGGAGCTGAGCGTGGCATTGCTCCTTGCCAGGCTGCTCTGGGCCAGGGAGGATCTGGAGCAGCTGGAGGTGAAAAGCCCACAGTTGTCCCACTGGTGTTGTGCTCATGGCTCAGTCCTACCAGCCTAGCAACGAGCTCAGCACCTTATCTGGCTGAAATTCCTCCCATTTTCCCCCAAAATCTCTCCCCAGCGCGCCCAGCCTGGCACCTCGGGTCCTTCCTGGTGCCCTGCCCTGTGCCACAGCATCACCTGGCACAGATGGGCAAGGAGCAGCTCTGATCCATCCCTGACTGCACAAAGAGCCTGGAAACACCAAGATGGGGATGCTGAGCTGGAATCCATGGGCACAGCAACACATCCAGAGGCCCGGGAGCCACTTGGGAAGGGTTTTTGGCTGTGCCCACAGTCTGGAACAAGCACAAAGTGAAATTTATTCCATGCCTTGTCCTTCCTCTGCTTCTCATCACCTCGCTCGTATTTCCTGGGCTTTTCTCCCTGACACCAGCGGGAGAAAACTCCACGTGAAGATCTCTGGGCAGGGCAGGTCCCTCACCGCGGTGAGGGCTCCCATCAGAGCGGATTATATTATCCAGCAGCCCCAAACTCGCCTGTTTACGGCTGGTTTTGTTTTCCCGCTGGAGCAATTCGCCGCCCAGCTTACGGGAAGCGATTCCGACAAGCGGCTGTCGTTACCGGCTGCTCGGGGGCTGCATCCCCTCCTGCTTCACCACTTCTCCCAGCCGAGGTGCTCCTGATGAACCTTCCCGAAAAGCGTCCGCTCAGGGGAGCCAATCCCTGGGGATGGAGCCCAGAGAGAGCAGGATGAGCATCCCCACCCCCGCGGCCAGGAGCTCCCAACTCTTCCCCGAATCCTCACGGGGCACAGAGCAGCTGCCACCTCGGTGACTCTCCCTGGCCCTGATTTCTGTGCCAAATGAAGGGGAAACGAGAGCTCTGTGCTGGAAGCAGCAGCGCCGGGTGCCTGGGGAGCCCCTGCCCTGCTCGGCTGTCGCGATGTGCCCGGTCCCCGCGGCGCTGGAGGCCGCTAATGACGGTGGTGGCACCGGGGACCTCGTGTCAGCCTGGCGGGGTTGTCATGGCCCTAATGGACGGCTCTGATTCCCAGCGAGCCATAAAGCCCCGGTGTCACCAGCTCCGCGCGCTGCTCTAATGACACCCTGCGAGGAGCTCTGCTCAGCCCAGCCCCCCAATCCCAATCCTTCGGGCCCCGATCGGCGTTTCCCCACATCCCAGCAGCTCATGAGGGTGAGGAGGAGGATGAAGGCTCGGACCCCTCACCCTGGGGGGGTCTCCAGTGCTTTTCCAAGCTGTTCCTGGGGGGCTGGGGGGGATGAGCACCCCCCTGGTTGAGGGTTTGGTGGCAGCGGCGGTGCCGGGGGAGGTTTGCAGGGATGCAGCAGCAGCAGCACAAGCAGCTCCGGAGAGCAGCACCCAGTTGTCCTGGTAACAGTGGGTGCCTCCCGCTCCCACGGCTCAGCCCCCCCAGAGCCGGAGCCCCCCCAGCTCCTCTTTGCCCTCCTGGGGCAGAGGGGGCTTGGCAGGGAGGGGAGGGGAGGACAGGAGTGACTCCTGGGCTGGACAGGGAGCAGCAGGGGATGGTGGCTTTGTGGGACAGGGTGACACGAGCCAGGACATGCCACTGCTTTTGGGGGAGTCCCCATGGGCGTCATACCCCATGTCACATCATCCTGCACCACAGGCTGTGTTGCATCCACTGTTGCATCCATTATTGCATCTTGCATCCCACACTGCATCTCGTGTTGCATTCTGCATCCCACATAAATTCCACACCAATCCCACGTTGCATCCTGCATCCCACACCAATCCCACACTGCATCCTGCATCCCACACCACTCCCACACTGCATCCTGCATCCCACATTGCATCTCGTGTTGCATTCTGCAGTGCATCCCATGTTGCTTCCTGCATCCCATATCAATGCCACATTGCATCCTTCATCCCACATCAATCTCACATTGCATCCTGCATCCCGCACCAATCCCACACCAATCCCACATTGCATCCTGCATCCCATGCTGCGTCCCACGCTCCTCGCAGGGCACTGGCAACCGGTCCAGGAGATCCCTTTGGAAATCCCCAATTCCCTCACCCATGCTGGGCTGCTTGGCTGAGGGAGCAAACACCTCGTGGGAAGCCGGGAATGGCTCAGGGAGCCGTGGTTTTGGGGTTGTTCATCCACGGAGCTGTGCTGAGCTGTATTTACAGAGCCGGGGTCGGGAATATCCTCCAGCTGCAGCAGAGCTAATGCTGCTTTTCTCCTCGGGATAAAGACCAGCCTGAAAAGCTGGTTTGCTTCCTCCCAGCCTTGACCTGCAGGGCACGAGTGTCTGTCTGGGGACGCTGGGTCAGGCACCCAGGGACTGCAGGGAAGCTGCTGGGAATAGGGAATGCCAGGAAGGGAGGGAGCTGAGCTGCATGAAGCTCTGGGATGGATGTGATCCTGCACTTCCAGCAGCACCGAGCTGGATCAGAGCTGGTGCTGATCCCCAGGGTGCTGAGCAGTTGTCCTAGAACTGCCTCCTGGGCTTTCTATCCGTGGTGTCCAGCCTGGATGGAGGGGACAGGGGACAGCTGCGAGCTGAGACAGCTGAGAGCAGCACTGGCATAGGAATGCCAGGAAGGGAAGGAGCTGAGCTGCATGAAGCTCTGGGATGGATGAGATCCTGCACTTCCAGCAGCACCGAGCTGGATCGGAGCTGGTGCTGAGCCACAGATCCCCAGGGTGCTGAGCAGTTTTCCTAGAGCTGCCTGCTGTCCTGTCCATCCGTGGTGTCCAGCCGGGATGGAGGGGACAGGGCACAGCTGCGAGCTGAGACAGCTGAGAGCAGCGCTGGCAGCAGCAGTGCTGGGCAGGATGTGTCCGGCAGAGGTGGACAGGCAGCAGAGGGAATGTGCTGCATTTCCAGCTGCGCTGCTCCCGCAGCGT
>NW_005054478.1:1277261-1277634 GCF_000277835.1 Geospiza fortis | reverse complement strand
CCCGGGCTCCTGGGGCTGCAGTGGAGCCTCTGTGCCAGTGGCTCGGTCGTCCACGGACCACCAAGATCCTCAAGTTTATCCTGCCCGTGCTTCCCCTCTGGGTGAGAAACATCAGCTCTGCAGCCCCCCGAGGTCCTGGGGGTCCGGCAGCCTCCGTGTGACCCCCACATGTGCCACACTTGTGGTTGTGACAGCCCCGTTTCTCAGCATCCCTGCACCCCATACCCCCCTGCAGAACTCCCCGAGGCCTGCACACGTGTGGGGACACACACACACACACACAGACCCCTGCGTGCCTTGCACACGCGTGTGCAAACCCTCACCTCCACGGCAGAGCCCACCCAGCGTTCACACCCCCCCCAGCCATGCACAC
>NW_005054478.1:1269369-1275454 GCF_000277835.1 Geospiza fortis | reverse complement strand
AGCCGGGGCCGCCCGTGACGCGGGGAGGTGGCCCCGGGGTGGCCCGGCCGGGGGTTCAGTGCGGGGCGCACGTGGAGCCGGTGGCACGGGGCTGGCTCCGAGCTGTGCCACTGGGATTGCTCCCAGGGGCTGGGGACAGCTTTGTCCCTCCTTTGAAGGCCGTGGCTGAGCTGAGGGGGGTCGTGGGGAGGCACCCGGCTCCGTGGGCTCGCATGGGGAGGAGAGGGGTGGCGCAGCTGTTGTCACTGTCACCGTCACTGTCACCTGGCTGCTCTCCAGCCGCCCTCAGCAGGGAGGGTCTGCTCCCCGCTCCCAGCAGGGCTCCTTGGGGATGGCACGGTGGCGGTGGATGTGGAGCTGGCCGTGTGGCAGTGCCAGCCCTGCTGTGCCAGAGCACGGAGCCTGGCAGCAGCTCCTCTCCCGGGCCTGCCCAGTTGCCTGTCAAGCCTTGTCACCGGCCCCAGCTTTGATCCAAGGAGCCAGGATCCTACAAATTTGGGCTTTGCTGGAGAGAAAACGGACACGGAGCGGGCACAGCAGGAGCTCGCCCTCCAACTGGGAGCCGTGTGGCAGAGGGGCTCCAGAGCTGGCTGGGACACGCTGCCAGCTCTTCCCAGCTCCTTCTGGTTCTTCTCAACACCTCCAAGGACCTTTGGCAGCGGAATTTTCTGCCTGGAGTTGCTCCCTGCCATGCTGGAGATGGCACCGGGGGTGCTGGGCTCTCCCCGCTGGTGGAGAGCTCTGCCCTGCACCAAGCTCACCGCTGTGGGATTAGATGGGATTTCCACCAGCCAGGGTGTCCCCATTGCTGCCACATCCCCACATCCCACGGGGATTTTCAGATGGGATGAGAGCTGCAGGATGGATTCCCTATTTCCTGAAGGAAGATCATGCTCCAGCCTCGCTCCAGCCCTGTGCTGCTGTGATGCCTCAACGCTTCTCCATGGGAATTTGGATTGAGGCCCTGCAAACTCATTTCCTACCACGGGCCCGTCCTCTAATGGGGACAGGGCTGGCTTGGGGCCACCTGGCTCGGTTGCCAAATGTCAGAAGCTCTTCAGCTCCTCGCTGCTCACCAGGGCCATCGTGTCCCCCCTGCTCTGCTCCTGTCTGTTCCTTCTTGATGTCCTCCAAGAGCAGGATGGAGCCAGGCCCCTTCTGTCCCTGGAGCACCTCGGAGGCTCACGGTGGGGCTGGGTCTGCATGAGATGATGGGTACAAAAAAAAAAAAATCCCTTTTTGGGGTGAGAACAGATCCTGCTGCCAGCACTGGAACTCTGAACCCCTCTTTGGAGCATTGCTGGGTCTCCAGAATGGAGCTGATGGAAAAGAAGGACTCACATGCAAAGGATGTAGAAGAAACTCCTTGGAAGAAGCTGTGGCCGCTGCGGCTGAGGGGGGGCTGTGACTCCAGGGACCCCCCAGCTGTGCAGGGCAGGAGGAGGGAGGCAGCACACGCCGTTCCCTGGCAGAGCAAATCCCCAATCCCGGCGGAGATTTCTCTGTGCTGTCTCCCGGCCTTGCTTTTTGGAGTGGAGTTTTACCAACAGCAGTTAAGTAAAATAAATAAAGAGGCCTGTGCCTGCCAGTGCTCGCGAGGCCGCGCCAGGGATTGGCAGAGCGGCACCATTAATTACAGCTCGCCCCCGCTGCCAGCCTGCCGGCTCCAGGAGGGGCCGTGGCAGCACGCCGGGGAGCTGGAGGGACAAGGGAGATGTGGAATCATGGAAGGGAGGGGAAACGTGCTCCTGGATGCTGAGGGAATTGTGCCAGAGCGGGTGGAAGCAGCTGGGAGATCGCTGTGCCCGCTGGGTGTCTGTGTGCGCACACGCGTGTGGAACCGTGTGCCGAGCAGGGATCCACGTTTTCCGGGGGATTGCAGGGGAGTTTTACCAGAAATGGTTCTGGTGTGTTGGTGGAAGGGCTGGGAAGGCTCAGGACACCCCATGGAGGTGCTGTGGGGCAGCTATAGAGTCCCTGGATGCCTTTGAATGCCGGGGGTTGGAGGGCGGTGGGAATTTGTGGCGCTGCCTTTGTCACTGTCACCTCTGGTGTGCAGGGATGGCGTCCCACGGGATGGAGCCCCGCTGCCAGAGCGGGTGGAAGCAGCGGGGAGATCGCTGTGCCCACTGGGTGTCTGTGTGTGCACACGCGTGTGCAAGCGTGTGCCGAGCAGGGATCCGTGTTTTTGGGCTGGAGGATGGGATATCAGAGGAGCTTTTCCCAGGAATGGTGCTGGTGTGTTGGTGGAGGGGCTGGGAAGGCTCAGGACACCCCATGGAGGTGCCTAGGGGCAGCTTTAGAGTCCCTGGATGCCTTTGAATGCCGGGGGTCGGGAATTTGTGGCGCTGCCTTTGTCACTGTCACCTCTGGTGGGCAGGGATGGCATCCCATGCGATGGAAGCCCCACATCTGGGCTGTGCCTGTTCCTTTTGGCAGGGAAGAGAGGCTGTTCCATGCTGGATCAACCACCCAGGATGCCCCAGCCTTTCCTTACTTTTTATTCCTTTATCCTAAGCAGTGTTCATGTTAGGAATTTTCCTGGATCAGGTATTTTTTTTCTCATGGATTTTGTATTTTCTACAGCCTGTTAAAAGAACGGTTGGGTTAAAAACCACATCCCTCCACCCCCAAATCTCCTTTAATCGTTTCTCAGATTATTGCTGCCGAGGGCTTTAGTGCTGCCCTTTTATCACTTTTTTGAGGACTGGTCGGTTGTCCCTGGCTTTTCCTGATCACGATCTGCGCTCCTGCCGGGCCGGGATGATGGAGCTGGACCGAGATCCAACCAAAATCCAGGCAAAACATCCTCAGGGAAACAACCTGTTCGTGCGTGGGGAGCAGTGCCGTGCCGTGGCCGGGGAGAGCCGCGCCGCGCTCGGATCCTGCTTTTCCCGGAGCGATATTCCAGCAGGGATGGAGAGAAACCTCGTTAAGAGCACGGGGAGCCCGGGCTGTCGCTTCCGCCCGCCCGGCCGCTTCCCAGCTCTGCGATGGCTCTTTAAAAGCTTTAATTAAAGCCTTAAACCCACCCCCTTCCCTGCGCCCGGGCGGGAACAAAGGCGGATGGAAGGGGCTGGAGCGGGCGAGCGCGCCAGGCTGTGCCCGCCGCGCTCCGGGTGACATCGCTGTCCCCAAGGAGCGCCAGCCACTCCCAGCGGGGTGCAGGGGGGGGGTCCCTGGGTGGTCGCCAGCTGCCCCCAGGGACCCGGGTGATTCATCGCGAACGGAACCAGGCGGCTCTGGGGGCAGCGGGGGTGATGCCAGCGCGGCCGTGCCCTGGCACCGCGGCCGGGCTGGGCTCTCCCGAGCCGGGGAGCGCAGACGGTGACGCTGCAGGGCGCCGGGTCCCCGCCGCGCTGATGGCTGGGGGGGGTGGTGACCCCTGGGCAGCTCCAGCCGGGTGACTCCGTGGCACAGATGTTAAAAATCTCCTCGGCCCCCTCGCAGATCAGCGAAATATTTTCACTGCAGCAGCAGCAGCGGCAGCAGCGGCGGCGGCTCGGGCGCTGCAGGGAGCGGGGCTGGTGCCGAGTGAGCTCCGGCAGCTCCGGTTCAGCCCCAGCCGTGGCCCTGCGCGGTGCCGAGCTCCCGGCAGCCGCAACCAAGAGGTTTTGGGGCCGGGAGGAAGCTCCTCATATCCCAGAACAGCTGGATCATGCGTGCCTGGAGAGGTGAGGTTTGGGTTGCGTCCATCCCCGAGCCTTGCAGCGGGCGGGATGGGTGGATGGAGGATGGATGGATGGATGGATGGATGGATGGATGGATGGATGGATGGATGGATGGATGGATGGATGGATGGTGCTGCCGGAGCGTCCCTGCTCGCTGGGCGAGGGAAGCAAGCACCATCTTGTGTCCCTGCCAGGCTGCGGGAGCCCCAGCAGCTCGCTGCAGAGCAGCAGCGTGTCCCTGCCTGACCTCCTCCTCCTCTCCCTCTCCCTCCTCCTCCTCTCCCTCCTCTTCCTCCTCCTCCCTGCCCCCACTCCCGCAGCAGCCGCGGGGGCTGCGACTCTCGGGGGGACCCCAGGTCCTTGGTGGCCGCTCGAGTTGCGCCGGTGGGGGATGCCCCGCTCCGGCTGCAGTTGGAATTCGGCGCTTTTGGGTCTCTCCTGTTGCATTTCCTGGGGGCTCTGGCTGGAGACCAGAGGGACAGGAGGGTTTTACTCCGGGAAAATGAGGTTTTCTTTCGCCCCAGATCCCCTTGCTTGCATCGGGGAGATCCAGCCCGGTCTGCTCCATCCCAGCCCCTCTCCCCGTGCTGGGGGGGAATGCCAGCACCGAGCCCTCCCCTCCGTGCTGCCGGAGCCAGCGCCAGCCTGTTGCATGAGAATCGGGATATTTTTAGCTCTCTGATGTCCCCGGAGTGGCTCCAGCGCAGGCTCGGCCAAGTGTCCCTCCCGATGAGCCGGGGGATGCCCCAGTACCAGCACCTCGGCCAGGGATGGCTCGGGAGCAGGATTTGCTGTTTGAGGGTGGTTTGGGATCAGGTTTTGCTGTTTGAGGGCAGTTTGGGGGCAGGATTTGGTGTTTGAGGGTGGTTTGGGATCAGGTTTTGTTATTTGAGGATGTTTTGGGAGCAGGATTTGGTGTTTGAGGTCAGTTTGGGAGCAGGATTTGGTGTTTGAGGGCAGTTTGGGAGCAGGATTTGGTGTTTGAGGGTGTTTAAGGAGCAGGATTTGCTGTTTGAGGCTGTTTTTGTGGCAGGATTTGGTGTTTGAGGGCAGTTTGGGAGCAGGATTTGGTGTTTGAGGGTGTTTAAGGAGCAGGATTTGCTGTTTGAGGCTGTTTTTGTGGCAGGGGTTGGGGTGCTGTTTGAGGATGGTTTTGGAGCAAGATTTGCTGTTTGAGGGTGATTTTGGAGCAGGATTTGGTGTTGGAGGGCAGTTTGGGAGCAGGATTTGCTGTTTGAGGGTGAGGAAGAGCATCCCCCGTGCCGTGCCAAGTGCTCGGCATCCCCAGCCCACGGCTGGGCGGAGACCTCAGCGATTTTGGAATCAACCTGTGCCCTGGCATCTGGCCCTGTGGCCACCTCCTGAATGTCCCCTGATGTCCCCAGGGCTGTCCCTTTGCCACTGCTGCCCCGGGCACGGGCTGAGTGATGCTGACACGTGCGCGGCGGCCTCGGCCTCTGTAGAGCCGCGCTCCGGGCTCACTTAATGAGGCCGCGGCGTGCATTATTTTATTAATGAGGTATTAAAAAGCTGTTCATGGCCATGCTCTGCATTCCCAGAGAGGCATCCAAGAAATCTGTACTGAGCAGTGACTGCTCACCCTGTGCTCGGTTCTCAGGACAGATGTGGGGACACCATGCTGCTGGGGTGTCACCGTGCACCCCCAGCACGTCACCCCGAGCTGCCAGCCTGTCCCCACCATGCTCCAGGGCACCAGCATGAGCTCCAAGGGCTTTTTGCAGCCCTGTCAGAAGTTGTTTGGTGGTTCCATGTCCAGGCTGTGCTTGGCCAGGGGTGAGCCAAGGGTGGGTGGGTCATTGCAAGGGGGACCTGCAGGGCTGGGGCTCTGCTCTGGTGGTTTTGGGGTGAAGTCCTCGCTCTGTGCTGCACTGTCCCCAATCTGGGCACTCGTTGGCACAGCAAGGAGTCCCCTGTAACCCTGCAAGGTGGCAGATGGGGACAGGGACCAGGCGGGGACAAGAACCGGGAGGGGATATGTGGATGCTGCTCGCACACCAGCCAGGCTCAGGGCAGGGCGCTGACCCCCAGCCCAGCTCCACAGCACTCAAACCTCCGCGTAAGCCTCTGTCCGTGTGTCCATCTGTCTGTCTGCAGGGCAAATGCCATAGGATGACCGCTGCTGGTCCCCTCTTACTGGCTGTGATTTCGTCTGTCCTGTGGCTCACGCGGGGCTTCGACCCGGCTCCCAGCGCCTGCTCCGCCCTGGCCTCCGGCGTCCTCTACGGCTCCTTCTCCCTCAAGGACCTGTTCCCCACCATCTCCTCCGGCTGCTCCTGGACCCTGGAGAACCCCGACCCCACCAAGTACTCGCTCTACCTCCGCTTCAACCGGGAGGAGCAGGTCTGCACCCACTTCTCGCCCATGGTGCTGCCGCTCGACCCGTACCTGGCCAA
>NW_005054478.1:1268704-1269239 GCF_000277835.1 Geospiza fortis | reverse complement strand
CCGTGCCCACCCCGGCACCTGCCGAGCCAGACTGCTGCCCCACCGAGCTGCATCCTGCCAATGCCAACGAGCTCGAGCTGCCCGAGGTGCCACACGGTGAGTGGGGAGTGGGGATGGGCTCCCCGTGCGGGGATGGGGGTCTCTGGGTGATGCCAGTGCTGGAGGAATGGGTGGGTTCTGCCCGTGCGGGGTCCACGGGGAATGGGGAGGGTGGGAGTTGTGCAGTGGGTGGGTCCTGCTTGTGTGAGCTCTGTGGGGCTGGGATGTGCCAGATGGGAAATGGGAATGGGGCAGGGAATGGTGCAGTGGATGGATCCTGGGGCTGGAAGTGCCAGTGGGGCAGGGAATGGTGACATGGATGGATCCTGGAGCTGGATGTGCCAGTGGGGCAGGGAATGGTGACATGGATGGATCCTGGGGCTGGATGTGCCAGTGGGGCAGGGAATGGTGCAGGGAACGGTGACATGGATGGATCCTGGGGCTGGAGGTGCCAGTGGGGCAGGGAATGGTGACATGGATGGATCCTGGGGCTGGA
>NW_005054478.1:1265470-1268648 GCF_000277835.1 Geospiza fortis | reverse complement strand
TGGAGGGATCCTGGGGCTGGAAGTGCCAGTAGGGCACTGGGAATAGTGACATGGATGGATCCTGGGGCTGGAAGTGCCAGCGGGGCACTGGGAATGGTGCAGTGGATGGATCCTGGGGCTGGAGGTGCCAGTGGGGCAGGGAATGGGGACATGGATGGATCCTGGGGCTGGAGGTGCCAGTGGGGCAGGGAATGGGGACATGGATGGATCCTGGGGCTGGAAGTGCCAGTAGGGCACTGGGAATGGAGCAGGGAATGGTGACATGGATGGATCCTGGAGCTGGATGTGCCAGTGGGGCAGGGAATGGTGCAGGGAACGGTGACATGGATGGATCCTGGGGCTGGAGGTGCCAGTGGGGCAGGGAATGGTGACATGGATGGATCCTGGGGCTGGAAGTGCCAGTAGGGCACTGGGAATGGTGACATGGATGGATCCTGGGGCTGGAAGTGCCAGTAGGGCACTGGGAATGGTGCAATGGATGGATCCTGGGGCTGGAAGTGCCAGTAGGGCACTGGGAATGGAGCAGGGAATGGTGACATGGATGGATCCCACCCATGCACCCTCTGGGGGGAGGATTGGTGCCAGCTGGATGCTGGGCATGGAGCAGGGAAGTCATGCCATGGGTGAACCATTCCCATGCATGCTCCATAGGGCTGGAGGGTGCAGCTGGGTGCTCTGCATGGAGCAGGAAAGCTGGGGCATGGAGAATCCATGGGATGGATGAGTCCTGCCTGAGCACACTCCTCAGGACAGGAGGGAGCTGTGCATGGAGCAAGAAATCCATGGATGAATGCTGCCTGAGCACGCTCCCTTAGGGCTGGAACTTTCCAGTGGGACACAGAGCATGGAGCAGGGAATCCATACAAAGTTCAAATCCCTGGAGCTGCAGCTCGCTCTGCCCTTGTCACGGCCCAGCCATCCCTGGGAACACCACGGTGACCCCAGCACTGCCAGGGCTGATGCCACGGCTGCTCTGGCACATCCCTGGCACGGGGCAGGAGCAGGAGCCAACGCGCTCTGCCCTGCTGGAGATGTGGAAAACAATTTGCAGGTAAAATGACCCTTTGCCGTGGCAAATTACCCTTGACTGCTGCAGTCCGGGCGCTTGTTATTCCAGGCAGGGTGTCACGGCACGGTGGCCGGGCTATTAACCAGGCGGAATGAGGCCATTTGCTCGTTCCGGGATTGTAGGAACGGCTGAGGATAAAGGAGCCGGCTCCGGGATCCGCCTTGCCCTGGGGTGTGACGGTGTTCACAGGGGATGAGGGAAGAGACGAGGATCTGACTCCGTGTTTCAGAAGGCTTGATTGATTATTTTATCATATACATTACATTAAAACTATACTAAAAGAATAGAAGAAAGGATTTCATCAGAAGGCTGGATAAGAATAGAATAAGAAAGAATGATAACAAAAGTTCTGTCTTGGCCTCTCTGTCCGAGACAGCTGGACTGTGATTGGCCATTAATTAGAAACAACCACACGAGACCAATCACAGATGCACCTGTTGCATTCCATAGCAGCCGATAACCATTGTTTACATTTTGTTCTTGAAGCCTCTCAGCTTCTCAGGAGGAAAAATCCTAAAAAATAAAGATTTTTCATAAAAGATGTCTGCGACACTGGGGTGCTGCCCGTGCCAAGCCCGGCGAGGTGACGAGGGGATTTTGGGACATATCTGGCCAGATGTTTTCCCTTCAGCAGCCTCAGGGTGATGTGTGGGCAGGAGCAATCCCCGGCTGGGCTGTGTGGGGTCTTTATCCGGCAGATTAGGTGGCAGGGCCGGGCCGGGGGTGGGTGTAGAGATAATTTCATTGGGCTTTAGCATTTATTTCAGGAGCTAAATGTCATTACGGGCAGATCCCCCACTAAATCCCCGGTCCCTTACAGCTGCAGGGCTCTAAATCGCCTCATCCCGAGGGGAGCTGCTTGAGCTGATTGCATTTTATGGGTTTTTTTTTTCCTGTTTTGTTTTATTTTCCCCCCTTTAAAAGCCACTCCCCGTGGGTGATTAAGAGCTCAGAGCCGGGGTCAGGTGCCAGCCCCAAGGTCAGCCTGGCTGACCCTGTGCCCCAGGGGTGACACCTGCGGTGGCTGGGGCTGCCTGCGGAGAAGGGGGATCCAGGATGGGATTGGGAACTGGGATCCATGATGAAGAAGGGGGATCCAGGATGGGATGGAGAATTGGGATCCACGGTGGAGAAGGGGGATCCAGGATGGGATTGAGAATTGGAATGCAGGATGGGATGGAGAATTGGGATGTAGGATGGGATGGAGAAGCAGGATCCAGGATGGGATTGGGAATTGGGTTCCAGGATTGTGGGATCCAGGATTGGATTGGGAACTGGGATCCACAATGGAGAATTGGGATCGATGATGGGATGGAGAATTGGGATCCAGGATGGTGGGATCCAGGGTGGGATTGGGAACTGGGATCCACGATGGAGAAGGGAGATCCAGGATGGGATTGAGAATTAGGATCCAGGATGGAGAAGGGGGATCCATGATGAGATTGAGAATTGGGATTCAGGGTGGGATGGAGAATTAGGATCCAGGATGGTGGGAATCCAGGATGGGATTGGGAATTGGGTTCCAGGATGGTGGGATCCAGGATCGGATTGGGAACTGGGATCCACAATGGAGAATTGGGATCCATGATGGGATTGAGAATTGGGATTCAGGATGGTGGGATCCAGGATGGGATTGGGAATTGGGATGCAGGATGGGATGGAGAAGAGGGATCCAGAATGGGATTGAGATTTAGGATGCAGGATGGGATGAAGAATTGGGATCCACAATGGAGAACTGGGATGCAGGATGTGATGGAGAGTTGTGATCCAGAATGGGATGGAAAAGTGGGATGCAGGATGGGACAGAGAAGCGGGTTGCTCCTCCAGGGGACCCAGCACATCCCCAGGGGTGGCTCAGTGGGGTTATTCCCCCCGAGCCTGGCACAGGGCACTGGCCTGGGGGGTCCCTGCAGCGCAGGCAGGGCTCAGTGCCACATTCCGCCTCTCCGGCTGCAACGGCCGCAAACTCCGGCTCCTTCTCCAAATTACATTTGACATTCAATTAAAGGCTGGAGCGCCCGGAGGCTCAGTGTTATTGCAGTGCCAGAGCCACGGGGGTGACGCGCTGCCACGGCCACCCCTGGTGCCACGCCGCTGCCACCGCCCCCC
>NW_005054478.1:1258167-1265301 GCF_000277835.1 Geospiza fortis | reverse complement strand
CCAGGGGGAGTCGGGGATGAGGTTGGAGCCACGTGGGTGGGTTGGAGGTTTGTGGGGTGACTTTGGGTGTGTTCGACATCCTGAGCCTGGGGTCCCCAGTGCCCACATCATCCTTGCTCTTCCAGGGGAGTCAGGGATGAGGTTGGAGCCACGTGGTGGGTTGGAGGTTTGTGGGGTGACTTTGGGTGTGTTTGATGCCCTGACCCCGGGGTCCCTGGTGCCCCAGGGGGAGTCGGGGATGAGGTTGGAGCCACGTGGTGGGTTGGAGGTTTGTGGGGTGACTTTGGGTGTGTTCGACACCCTGACCCCGGGGAGCCTGGTGCCCACATCATCCCCGTTCCACCAGGGGGGTTCAGGGCTTATGTTCAGCTTCCGCCCTGCTAACCCCTTGCTGAGGGATACAAGAATGGTTCCAGCCCTTCTGCCCGAGACCAAGTGTCCCCTGTGTGTGTGTTCCCCTCTGGGCACCTTGGCCCCATTCCTTTTATGATACAAATCCATGCTATATCGAGTCCCATCCTTTTAAAAGGCACTGGGGTGCTGTGAGCTTTCAGAGCCATTGGGAATCCCTGGGATCTCCCTGGGGTTGTGGGGAAGGACAGTGACAGGCTGGCAGTCCCCTACCAGCACCGTGGTGACAATCAGAGATCTGTTGCTCAGCGAGTCCGTGACGTTGGGCCCTCGTCCTTTGGAGATTTCTGTGATGTTCAGACCATCTGAAGGGCTCCATGCTCCAACCTGAGAGGAAGCAAAGCAACACAGAGAACCCCCATCTCCAATTCCTCAATCCCTTCCTTCATTCCTTAATCCCTACCTTGCATTCCTCACTTGTTCCCACGTGGGTGGATTGGAGTTTTGTGGGGTGACTTTGGATGTGTTGGACCCCCAAAGGTATGACCCCCCTCTTTTTGCTGTGTCAAGGCCCAGCAGCTCCAATTTTGGGTTTCTCTCACCCCAAACCCACCCCTGCTCAGAAACCAACCCCCAGCGAGGTGCTGCTGGGACAAGGACACAGCCAGCCTTGGGATTCACCTTGATGTCCCCAAAAAACACCTCAGATGTCCCCAAAATTGCCTCCCATCCTTGCCCCCACCAGCTGTGCTGTGCTGGGGTGCTGGGGGACCCCTGGGCAGGCTGGGGTGCGGTGCTGGGGTTGGCTGCAGCCTCCTGGTGCTGACAGGCAAGGATTTAGTGCTCTCCGAAGGAAATTGAATTTGGTGTCTCTGTCGAACACAGCCAGGGAGAACGCCCTCGTATATCCTCGGGATTTATGGTTTTCCCCAGGCTCTTGCCGCACCGTGTGTAATTCCGCTGTGGTGCTTCCAGAGGGGGGGTGGCCCCGTGGGGAATTCAGCCCTGGTGGCCCCACAGACCCCTCTGGGCATCGCCTCAGTGTCCCCAAGTGTGTCCCATTCCCCTGGGAGTTCTGGAGTGGGATGTCCAAGCACAAGATCTGAGGGTGCCAGCAGGGAGCCCTGAAGGGTTGCCCCAATTTAAGGAAAACATGATAAATTCGGGTCTTTTGGACAGCACAAGCAGTGCCAGAGCAGGCTGTGCTCCCTGCCTGGGGCTGGGTGTCCCTGCTCTGTGTCCCAGTGGGTGCCACCATGCGCCCAAAGCACTCTGCCAGTGCCAGGTGTCCCCATGCCACCTCCCCTCCATCCTTTGGGGACACCGCTCTGTTTGGCCGGCAGGTGCCTGTGCCATGCCTGGCTGCTCTCCTGGCTGCCACAGCAGTGCAGTGACCACAGCAGTTTTGGGGGTGACATTGCTGGGGTGGCACCGATGGCGCTGTCCCTCTGTCCCCCACGGCACATCCAGCTGGGATGAACCCACAGGAGCTCCAGGGCCCAGATTTGGGGGCTGGAGTCCCTCTGGAGGACAGGGAGGTGGCCTGGGGGTGCGGGGGAGGCCGAAGGAGGTGTCCCCCTGTGCCTGCAGCCTCGTCCCCCGCCGGGCCCCGCACATGCCAGTTAATTTCACGCCAAGCGCCCTTGATGGATCACTTGTTATTTTTGGTGAGCCGAGCCATAAATTTGTGCCTCCTCACTGCAGCAAGCTGATAAGTGGGGACAGGAGAGCACCTCCGCCTGGCACGGTGGGGACACGGGCGCCCTGCCTGCGCCAGGGACGTGGCACCCCGGGCTGGGGTCCAGCTGCCGTGCCTGGGACATTTTGGGGTAGCTGTGACACGTTTGGGGTGCTGGGAGCATGCTGCACCCAGGTCTTGCTCTCAGGGGTGTCAGCATGGGGCCAGGCACCCCTGTATTCACCTGAAATGTCCTGCACTGACCTGTCCCCATCCCTGTCCTCATCCCTGTCCCCACCTCAGTCCCCTGCCCACTCTCATCTGGGCATTTCTCTCTCCTAGGCAATGCGGTCGAGGAGAACCAGAAGGTGAAGACCCAGTGGCCACGGTCAGCGGATGAACCCGGGGTCTACATGGCCCAGACAGGTACCAGGAACAGGCAGGGGGACACTGGTGACATCAGGCTCGTGCACCTGGGCAGGGGTGACAGAGATGGAGCGACTCCCTTTAGCTTCCTGCCCACAGACTGCCTTAATTTTCTCCATTTATATATTTTTTCCTCTGCACTTTGCTCTGAAGGTTGTAAAGCAAAAGCGGGGAGAAAAAAAAAAATCTATTAATTGTTTCGTTCAAACGTATTTATTTGGCAAATCCATCTGGGTAATTTGAACGTGCTGCTCCCCTCTCCCCAGCCTCCCTGATTTATGGTCAGAGAGCTCGGAGGCGAGCGGGGAGATGGATGAGCCCCAGCTCTGCTACAGATGCAGAATTCCCACCACAATCGGCTGCTCACAGGGTTTCTGCCCCACTGGCAGCTCCTGGGTGACCCCAGTGGTGGCCCTGTCCAGTCTCGGGGTCCCCGTGTGACAGGGAGCAGCCCCAGCACGTTGTCACCGCCGCGGGTGATGCGGAGCCCACGTTCCGCTTGTCTCCAGGACAAACGGTCCCCTCTGGAGCCCTCCCCCATCTATCCCTGTTTAATTTAAACGGATGGGCTCTGCTGCTGGGCTGTCCAAGAGCCTCAGAGACATCATCAACCTTAATAAGAGCCGGTTGTTGTAAATGTCAGCGTGTGACGGGGTGGGGAGAGGGAGCTGCGGAGGGCTGTCCGTGCTGCCCACTGCTCATCCTGTCCATGCTGTCCGTGCTGCCCACTGCTCATCCTGCCCACCCTGCCCACCCTGCCCATGCTGCCCATGTTGTCCCCTGCCCACTCTGTCCATTCTGCCCACCCTGCCCACCTTGCTCACCCTGCCCGTTCTGCCCGTGCTGCCTGCCCACTGACCACCCTGCTCGCCCTGCCCACCCTGCTGTGCTGCCCACTGCCCACCCCACCCACCCCACTCACCCTGTCCCTGCTGCCCACTACCCACCCTGCCCACCCTGCCTGCGCTGCCATCCCCTCCCAGGACAGACCGTGCCCCTCACACCAGCCGCCATCCCGTGCCCCAATCCCTTCCCCACCCCTATCTGCAGCCTCACCTCACTGACACCCTCAGTGCCATCCACACCCCCTGCGCTCCCCGGTGCCACCTCCCTGTCCCTGCTGGCATGTCCCCTGTCCCCTGTCCCCCTGGGGCTCTCAGGCTGGCTGTCTCCCTCAGGGGACCCCGCGGCGGAGGAGTGGTCGCAGTGGAGCGTGTGCTCGCTGACGTGCGGCCAGGGCTCCCAGGTGCGGACGCGCTCCTGCGTCTCCTCTCCCTACGGGACGCTGTGCAGCGGGTTGCTCCGGGAGACCCGCACCTGCAACAACACCGCCACCTGCCCAGGTACGGGGGACAGAGGGGACAGCGCGGGGACAGCGCGGGGCTGAGCTGCCGGCTCCTCGCGGGTGGGTGGGGACAGGGAGAATGCGTTGCTGGGATGTCTCTGGGGTGTCCTCAGGGTGCCGTGGTGGATGAGAAAGGTGGCTTGGCGTGGTTGTGGTGCCCGCCCTGTGCTGGGGTGCTCCGAGTGCTGTTGGCATCCCTCCATCCTCTCTTGGAATGGGTGCCCTGCACGCTGTGCCCTGTCAGCGGTGCTGCCGCCGGGGGTTTGCCTCGGGATCTCCTTTCCATCCTCTCTCCTGGTGAGCTCCTGGGTGTCCCCGAGGCTTTGTGCTGGAGCCTGGGGGATTTGGAGCCTGGCATTCCGAGGGGTTTCCCCTGACATGGGGCACAGCGACTCGAGCAGGATGCTGAGGATCTCCTGTCTGTCCGTGGTGGTGTCCGTGTGTCTCACGTGGGACACTGGAGGGACCTCAGGGTGCCCCAGTGGCAGCCACACTGCCCTGTCTTAATCTGGGGTGTTTCAAGGGATTTTCACCCCCAGGACATGCAATGTCCATACCGGGGAGTGCAGCCCTGTCCTGGCACCCCGAGGACATCAGAGCTTGAGGAGGAACATCCTTTAGGATGGTCCCTGATCCTTTCCTGTGGACGCGAGGGGCAGATCGTGCTGGGTGTGCTGACAGGGATTGGGGTCACCCATGTGTGGCTTTGGGGGGACGTGCGCCGCCACTGCCAGCACCCCACAAGGGAGGCTGGAGCACCGCTGCCAGCTCAGGGATTTGGGATAACAAATTCGGGAGCTGTGCCCAGCTGAGCCCTGGGCAGGGCATGAGGGGTCGGCTGTGCCAGGGCCCCCCAGAGGCTGGAGGGGCTGCGGTGGCAAAGGGACAGCCCTGGGGACATCAGGGGACATTCAGGAGGTGGCCACAGGGCCAGATGCCAGGGCACAGGTTGATTCCAAAATCGCTGAGGTCTCCGCCCAGCCGTGGGCTGGGGATGCCGAGCACTTGGCACGGCACGGGGGATGCTCTTCCTCACCCTCAAACAGCAAATCCTGCTCCCAAACTGCCCTCCAACACCAAATCCTGCTCCAAAATCACCCTCAAACAGCAAATCTTGCTCCAAAACCATCCTCAAACAGCAAACCCTGCTCTCAGACCTCCCTCAAACACCAAATCCTGCTCCCAAAACACCCTCAAACACCAAACCAAGCTCCCAAACCGCCCACAAACAGCAAACCGCCCCCCCCGGGCTGTGCTGTGTTGCAGCTGCTGGCGCGTGGGAGCCGTGGTCCCCGTGGAGCCTGTGCTCGGTGACCTGCGGGCGAGGCGCCAGGACCAGGACGCGGCGCTGAGCAGCCCCGCGGCGCCCAGGGAAGGCCTGCGAGGGCCCCCAGCTGCAGGCCAAGCCCTGCAATATCCAGACCTGCCCCGGTCAGTACCTCCCTCCCTCTCCCCACGCTTTTTCTTCCTGCTGGGAATGGCAGGAGATGGTGCCAGCTGAGTGCCAGGGCTGCTCCTGGTGGTGGGACGGATGGGTGGCACCTGGGACGCACGGGTGCTGTGACACTGGGTGCGCTGCCCTGTCCCTGCTGGAGATCCAGGAGGAAATTTGGTGCTGTTGGCCGTGCCGGGGTCTCACTACCCCATCATGGGCAGGGGATCACGGAGGAGGCGGCTCCTTGCCTCTCCTCTGCTGTGCCTGGCACTGGGGTGGCACAGGGACCTTGTGGCGCGCAGGGTCTGTCTGCGCACAGGTGGCAGTGGCACAGCTGTCCCTTCCTCCTGCGTGCCAGGAGTGGCCGTGGTGGTGGCTGTGGGGTTTCTGTGGTGACGGGCAGGGATGCCATGTCTCAGGTGTTGTCCCTATGGGGACCTCACGTGTGACGTGGGGCAGCTGGAGCAGGAGGGAGTGCGGGAGCTGCTCCTGCAGCAGCTCTGACAGGGATGTGGCACCCATGGCACACGGCTTTGGCCAGGGCTGCCCTGTGAGATGCTGCTGGAGCCTTGAGCTTGGCAAGAAACGATGCCAGGGATGCTGGATTTGGTTGGAAGTGATGCCAGGGATGCTGGATTTGGTAAAAAGCAATGCCAGGGATGCTGGATTTGTTCGGAAGCGATGCCAGGGACTCTGGGTGTGGTTGGAAGTGATGCCAGGGATTCTGGATTTGGCCAGAAGTGATGCCAGGGATTCTGGGTTTGGATAGAAGCAATGCCAGGGATTCTGGATTTGGTTAGAAGCGATGCCAGGGATGCTGGATTTGGCCAGAAGTGATGCCAGGGATTCTGGGTTTGGTTGGAAGTGATGCCAGGGATTCTGGGTTTGGCCGGAAGCGATGCCAGGGATGCTCGATTTGGTAAAAACCAATGCCAGGGATGCTGGATTTGGCCAGAAGTGATGCCAGGGATTCTTGGTTTGGTTGGAAGTGATGCCAGGGATTCTGGGCTTGCTTGGAAGTGATGCCAGGGATTCTGGGTTTGTTTGGAAGCAATACCAGAAAAGCTAAGTTCAGCGTGAGCAACATCAAGGTCCCCATCCTGAGCGTGTCCCTTGTGTCCCAGCCGGTGCAGGGACCAGTCCCAGTGACAATCCCCCCTCCCAGCACCGCCTGTCCAGGACCAGCTGGCACATCCGTATGTTGGACCCGTTGCCCGGTGAGCCCGAGTGTGCAGTGGGAGCTGATGCCTATCAGAAAACAAGGCAGGAAATGATGCATCTGACTCCGCTGATATCAGAAGGCTAATTAATTACTTTATTATGCTATATTGTTCTATTATATAATACATTGTATTACACTGAATCTGCCAAGCACTCAACTCCACTCAACTGCCCAAAATCTCGTGATTGTCTGTGACGGTGCTCACAGGGGTCTGAGGATGAGGGAAGAGACGAGGATCTGACTCCATGTTTCAGAAGGCTTGATTTATTATTTTATGATGTATATTACATTAAAACCATACTAAAAGAATAGAAGAAAGGATTTCATCAGAAGGCTGGCTAAGAATAGAATAGAAAGGAATGAATGATAACAAAGGCAGCGGTCTCAGACTGTGTCCGAGCCATCTGGGCTGTGATTGGCCATTAATTATAAACATCTATGATGGGCCAATCACAGATCCCCCTGTTGCATTCCACAGCAGCAGATAATCCATGTTTACTTTTTGTTCCTGAGGCCTCTCAGCTTCTCAGGAGGAAAAATCCTAAGGAAAGGATTTTTCATGAAAAGATGTCTGCGACAAATGTGAATCCCAGTGGGAAGGTGTGCCTTGCTTTTCTCCGCGAAGAGAAAGCGAATCCCCGAAAACATTCTGGGGCAGGTGTGCCTCGCGTTTATCT
>NW_005054478.1:1256064-1257838 GCF_000277835.1 Geospiza fortis | reverse complement strand
GGAGAGGAGGACAGGGACAGGGGAACAGGGACATGGAGAGGAGGACAGGGGAACAGGGACACGGACAGGGGACGGGTACAGGGGAACAGGGACACGGACGGGGACAGAGGAGGACAGGGGAACAGGGACATGGAGAGGAGGACAGGGGAACAGGGACATGGACGGGGACAGGGGCAGGGGAACAGGGACACAGATGGGAACAGACACAGGGGAACAGGGACACGGACAGGGGACGGGTACAGGGGAACAGGGACACGGACGGGGACAGGGACACGGATGAGGATAGGGACATGGAGAGGAGGACAGGGGCAGGGTAATGGGGACACAGACAGGGACAGCAACAGGGGAATAGGGACACGGACAGGGACAGCGACAGGGGAATAGGGACAAGGACGGGGACAGGGACACGGAGAGGAGGACAGGGGCAAGGGACGGTAACACGGACAGGGGGACTGCAATGCCATGTCCAGGACAGGGACAGTGACACAGGGACAGAGGACACGGACAGGGACAGGTGGAGAGCAGTGCCACCTCTGGGATGGGGACAGCGACAGGGGGACACGGACGTGTGTCACACAGGGTGACAGGGGCAGCAACAATGGGACAGGGACAGAGGGACACCCCCGGGGATGGGCACGGGGGGATGGCACTGCCACCCCCGGGAGGGGGACACGGGGACAAGGACAGGAACTGGGACAGGAGGGTCCCAGTGCCACCCCCAGGACGGGGACAGGGACTGCAGTGCCACCCCACAGCGTCCCCACAGTGTCCCCGCGGTGTCCCCGTCCCTCCCAGCACTACCAACTCGGGGCCAGGGGCCCGTCCCACCCCCGGGAATTCCTTGGGAATTTTTCGGGAATCAGGGGGTCCCCGCGGGCTGGGAGGTCCCGGCTGGGCCTTGGGGTGTCCCCGCGGTGTCCTCGCGGTGTCATGCCTCAATAAATGTCCCTGTGCCTCCTGAACTGGGAATACTGGGAATTTCGGGACTGCTGGGAATTTCGGTGATGCCGGGGATCACCGGGCATGTCTCAGCTGGAGGAGCCGGGGGTTGGCACTGTCCTTGTCCCGGTCGCGTTGGGGACCCGTCGGTGCCAGGCGGCGGCGGGTCCCGCCGTGCTTTGGGCGCACAAGCACGAGGGAGATGTCACTGTGCACACGGGGCTGGGGACAGCTCTAGGCGTGGGGACACCGGGCAGAGGATGGACCATGGGGTCCTCATCCTGTCCTTCGAGCTGCTCCTTATTTGTAGGAGAAGTGGTGGCACCGGTGGCAGCCACAGAGGGAGGTGGTGGCTGTATTAGGTGGCTTTTTCTACACTTCCCACAAATTTCTCCACAATATTCAATTTTGGGACAAAGTAGGGCATGAATTGATAACCTTGGGAAAGCCTGGGAATGCGTCTTCAGCTAAATTCGTGCTCTGGAGTTTACAAGTTCGAGCGGCCTTGCCCAAACAAAGGGAAATGGAGAAAAAGCCAAATAACAGGGAATGTACCTCTGCTCTTCCCGTGGATGGTGGCAGGGAGTGAGGGGCACCTGCAGCAGGATGGGCATCATCCGCAGCAGGATGGCATCTGCAGCAGGATGGGCACCTGCAGCAGGATGGGCATCTGCAGCAGGATGGCATCATCTGCAGCAGGATGGGCACCTGCAGCAGGATGGGCATCATCTGCAGCAGGATGGGCATCATCTGCAGCAGGATGGCATCATCTGCAGCAGGGTGGCATCTGCAGCAGGATGGGCATCATCTGCAGCAGGATGGGGATCTGGAGCAG
>NW_005054478.1:1253269-1255916 GCF_000277835.1 Geospiza fortis | reverse complement strand
GGTGTCACTGTCCGTGCACAGAGCCGGGTGTCCCACAGTGTCCCCATCCCCACAGCAGACAGCAAGTGGGGCCCTTGGAACCACTGGAGCCTCTGCTCCAAGACCTGCGACACCGGCTGGCAGCGGCGCTTCCGCATGTGCGAGGGCTCGGGCATGCAGGGCTACCCCTGCGAGGGCACCGGCGAGGAGGTGAAGACCTGCAACGAGAAGAAATGCCCAGGTATGGGGTGCCCCCCACCCCACAGCGCCCCTCGCCCGCAAATCTGGGCCTTGCTGATCCCCCCTTCCCCACCCAGCCTACCACGAGATGTGCAAGGACGAGTACGTGATGCTGATGACCTGGAAGAAGACAGCTGCAGGGGAGATCATCTACAACAAATGTCCCCCCAACGCCACAGGTGACCCCAGATGTCCCCGGGGCTGGCACAGGGCAGGGTGGTGGTGGGTGGTTGGGCACCCCAAACCCCAAAGGCAGTGGGTGGGATGAGGGACAAACGGCCCAAACTTCTGTGGGCTGGAGCAGGGTAGAGGGTGTGGGTGGCATTTGGGTTGAACCACCCCAAAGCCACCCCAAAGAGACAGGGGTGGCATTGGGGTCAAGGCATCTGGAGCAGGGCAGGGAGTGGTGGAGGATTGACCACCCCAAACCCCAAGGGCAGTGGGTGGCATGAGGGATAATTGGCCCAAACCCCTCTGACCTGGAGTAGAGGGTGTGGGTGGCATTTGGGTTGAGCCACCCCAAAGATCTGGGGGCAGGGGGTGGCATTGGGGTCATGGCATCTGGAGCAGGGCAGGGGGAGGTAGGTGACATTGGGGTCAAGCACCCCTAAATCCCCTGGCCCTGGAGTTGCACAGGGGTCTGCGGGTGATATTGGGGTCAAGCGCCCCTAAATCCCCCGGCCCTGGAGTTGCACAGGGGTCTGTTGGTGATATTGGGGTCAAGCGCCCCTAAATCCCCTGGCCCTGGAGTTGCACAGGGGGCTGTGCGTGGCATGGGGGTGCCAGGAAGGGATGGCAGCGCCAGCCCCAACCCCAAATCTCCGTCACAGGGACTGCCAGCCGCCGGTGCCTGCTGAGCTCCCACGGGGTCGCCTATTGGGGCGTGCCCAGCTTCGCCCGCTGCGTGTCCCACGAGTACAGATACTTGCATCTCTCAGTAGGTGCCCGCTCTGGCACGGCCCCTTCTGTCCCCTGTCCCTGTCCCTGGGGCTCTGTCCCATCCTTGACCTCGTTGGCATGGGGAAACTGAGGCATGGGTCCGTGGGTGGGCGGGAAAAGGGGGAAATGGCTCTTGGGATGGGAAGATCCCCCATGGAATCCCCTGTGGGGTGGGAAGAGGGATCCCATCCCAGAGCTGGAGGGGGGGTTCTGGTTGGAGTTGTGTTCCTGTGTGTTTGGGAAGAGGTTTCTGGGATGGACAGGATGCCCCCTGACCCCCATGGATGTCCCCTGACCTCCCTGGATGTCCCCAGACCTCTCTGGATGTCCCCAGAGTCCTGTGACCACCCACAGACCTCTGTGTGCCTGGAAAAATATCCCAATCCCAGAGCTGGCGTGTTTGAGTTGCGTTCCCAGTGTTTGGGAAAAGGCTTTTGGGATGTGGAGGATGACCCCAGACCCACTGGATGTCCCCAGACCACCCTGGATGTCCCCAAACCCCTGTGAATGTCCCCAGACCACCCTGGATGTCCCCAAACCCCTGCGGACTCCCTCATCCCGCATCTGCCTTAATTAACTCCGCGGTGTCCCCTGGGCTCTGGGGGCAATAAGGGGCGCTCAGCACCGCTGTGGGGTGGTGGCAGCGAGGTGACACGGCTGTCCCCTCCCCGTGCCAGCTGCGGGAGCACCTGGCCAAGGGCCAGCGGGTGCTGGCAGGGGAGGGCATGTCCCAGGTGGTGCGGAGCCTGCTGGAGCTCATGGCCCGCAAGAGCTACTACAGCGGGGACCTGCTCTTCTCCGTGGACATCCTGCGCAACGTCACCGACACCTTCAAGAGGGCCACCTACATCCCGTCCTCCGAGGACGTGCAGGTAGCGGCCAGGGGGACGGAGAGGGTCCCCCAATCCCCGGGGAGGTGGCGGTTTGTCCGTCGGTCTTGTCCCCAGCCCCGCTGAGCCCCGTCCCCGCAGCGCTTCTTCCAGGTGGTGAGCTACATGGTGGACGCTGAGAATCGTGAGAAGTGGGAGGATGCCCAGCAGGTGAGTGGCGCGGGGGGTGTGGTGGTGGCAGCTGGGCTGTCCCCACCCTGGGGGTGTCCCCACTGTGGTGACAAATCCCGGCGGTTCCGGAGCTGCTCCCATGTCCCACAGGTCTCTCCCGGCTCCGTGCACCTGATGAAGGTGGTGGAAGACTTCATCCACCTGGTGGGGAACGCGCTGAAGGCTTTCCAGAGCTCCCTCATTGTCACTGACAACCTGGGTGAGTGACAGAGTGTGACCGGGTTCACAGGGGTCTGAGGAAGAGGGAAGAGACGAGGATCTGACTCCATGTTTCAGAAGGCTTGATTTCTTATTTTATGATATATATTATATTAAAACTATACTAAAAGAATAGAAGAAAGGATTTCATCAGAAGGCTGGCTAAGAATAGAAAAAGAAGGAATGAATAACAAAGGCTTTTGTCTTGGACTCTCTGTCCAAGGCAGCTG
>NW_005054478.1:1251684-1252789 GCF_000277835.1 Geospiza fortis | reverse complement strand
TATATATAATATAATATATTATATATATATAATGTATATATTATATATATAATGTATATATTTTATATATATAATGTATATATTATATATATATATAAATAATAAATCAAGCCTTCTGAAACATGGAGTCAACATTCTTATCTCTTCCCTCATCCTGGGACCACCACCACACGAGTGTGGGGACCTGAGGGCACCCAGGAGCGGGGAGGTGACACCGGTGTCCCCTGACAGTGACCAGCATCCAGCGGGAGCCCGTGTCCGCCGTGTCCAGCGACATCAACTTCCCCATGCGGGGCCGGCGGGGCATGAAGGACTGGGCCCGCAGCTCCGAGGACAAGCTCTTCATCCCCAGGGAGGTGCTGAGCCTCGCCTCGGCAGGTGAGCGGGGAGAGCCCAGCTGTGGGCACATCTGGCGGGGGTGTGCACAGCTGGAGGTGGGCGTGTGTCCGCCTGAATGTTGCTGCATGTCTGGGATAGCGCACTGGTGTGTGCTTGCACATCTGGAGATCAATGAGTGTGCACATCTGGGAGCGTGCAGGTGTGTGCACGGGTGTGAACGTGAACATCTGGGTGTGCGCAGGTGTGTGAGCCTGCACATCTGGAGCTGTGCATGTTGGGAGTGTGCAGGTGTGCACACAGGTGTGAACATGCACATGTGAGTGCACATCTGGATGTGCACACGTGTGTGAGCCTGCACATCTGGAGGTGTGCACGCTGGGAGCGTGCACATCTGGGAGCGTGCAGGTGTGTGCAAACAGGTGTGAATGTGAACATGCTCCTGCACATCTGGACATGCACACATGTGTGAGCCTGCACATCTGGGACTGTACAGGTGTGTACACACATGAGCGTGCCCATCTGGAGTTGTCCACGAGCGCACACCTGTTACAGATGTGGGCTCACATCTGGCTCCCATTCACACACACGTGAGCAGCACCCTGCAGGCGTGTGCAGGTGACCACGTGCGCCCTTGAGCAGTGTGCCCCACACATCTGGGCACACATCTGGCCTGCCCTGCATGTCCCCCACTTTGTGTCACCCAGCCCGTGCCTCTCTCTCTCTGCAGAAGCCGAGGAATCGTCACACTTTGTCATCGGCTGGCCTC
>NW_005054478.1:1250236-1251582 GCF_000277835.1 Geospiza fortis | reverse complement strand
AGGACCCCCCTGCCCGTCCCCTCCAAGGTGCTGACGGTGACGGTGCGCCCGCCCACCCGGCCCGCGGAGCCGCTCGTGCTGGTGGAGCTGTCCCACATCATCAACGTGAGTGTCCCCTCCCATGTCACCGGGGATGTCCCTTCCCACATTATCAACGTGAGTGTCCCCTCCATTGAGTGTCCCCTCCCTTGGCATCAGCAATGTCCCTTCCCATGTCACCAGAGTGAGTGTCCCTTTCCCATGTCACTGTGAATGTCCCTTCCCACGTCATCAACATGAATGTGCCCCTTCCCATGTCACCAGTGTGTGTCCCTCTCCTGTGTCACCATGAATGTCCCTTCCCACATCGCCAATGTGTCTCCTCCCATGACATCAACCTGTGTCCCCCTCCAATGTCATCAGTGTCCCCTCCCTGTGTCACCAGCCTGTGTCCCCCCTGCCATGTCTACGTGACTGTTCATGTCCCTCATCATCACTGTGTCCCCTTCCCACGTCACTGTGAGCGTCCCCCTCTGTGTCATCCACAAGTGTCCCTTGTCCCACATTGTCATCGTGACTGTCCCCTCCCGTGGCGTTGCCCTTCCTCATCGTCAACCCTCCTGTGTCATCAACGAGTTCCTTCATCCCCACCATGAGTGTCCCCTCCCACGCCACCCATGTGTCACCCCGCTGTCCCATCACTGTCCCATCACCGTGTCCCCTCCCAGTCCCATGTGGGTCCCTGTCACCAGCAGTTCCCAATTCATGGCATGGTCCCTGTGCCCACCATGGGGACGTGCCACCCCTGGGACACCCGGGGAATGTCCCCAAGGGGTGGCACGTCCCTCGTGGGGTGGGGGCCGGGCTGGGGGCAGCTCTAACCTGTCCCTGTGTCCGCAGGGCACGTCCCACCCGCAGTGTGTCACCTGGGACTACTCGAGGACGTGAGTGAGGGGCAGGGGCACGGGGACACGGGGACACTCTGGTGACGGGGTGGGGCTGGCAGTGCCAGGGAGCTGCTGGAGGGGAGTGGAGCAGGGGTGGGGACAGGGATGGGGGGCCGGGCTGGGGGCAGCTCTAACCTGTCCCTGTGTCCGCAGGGCACGTCCCACCCGCAGTGTGTCACCTGGGACTACTCGAGGACGTGAGTGAGGGGCAGGGGCACGGGGACACGGGGACACTCTGGTGACGGGGTGGGGCTGGCAGTGCCAGGGAGCTGCTGGAGGGGAGTGGAGCAGGGGTGGGGACAGGGATGGGGGACAGGGACAAGGAACAGGGATGGGGGAACAGGGATGGAAACAGGGACAGGGAACAGGGACAGGGAGCAGGGATGGGGACAGGGATGGGGACAGGGATGGGGACAGGGA
>NW_005054478.1:1248647-1249865 GCF_000277835.1 Geospiza fortis | reverse complement strand
GCAGGGCTCAGCCCTGCCCCAGGGACAGTCCCCAGCTGTCCCACAGACCCAGTTCCCGGTTTTCCTGATGCGCTGGGGGCTCTGGCTGCTCTCCCTGGGCGTGGCAGTGCCACCCCACTCTCTGCCCCCTCACTGGGGGCATCCCCTGGCAGGAGGGGTCCCTGTGACAGGAAGGGTCCCCAGGGTGGGGAAATCCCTTTAATACAAAGGGTCCCCATGGCAGGAGGGTCCCCAAGGGGGTGGGTGCCCGTAAAAGGGGGGTTCCCATAAAAGGAGGGGTCCCCATGGTGGAGAGATCCTTCTAACAGGAGAGGCCCCATGACAGAAGGATCCCCAAGGGCGGGAGGGCTCCCCAAGGGCAAGAGGGGTTCCAAGGACAGAGGGGTCCCCATAATGAGGGACAGAGGGGTCCCCATAATGAGGGACAGAGGGGTTCTCATAATGAGGACCCCATGGAGAGAGGGAATCATTGCACCCCCCTGGGAGGGGACACAGGGGCCAGGGGGCTCTTGGGGCTGTTCCTGCCTGTCCTGGCACTGCCCTGCCCCTCTCCGTGGTGTTTCTTGCCTCCCAAATCTCTGTGGGATGATTAAACCCGAGGCCTTCCAGTGCAGGGATGGCTTCACCCCTGTCCCCAGACTCGGGGGGCTCCCCTGGCAGTGCCCCCTTTGTGCCTCCCACCGGGCAAGGCCAGGAAGGGGTTAACTCCAGAGAGGCGTGAGGGGCTGCCGCGTGTTTGATCATTTCAAATTGCTCTCCCTCCGCTCTCTCTTGCCATTAATCAGGGATGCTGGCTTGGGAAACTGGGACACGGAGAGCTGCCAAACCCTGGAGACCCTCCCGGCGCACACCAAGTGCCAGTGCCGCCAGCTCTCCACCTTCGCCGTGCTCGCCCAGCTGCCCAGAGACCTGGTAGGGGACAGGGACAGCCTGGGGACAGCCACCAGCCCGCTGGGGACACGGGATGGGGGTGAGGGGTGAGCCCCGGGCTGGGCAGGGGCGGTCCTGAGGGAAGGTGGGGATGGGCATGGAGCATTTCCAGGATGAGGTGGGCACTGGATGGGTATGGAGCATTTCTAGGATGAGGTGGGCACTGGATGGGCACGGAGCATTTCCAGGATGAGGTGGGCACTGGATGGGCATGGAGCATTTCCAGGATGAGGTGGGCACTGGATGGGTATGGAGCATTTCTAGGATGAGGTGGGCACTGGATGGGCA
>NW_005054478.1:1246260-1247477 GCF_000277835.1 Geospiza fortis | reverse complement strand
TGCCACCACCCTGCCACCACCCTGCCACCCTCGGCCACTCGCCTGGTCCCCTGCTGGCTCCCAGCTGCAGATTGGATTTGGATTAACTCGATCCCGGGATTAAATCCCCCGCGCCCGCCCCTGGCTTTGACACAAACCTCGCCGGGCGTGGGGGTTTAACCACCACGGTGCCAGACGCTGATGTCCCCGTGATGTCCCCGTGTCCCCCCCTGCAGGGCGTGTGCACCATGACCGCCGCCTTCCTCCACTTCTTCTTCCTCTCGTCCTTCTGCTGGGTGCTGACCGAGGCCTGGCAGTCCTACCTGGCGGTGATCGGCCGGATCCGGACACGCCTGGTCAGGAAACGCTTCCTGTGTTTGGGATGGGGTAAGAGCCCGGCCTGGCTGGCAGGGGGGCACCCCTCGCCCGTCCCTGGTACCCCCCAGGCTCATCAGTGTGACAGGGGTGCTCACAGGGGTCTGAGGGTGAGGGAAGAGACGAGGCTCTGACTTGGTGTTTCAGAAGGCTTGATTTGTTATTTTATGATATATATGATATTAAAACTAGACTAAAAGAATAGAAGAAAGGATTTCATCAGAAGGCTGGCTAAGAATAGAAAAAGAAAGAATGATAACAAAGGTTTGTGTCTCAGAGAGTCCGAGCCAGCTGGGCTGTGATTGGCCATTAATTAGAAACAACCACATGAGACCGTATCACAGATCCCCCTGTTGCATTCCACAGCAGCAGATAACCATTGTTTACATTTTGTTCCTGAGGCCTCTCAGCTCCTGCAGGAGGAAAAATCCTAAGGAAAGGATTTTTCCTAAAACATGTCTGCGACACATCAGAGGGGAAACTGAGGCACAGCAGAGGAAAGCAGACCCAGGTGTCTCGGTGGTGGCCGTGGGGAGCTGTCAGAGGAGCTCCATCGCTGTCCCCACCCCTGGAGCTGGCACGGGAGGGGGACAGTGCCACCTTCCTCCAGCTCCTCCAGCGCCGTGTCCCCTCTCCAGGGTTGCCAGCGCTCGTGGTCGCCGTCTCCGTTGGCTTCACACGGACCAAAGGCTACGGGACAGCGAGCTAGTACGTGGGGACAGGGGACACGGGGCGGTGGGCACAGGGGACACGGGGCGGGGTACGGTGGCTGCTGCCAGCTGGCTGGGAGCAGGGGACAACCACAGGGCTGTCCCCTGACCTGCCACCCTGTGGCCCCTGCAGCCGGTGGCTCTCGCTGGGGG
>NW_005054478.1:1242605-1244563 GCF_000277835.1 Geospiza fortis | reverse complement strand
GGTCCAGGACGTGGTCAAGGGTCAGATGGGGGGGTGCAGGAGCGAGGAGAATGAGAACTCGCCCGACTCCTGCAAGAACGGGCAGGTGCAGATCCTGGTGAGTGGGTCCCCCCCTGGAGACCCCCGCCGCTGCCCGTGCCCGGCCATGGTGCTTCATTTCCCCGTGTCTCTCCCTTCTCTTTCTCTCCTCTCTGTCTCGCTCTCTCCCTTCTTTCTGGATTTTTATAGACAGATTTTGAAAAGGACGTTGACCTGGCGTGTCAGACAGGTGAGCTCTGTTGCCATCGCGCCACACCTGGGGGGGACAGGCAGCACGAGCCAGGGGGGGTCTCTCCTGTGTCCCCCACCCTCGGTGGGACCCTCAGGGCCGGCTCTGACCCCGCTCCCTGCCCACAGTGCTGTTCAAAGAGGTGAACACCTGCAACCCCGCCACCATCACGGGCACCTTGTCCCGCATCTCCCTGGACGGAGACGAAGACCCCAAGCTCAACACCAGCTCGGAGGGCGGCCTGGGCTTCTCCAGCCTGCCCGGGAACATCCCGCCCACCAGCATCCTGGTGCAGGTGCCCAAGATGACACCGAATGTGGTGGCGGGCCTGACCGAGCTGGGCGAGCCGCCAGCACAGCAGCTCAGCCTGGAGGCGCCGGGTCCCGTTTACCTGTGCACCGAGAGCAGCCTGAGGCCCCTGGAATACGGCTGGATCCGGGCTCCCGAGCCCCCCCGAGAGAGCGATTACATGATGCGGCCCCGGCGCCCCGGCAGCCTCAAGCCCTTCAAGCCCCGGGAGGAGGGAACGCTCGGTGCTGGCGCGGAGGAGACGGTGCCCGGCGGGACGGGGCGCCCGGCGGCCGAAGGGGAAGCCTATCCCGGCTTTGTGGCTGGGGGTCACGTCAATGTGAACCTCAACCAGCCCTACGCCACGGTGAAGGCGCCCTACGGCCTCCAGTTCAAGCAGCACCCCACAGTGAGGCAGATCCTGGCCTCGGAGCTGTCGGAGCGCAGCCGCACCATGCCCCGCACCGTGCCCGGCTCTGCCATGAAAGTGGGGTCCCTGGAGGTGAGCGGGGGGCTGGTGCCTGTGTGGGGAGGGATCTGTGTGCCCAGGACACGAGTGCACTTGTAGGGTTGCATGAATTCCCCCCGTGTTCCCCCCTGGCCATCCCAGCCTGGGCGGGATGAGCTCCTTGTCCCCAGCTGGGCATGGATTAGGGCTGGCATGAGCCCCTAAACCCTGTTCCCCCTCATCCTGGCCCCGCAAAGAACTTTCCCTTTTCTTCTCCATCTCCTCCCCTGCTCCTGCCCGTCCCCCTGCCAGAGGAAGAGGTTGCGGTACTCTGACCTGGACTTCGAGGTAAGCCCTGCCATGGAGGTGGCACCGGTGCCATCGTGGGGGACTGATCCAGGTTGTCCCCACTCCCTTTGCCCTGCTGGCAGCTCCTGAGCTCTGAGGGGTTTAGACCAGGCAGTACCAAGCGTTGGCTCTGGGTTAAAACACCGATGATGAGCGTGGAGTGGGCTCTGTGGGTCTGGGATGCCCCAGGAAGGCAGGGATGGGGACAGGGCTGGGGACAGGGCTGGGGACAGTGCCGAGGGACAGCGGGCAGAGCCGATGGCCACAGGCCCTGCTCTGCCCCCGCAGAAGGTGATGCACACACGGAAACGCCACTCCGAGCTCTACCACGAGCTCAACCAGAAATTCCACACGCTGGACCGGTACCGGGCTCCGTCCACCGGCTCCTCCAAGGTGAGGTCCTGGAGGCCCCGTCCTGCCCTGGTGTGCACCCTGCCAGCCTTTTCCTCCTCCTGCATGGACTGTGGCACCCCGGGGAGACTCAGGGCACCCAGGGGCGCCGCCGGGGCTGAGCGCTGGGGTTTTTCCGCAGCGAGAAAAGCGGTGGAGCGTCTCCTCGGGCGGCGGGGACAAGAGCACGGCCAACGTAAGTGCTGACTCCCCCTG
>NW_005054478.1:1238497-1241813 GCF_000277835.1 Geospiza fortis | reverse complement strand
ATCCTGCACCCACACGCTGCCAATGAGCATCTGATCGCGGGAGCCAGGAAAGGTAATTATAGAGTAATTAATCTGTGAGTAAATTAGGAATCTTGGAGGTCATCACCACGTGGGCTGCCCGACACTGCCGGAGCATCCCGGCATCCAGAAATGGGGGATGTGGTCTCCAGAGATGGAGGTGGGGCAGCAGGAGCAGCAGCTGTGGGTGGGAATGCCCAGAGCAGGAGCTGGGTCAGGACAGCGGTGCTGGAGGAGAGGACATCTCTGCTGGTGGCTCTGGGCACATCCGGGATGAGAGATTTGGATCCATGGTGGGATCGCGGCACCAAAACCCTCCTGCTGTGAGTGCCGTGGCTGTGCCGTGGTGGGAGCAGATCCTTTTCCCTCTGGGAAAAGCCTCCTGAGCTTCCTGAGGGCTTCCCTTGGACAGGACAGGCTTGGGAAGAGCAAAGGACACGGCCCAGCTTGGGCTGGTGGCCCCTGCCCAGTTCGGACAGGACAGGCGATGCTGCTCCCAGCCCCAGCACTGGGACACCGGGACAGGATGCGATCCTCGGAGTGGGGGAGCCTCTCCCCAGCCCCCCCAGGGAATGGAAGTCCCAATTTCATAGCCCAGTTCATCCCAGCAGTCCCCAGTTCAGGTTTGGGGCACTGGAAGAAGCCATTTGTGCTCCAGCGTGGTGATGGGAGTGACGAGGAGGGGGTGGAAGGAGCCAAATTATTCCATTGCCACCTCCTAAGGGGGATCCAGCTCAGCAGGATGAGCACAAGGGTTTTGGCTGCCGATGCCAGGGGTCAGGACCGTGGGTGACAGATCCTGGCACAACCAGGGGCTGCCATGGGGCTCCCAGCCCCATGGAGGGTGTGGGTCAGGAGCACCATCCCCTCCTTGAGGTGTCCCCCCGCTGGTCCCTAATTCTGCTGGAAAATTCTGCTGGAATTCTGCAGCCACATCCTCCAGCTCTGGTTTCTCGGAGCTGCCACGCACTGGGATCCCCCCCGCCCTCCCTGCTCTGGGGGATCCGGGGCCTGCTCCAGCTCCCCTCCTCTCTTTTCCCAGCCAAACACAGCGGCGAGAGGCAGCGTCAGGCTTTCCTGGGGCATCTGTTGGCAATTAGCAGCTTTTATTACTCATGGAGACGCCAGATGGGGCGAGGGAACGGAGCCCGGGCCAGAGGCACAGGCTCGTGGAGTGTCCCAGCATAAGGGGACAAGGGACAGCCCCCAGTCCTGCCAGACGGGGGGTACGGGGTGGTTCAGAGCAGATCCCAGAGCTCTGGAGCCGTTTTCCATCTGCAGCTCCCATCGGAGCCAGGCTGAGTCCCCCCAGTGCCAAAAATGTGAATTTTGGGGGGGCGGAAATGATGGAGGAGCGGCTCCGAGGCTGCGCGGGGAACGGGAGCTCCCATCGGAGCTTCTCTCTCCGCTCCCTGCGAAAGAAACTTCACCAAAAAGAGGCAAAAAGTGCTGTTCTAGCACGGCGGCTACAAACGGCCCAGGGAAGCTGGAAAGAATTCCTGCAGGCGCTTTCCTTCCTGGCTGGAATTAGGCGGGGAGGGGAAGGGGGGAATTTTGCCTGGATTGGAGCAGAAATTAATGCTGAGCCGCTGAAATCCTCACCGCAGGAATTCCCTCCTGTGCCTTGTCCAGCGGCCTCTGAGCCAGCGTGGTCCAGCCGGCGTCATCCCAACCCTGATTCCCTGGATTTGGGGAGCCTTTTGGGGGGAGGGATGAGACGTGGGGAGCCCCAGGGTAACACAAGCGCCGCGTTGCTCGGAGGCAAAATTGTCTCCAGCCCCAAAATTATCGGGCTCTGCTCCGGCTCGTGTTTTTTGGCAGGCGGCGCGGCAGTTTCTTGGAAGCACAGCGTGCCTCTGCTTTTTCCATGATGGGATGGAGGGTGGGCTGCTGCAGGATCCTGCTTTCCATCCCCCCGCTGGGCGCCGCTCCAAGCCAGAGTTCTGGGAAGGCGGGATCCGGCTTCTTTCTCCCTCTGGAAATGCCGATCCCGTGCTCTGGAACAGCAAAGGGAAGCAGGAGCTGCACGGAGCGGGGATTTCCACGCTGCCACCTTTGGGGATGTAGGGGTCGCTTTGTGTCGCTGTGTTGGGGACAACGAACCCAGGGGAAGTGAGGGAAACTCAATTGTACACCCTCCGAAGTGTTTTGCGGATGAATTGAGGGTCCTGGGAGATGCAGAGGGTGGGACGAGGCTGCCCTTCATCCCTGCTCTGCTCTGGGGTTGGGGTGGGATGTGGGCCCAGTTTTGGGGCCGTGCCCCGCACCCACAGGACGCACAAACCCGAGTTCATCGCTGCCGGGTGTCCCCAAACAAAGAACAGCTCGAGGAGAACAATCATCCCAAACGAGAGAACGAGGAAAATTCGCTGTGTTTTCGTTCCCACTTGCTTTAATTACCCTTAATTACCTCAGCAGGCACCTCGCGGGAGCGTTGTCACCACGTCGCTGGGACTGGCCGGGGTTGCCCGCGACAGCTTATTTACTGCCTCTGCACAAGCAGCAGTTGTTAATTAGCGACTTTATTGAGATCCATGCGTCCCTCACGCGTCTCTAAAGCTGCAGGCTGAATAGAGCCATCACAATTTGGGAGAAAACGCAGCTGGGCCATCCTGAGGGTCCCTGTGCCATCCCATCCACAGCCATGGTGATGCCAGCGGATGCTTTGCACCCTCCAGACCTAAAATTACACGAGCTGGGCTTGTTCCCTGCCTGGTTTGGGGGGTTCAGGGCGGCCTGGCATACACAAGAACGGGAGGATGGAGCAGCCAGGCCCCGGGGCAGCATTCCAGGCTGGCACATCCCGGCTGGGATGGGCGCGGATCCCTCCAGGGCTTGGCAGGGCTCTGGGAAATCAGCAGGACGCGGTGCCGGCGGCAGGGATGGTGGCAGCCGTCCCGTCTCATCGCCTGACCCCGGGCACCTCACCCTGAGCCAGACTGTCCCCAAGGCACCCCCGAGGCGCAGGGAGGGGACAGACAGCAGCTCCGTGTCACACAGCGGCCTGGGCTGTCCCCGAGCCTCGGGGTCTGCCCGGAGCTGCTCCTGGGGCCGCGCCCGTGGAGTCGCACCCTAGAGGGACACCGTCCTTCCTTGGGGACAGATTCTGGCCAGCGGTGCCACCAGCGGTGCCACCAGCTCCCTGTGGGAGGAAGAGCCGCTCCACAGCGGGGGCAGACAGGGAATGGGATCGCCCCCACCCGGGATTGGAGTTCCCCTCGTTTGGCCCGGAGAGGGGAAGGAGGATGGGGAGGGAGCGGAGGCGCTGCCGGAGGAGGCGCCCGGAGGAGGAGGAGGA
>NW_005054478.1:1234982-1237892 GCF_000277835.1 Geospiza fortis | reverse complement strand
GGCCCCTGCCGGCAGCCCCAGCTTGCCTCGTGGCAGGAAGCAGGAGGGAGGCCAGGTCGGGGTGACCTGCGGGGACACCCCGACCTGGTTTCATCTCCCCGGGATCCACACGGGACCGGGAGATGGAACGGGAGGTGCTGAGACCTTCCCGGGCGGGTGCACGCAGGAGGTGCCCAGTGCCACTCTGGGGAACTCCGATCATTGCATTTCCAAATGTTTGGTGTAAATTCTGGTGCTGGCCTTTGACACCCAGGGATGCTGGGATGCTGAGGCTTGGGGTGGGTGTGGAGCAGATGGATGGGGACCACACTGACCCCCCAAAACATCACCGAGCCGAGGCCAGGAGGGTCAGTGCCGCTCCATGCTGGTGGCTTTCCTGGTGTGGGCAACCTCATGGGCCACCAGGTGCCCATCTCGGGCGGTCTCCCTTGCAGGTGGCCGTGAGGGCCCTGAGCCTCTGCCACGGGCACCATGAGGGGTCTCTGGGCCCTGCTGCTTGCCGGGCTCATCAGCGCCTGCCAGGGCAGGGAGCTGAAGGAGCACCAGGGGCTTGGGAGCCACCTCCCTCTGTCCCTGTCACAGCTGGGTCAGCCCCAGGGGTGACACAGGGTGACCGCAGTGAGCTGTGCCAGCACCGGAGTGGCGGCTCCAGAGTGAGCTCCAGGGCTTTGCTCAGCATCCCCCGCGGGCAGGGCGCCAGGGAGAGCAGAGCCGAGCGAGGCTGGGACACCCCGACACCGCCCCCTGGCATGGGGACCCATGGGGTTTGGGGACATTTGGTGACAGCCGGGATAGCGCGGCTGGGGTCGGGTCCGGGGGGGGCAGGTGAGCCAGGACAGGGCAGGGTGAGGATGCACGGAGCTCCCGGGGGAGGTTTGGCCTCCAGCTGCGAGTCGGAAAGAGGTTTGGCCATGACCCACACCATGGTGGAGAGCTGGGGGTGTCCTGGTGCAGCTGGGGACACGGGGACAATGGCTGAGGATGGGAACACGGATGGGGACAGGGACAAGGAACAGGGATGGGGAACAGAGATGGGAACAGGGAACAGGAAACAGGGATGGAGGAACAGGGATGGGGAAATGAGGATTGGGAAAAGAGATGGGGGAACAGGGATGGGGACAGGGACAAGGAACAGGGACGGGGAACAGAGATGGGTCCCGGTGTGGGATGAGCCCCGGGCCCCGGAGGAGGAGCCGCTGGAAGCGACACCGGGGTTGCATCAGGCTCGGTGGGGGTGGAGTGGTGGCTCGGCCTGGGGGGTTTGTCCGGGAGGGGACCCTGTCACTGTCACTGTCACTGTCACCTGCTCCCGCTGCCCAGCACCGCATGGCCTCATGTGTCCCGGCCTTTCCTAAGGGACTGAGGGTTGGACAGGCGGGATTTTCCCTTCCCAGGGCTGGGAGAGGCTCCAGAGGGATGGCACTGGGGTGATTTATGCTCCCTGGTGCCCCCTGCCCTGCTGAGGGTAGGGGACACTGTCCTGGCTGTGACATTTACGGCTGTGACATTGGCCCAGGCATGTCCCCACTCCACAAACACGGTGGTGCCAAGCTCTTGACAGAGGTGGGGAGGGTCTGGAGGGGCAGAGACCCCCAGGAACATCCAGGGAAGGGGTGGGAGAATCTTTTGGTGCCCCTCCTGCTCCAGGGCCGCTTTGCACGGAGACGAAACCAATCCCTCCCTCCCCTCTTGTTTACTCCTTTATCTCGCACCTCCCAACATCTGGCGCATCTGGAGGTGGCTCGGTGCTGCCGGGGCTGTGATTTATCCCTGCAAGCAGCAGCAGCACCCCCGTGACCGCTCCTGACACGGCATTTCCTGCTCCTCGGCCTCGGGCTGGACCCTCACGCCTGTCCCCGAGCGCCACCGGCTCGGGAAGGGCCAGGAAGGGACAGATGTCCGTGGCGCTGTGGGTGTCCCTGCCAGCCGTCCCGGTCTCCTGATGCTGATGGCAGCCGCGGGGCTGTCTGCAGGGAAAACAGCCAGAGCTGGGAGAGCATTTCACCTGCGGGAGGCAGCAGCGCCAGCTCTGTCCCCTCCCAAGCTCTGTCCCCTCCCAAGCTCTGTCCCCTCCCAATCTCTATCCCCTCCTAAGCTCTGTCCCCTCCTAAGCTCTGTCCCCTCCCAATCTGTCCCCTCTGAAGCTCTGTCCCCTTCCCAATCTCTGTCCCTTCCAAAGCTCTGTCCCCTCTGAAGTGGGGTTTGCTTGGTCTGCACTGCCTCGGGGGGCTGGGGCTGGCTCCTGGCAGCACCCCCAGACCCTCCTGGGCTTGGGGAGCTCTGTGTGGTGCCCCCCTGAGTGTCCCACCGCGCCTGGGGACACCGCAGTGACAGTGATGTGCTGGTTTGCCCCACAGGGGAGCTGTGCCCGCGGCTCTGGGACGAGGATCTGCTTGGGGACAAGTACGAGAATGTCACAGGCAAGGAAAGACCCTCTCAGGGATCCCCTGACACCCCAGGATGGGCTCTGTGACCTGCCTGGGGACTGCCACCTGTCGCAGGGCCGGGTCTCATGCGCCCTGCTCTGCCCTGCAGGTTTTAACCTGGTTAAAAGGTTCGACCTGCTCAAGATCTCGTCGGTCAAGAAGATCCGCAGCGCCCGGGGGCCGGTGGTGCTGCGCCTGGGCACCGTGCCCCTGGTCCAGCCCACGCAGTGAGTGACCCTGGGTGACCTCTGAGGTGGCCTTGGGTGACCTGTGAGGTGGCCCTGAGTGACCCTCAGGTGACCCAAAGCTCCTCCAGGGTGTAAATTTGGGCTCTGGGTGCAGCTGGGTTGTGACGGTGTTCGCAGGGGGATGAGGGAAGAGACGAGGATCTGACTCCGTGTTTCAGAAGGCTGATTTATTATTTTATGATATATATTATATTAAAACTATACTAAAAGAATAGAAGAAAGGATTTCATCAGAAG
>NW_005054478.1:1229308-1234843 GCF_000277835.1 Geospiza fortis | reverse complement strand
TTTCATAAAACATATCCGTGACACTGGGTGGGCTTTGCCAGGGATGCCAGGCAGCTCCGTGTCACCTGTGGGGACACTGGGGACCCTGTGGCTGCCCCAACACCTTTCTCCTCGAAAGGCTGGCTCAGCTCTGCTGGCTGGTGGCCAAACCTTGCGCAAGCAGAGCTCTGTGGCTGCTCTTGGCAGAGCCCGCGGGGTCCAGACGAGCTCCAGAGGCACTGCTGGGTGTGTGGGGGGCTGCTGGGGGGCACACGGGGCCTGGCCCTTGTCCCCTCAGTGCCCACAGTTCCAGGGCTGGCAGGGACACTGCAGCGTGGCAGGGTGGGAGCAGATCCACGTCCTGCAGGAAATGGCTGCGGCATGTCCCCACATCGCCCCGGGGCTGGCACGGAGCTGTGCTGGGCATGGGGCTCTCCAGAGGGCCGGGAGAGCCAGCCTGGGCAGCCAAATCCTTGGATGGTTTTGGGATGGATGGTGGAGAATCCAGGCTGGTGTTGCTCTTGGCTGGGGCACCCCAAATTCAGCTTTGGGGAGTCTGGAGATGGGCACAGCCCAGGCTGTGAGGTCCTATGGGTGCCCACCCAACTCAGCGCCCTGTCAGGGTGTCCCTGTGCCCCACGGAGGGCAGAGGGCACCGCTGGCCTTGTCCCAGTGCCCATCCCTTGGTCCAGCTCCAGAGCAGTGGCTTGGAAAGCTGCGGGTGTGGAGCCAAGGCTGGGAGCGGAGCAGAGCCCGGAGCGAATATTTCCAGTGCTTGAATGGGCTGTGGGTGAGCTGGGAAAGGCTGCCGGAGCCTCCCTGGGGATGATGGATGCATTTCCTGGCTGCCCTGGGACAAAATTCTGGGATAAGAGCTGCAGCCAAACCAGCAGGGGTGACAGTGTGGGGCAGAACCCACTGTGATGCCATCCGGGGTGCCACCAGTGGGGACAGCTCATGGCAGGACCCATTGGGGGTTGTTGGGGTGGTGCTGCCACCTGAAAGTGTCCTACGGATGGGTGCCACCCTCCTCGGTGCCAGCTCCATCCCCAGAGCACCCCAAGAGCTGTCCCCACAGGCAGGTGTTCCCCCGAGGGCTGCCCCCCACCTTCACCCTGGTCCTCACCTTGCTGCTGAAGAAGAACAGCACCGGGGAGCACTGGTACCTCTTCCAGGTCACCGACCGCCAGGGATACCCCCAGGTACACGCCGGGGACGTGGTGGGGACACCCCAGGAACGTCCAGGAGCCGTCCCTGAGCGTGCCGCTGTCCCCTGTGTGCCCAGCTCTCCCTGTCCGTGCACGGCCCCGAGAGAAGCCTGGAGTTCCAGGCGCGGGCACCGGGTGCCACCTTCTCCAGCGCCACCTTCGCGGGCAGGGCGGTGGCGTCGCTGTTCGACGGGCGCTGGCACAAGGTGGTGGTGGCCGTGCAGGGCCACGCCGTGTCCGTGCACCTGGACTGCGCCTCCATCTCCTCCAAGCCGCTGGGGCCGCGCCGGGCGCTGGCGCCCGAGGGCAACGCCTTTCTGGGGCTGGACGCTGTGCGTGGCACCCCGGTCAGGGTGAGTCGGAGGGGTCCGTGCCAGTGAGTGCCAATGGGTGCCCCTGAGTGTCACTGAGTGCCCCTGAGTGCTAGTGAGTGTCCCTGAGTGCCAATGAGTGCCAATGGGTGCCCCTGAGTGTCACTGAGTGCCCCTGAGTGCTAGTGAGTGTCCCTGAGTGCCAATGAGTGCCAATGAGTGCCAGTGAGTGCCAATGAGTGCCCCTGAGTGCCAGTGAGTGCCCCTGAGTGCCAATGAGTGCCAATGAGTGCCAATGAGTGCCAGTGAGTGCCAATGAGTGCCCCTGAGTGCCAGTGAGTGCCCCTGAGTGCCAATGAGTGCCAATGAGTGCCAATGAGTGCCAGTGAGCGCCAATGAGTGCCCCTGAGTGCCAGTGAGTGCCCCTGAGTGCCAATGAGTGCCAATGGGTGCCCCTGGCTCTGCCTGCGGTGTCAGGGCCACCCCTGACCTGTCACCCGTGTCCCACTGCAGTTTGACATCCAGCAAGCTCAGATCTACTGCGACGCCGAGCTGGCCAGGCAGGAGGGGTGCTGCGAGATCTCGGCCAGCGGGGTGAGTGCCCTGAGTGCCCCTGAGTGCCCCCACCCCAACCCCGGACCCTGGAACCGCCCTGTGCACTATCAGGATTTTCCCCCCAGGGGAAACTGAGGCACAGTGAGGGCAGGTCTGTCCCCTTTGTGTCACCGCCTTGTGTTGCCCGTCCCCACGGCCCCGGCTGTCCCCCGGCAGCCTCCCCTTGACCCCGCTGTCTCCCTGCAGTGCCAGACGGAAACGCCCAAGACCCGCCGGCAAGCGGAGCTGATGCAGAGCAGCAACCTGATCGAGATGGTGCCGCAGCCCGAGGGCAGGGTGTTCACCCGCTGCTTCTGCCTGGAGGAGCCGCTGGGCACCGTGAGCTCCGGCAGTGCTGCCCCAGCCCGGCCCCGTCCCCGTCTCCATCCCCACACTGTGCCAGTCCCTGTTCCCATCTCCATCCCCATCCTGGATCCCCATCCTGTGCCTGTCCCTGAGCCCATCTTCATCTCCATCCCCATTATCCCACACCCATCCCATCCCATCCCATCCCATCCCATTCCCATCCCCATCCCCATCCCATCCCATCCCATTCCCATTCCCATCCCCATCCCCATCCCCATCCCCAGCCCCATCCCATCCCAGTCCCATCCCATACCTGGCCTGGTGCACTTTGCTCCAGCCCCTGGAAAATCCCTTCCTCACTTTTTCCACCCAGTATGAGGCTCAGGAGAGAGGGAGGTGTCTGTGACCCAAGGGGACAAGGGACAGGAAGGTCCCACCTGGGCAGGGTAGTGTCTGTGACCCAAGGGGATGATGAGGGACAGGAAGGTCCCACCTGGGCAGGAAGGTCCCACCTGGGCAGGGAGGTCGCACCTGGGCAGGGCGGTGTCTGTGACCCAAGGGGATGATGAGGGACAGGAAGGTCCCACCTGGGCAGGAAGGTCCCACCTGGGCAGGGAGGTCGCACCTGGGCAGGGCGGTGTCTGTGACCCAAGGGGATGATGAGGGACAGGAAGGTCCCACCTGGGCAGGAAGGTCCCACCTGGGCAGGGAGGTCGCACCTGGGCAGGGCGGTGTCTGTGACCCAAGGGGATGATGAGGGACAGGAAGGTCCCACCTGGGCAGGAAGGTCCCACCTGGGCAGGGAGGTCGCACCTGGGCAGGGCGGTGTCTGTGACCCAAGGGGATGATGAGGGACAGGAAGGTCCCACCTGGGCAGGAAGGTCCCACCTGGGCAGGGAGGTCGCACCTGGGCAGGGCGGTGTCTGTGACCCAAGGGGATGATGAGGGACAGGAAGGTGCCACCGCTGCCTCTTCCTCCTCCTCCCTGGGTGCCCGGACAGGACCATCCCAGGATTCAGGGACAGGGAGCACCCAGGGCTGGGATGCTCCAGGTTCTTCCCACCAGCTCCTCCCTCCCTGCAGGAGCCGGGCAGAACCTCGGGAAGGACCAGCTTGAGGGATGATCCAAAGGACAAGGTGAGCGTGTGCCATCCCTGCTCCCCTTCCAGTGCCACCCCAGGGTGCCAACACTGCCCCACACCCCGGCTGCCTCTGTCCCTGCCAATTTGGGATCTCCCAGCGCTGCAGGAGCGGCTGCTCTGCTCCCCCGAGCAGGGATTGAGGCCTCACTGGCTCCGTGCTGCTGCTGGAGCCATCCCAGCCCTGGCCAAGGGCCTCTTTGTTCCCTCCGAGCGGCTCCGGAGCGCTGCCAGAGCTGGGAAATGTCTCCAGAGCTCCTGTTCCTCATCCCTGAACATCTCTGGGATCCCTCATCCCGCCACGGGGGTGTCCCAGGGTGCAGATTGGGGTGGGTGCGGATCTCCAGAGCTACTGTTCCTCATCCCTGAATGTTTCTGGGATCCCTCATCCCACCACGGGGATGTCCTGGGGTGCAGATTGGGGTGGGGGGTGATACGTGGTCTCATAACCTCTTGGAGATTTATATCACACCCAAGATAGCTCAGCTGCCTTAGAAGGTGTAAAATCAGCAGGGTGGCTTCTGTTTCAGTGGCGGAAACAAAAGGGTTTTAGTAAAAGGCAAAATGGCAAAATTCTTTACAGAGAAAAACCCAGCCAGGTGCAAAAGGTTCTTGCTCCTGGTGAAACACCTCACAAAAGCAATGAGCCCCTTTGGTGCTCAGGGGTTTGGGGAGTGCTGTGGGGTTTGGGGGTGCTGTGGGGTTTGGAGTGCTGTGGGGTTTTGGGGTGCTCTGGGTTTTTGGATGCTCGGGGGTTTGGGGCATTGTGGGGTTTGGGGTGCTCTGGGTTTGGGTGCTGTGGAGTTTGGGGGTGCTGTGATGTTTTGGATGCTGTGGGGTTTTGGGTGCTCTGGGATTTTGGGTTCTGTGGGATTTGGGAGCGCTGTGGGGTTTTGGGTGCTGTGGTGTTTGGGGTGCTCTGGGTTTGGAGGTGATGTGGGGTTTGGATTGTTGTGGGGCTTTTGGGTGCTGTGGGGTTTTTGGGTGCCCCGGTGTTTGGGGTGCCACGGGCAGTGCGTGCAGCTGCTCCAAGCTCCCACCCCCATCTCTTCCAGTGCCCTCCCTGCTCTCCCCAGGCGGCATCAGGAAATGTGAGTGTGGCACCGGGCATGGGCACCCCGAGCTGGCCGGGCTGGGCTGTGACCTGGGGGTGCCAAAAGCCACCGGGGCGCTGTCACCAACCCCCCACGACCCCACAGCTCCTCCTGGCCCTGCAACATCTGGAAGGGCCTTGATCTTTTCCAGATGTGGCCCCATTCCTACAGCAACAGCTGGCTGGGGTGTGTGGGGGGATGTCAGGGGGGCGGCAGCCATTGGGACACCTCATGCCCCATGGTGGCGCTTGGGGACAGAGTGCTGGGACACTGGGGACTGTGGTGGGCTCAGGGCTCTGCTGCTGCCACCTTGGGGGACACCTTTGTCCTGTGTCCACAGGTGAATGTGGGAATGCTGTGCTGGGGCTGTGGGCACACATGGGGACGTGGGGACACCCTGTGTCTGTCACCCTCCCTGTGCCCGTTTGTCACCCACTCTGTGTCTCTTTTTCACTCACCCTGTGTCTGTCACCCATCCTGTGCCCATTTGTCACCCATTCTCTGCCCATTTGTCACCAACCCTGCGCCCATTTGTCACCCACCCTGTGCCCATTTTTAACCCACGCTGTGCCCGTTTTTCACCCAAACTTTTTCTGTCACCCACCTTGTGTCCCTTTTCCCCCCACCCTGTGCCCACTTGTCACCCTCCCTGTGCCCATTTGTCACCCATTCTGTCCCTGTTTGTCCCCCTCCCTGTGCCCATTTTTAACCCGCCCTGTGCCCACTTGTCACTGTCCCTGTGTCCGTTTGTCCCCCACCTTGTGCCCATTTGTCACCCACCCTGTGCCCGTTTTTCACCCACCCTGTGCCAATTTTTCCCCCTCCCCGTGCCCGTTTTTCACCCTCCCTCCCTCTCTTGCAGGGCGCCAAGGGCGAGCGGGGCCTCCCTGGCACGGCGGGTGGC
>NW_005054478.1:1228121-1229070 GCF_000277835.1 Geospiza fortis | reverse complement strand
CCCCTCCCCATCCCTGCCTCCCCTCTCACCTCCTCCTCCTCTTCCTCCCAGTGTGCCGAGGGGCCGCGGGGTGAGAAGGGGCAGCGTGGGCAGGTGGTAAGTGACACTGTGGGGACACTGTGGGGACACTGAGGGGGTCCCCCTGCCCTGGGCTGGGGTGGGGGGTCCAGCTCTGCAGGTCCAGGTCTGTGTGGGCATGAAAGGAGCAGGAGGTGACTCTGCACGAGCCCACCTGGGCACCTGCATGAGCCCAATTAGGGACCCTGCATGAGCCCATCTGGGCACCCACCCAAGCCCACCTGGGCACCCTCACAAGCTCACCTGGGCACCCTCATGAGCCCACCTGGGCACCCTCTTTGTCCCCTTTTTCCCGTGCAGGGACTCCCGGGCCCAGCTGGCACTGAAGGGCAGAAGGTGAGTCCAGCCCACCTGGCACGGCAGCAGGGACACCTGGGATGGTGGCAGAGGCACCAGGACCTGCCTGTACCAACCTTGGGTGACACCACGAGTGACACCACAGGTGACATCTGTCTGTGCTGCAGGGCCAGAAGGGTGAGAAGGGCGATGGGGGCCTGCAGGGCAAGCCAGGGCGCCCTGGGCGTGATGTGAGTAGTGCTGGGCTGTCCCTGGGCACCCCCTGGGCACCCCCTGGGCACCCCCCAGGCCAGGGGGGTCTGGCCACAGGAACCTTCACACCCCCTCCCCTCCTGGCAGGGCCGGCCTGGAGAGATCTGCGTGGTGGGACCCAAGGGACAGAAGGTACCTGGGGGGCTTGGGGGTGACAGGTGGCACATGGGGCACCTGGTGGCACTGCCAGCGCTGCCACCCTCCCCTCATTGTCCTCCAGGGTGACCCCGGCCCCGTGGGACCGGAGGGCTTGGCCGGTGAACCAGGACCCCCGGGCAAGCCGGGCTCTCCAGGGGTTGGCATGCCAGGGAAGCCGGGGAGG
>NW_005054478.1:1226040-1227870 GCF_000277835.1 Geospiza fortis | reverse complement strand
CGGAGGAGCGCCTGGGCCACCCGTGAGTAGCAGAGGCAGGAGCCAAAGCCGGGGTCAGGGCCGGGTTTTTGGCTCGGGGTCGGGGCTGCTTGGCCGGAGAGGGACCGGGATCCGAGCCCGGGAGCTGAGAGGGATTTGGGAAAAGAGGAGCTGAGAGGGCTTTGGGAAAAGCCGGGAGCTTTGGAAAAGTGGGAGCATCGCTCAGGGCTGGGATCACCCTGTGACGGGGCTGGTGGCCAGCTGAGGGTGCTGGGTGGCACTGCTGGGGCACAGCGTGGCCTCCCTGAAGCAGCCCCGTCCCCACTTTGCCCCCGCAGGGTCTCCCTGGAGTGCTGGGGCCGAAAGGAGACAAGGTGGGTGCAGTGACACGGTGGGTGCGGTGACACCGTGGCCTGGAGTGGCCATGGTCACATCCCCCGGCCCTGGGACATCCTGGGGGCCACCACACAGAGCCCAGGCTCTGTGTAACTGCTGTCGCCGGGCAGGGCGAGCCGTGCCAGGCGTGTCCCACCCAGGGCACGCTCGGTGCCATCGGAATTCCCGGAATTCCCGGCCAGCCGGGGCCGCGGGGGGAGCCCGGAGCGCCCGGCAGGGACGGGATCTCGGTGAGTCTGAACCCGGGGATGGGGGTCAGAGCGGTGTCACCTCAGCATCCCTGATGTTCCCTCTGTTTCCCCCTTCCCAGGACACACCCGGCCCCGCAGGACCCAAAGGGGACAGGGTAGGTGACACGGGCCGGGCTGGCTTGTCCCCATCTCCAGCTGGGGGACACCGAGCAGCGCTCACCTCCTGCTTTTCCCTGCCAGGGCGATCCCGGCATCCAGGGGATGAAAGGCGACAAGGTGAGTGTGTGACCCTCCATGCCACCCCTCGCTCAGCCCCTGCAGCCCCTGAGCTGTCCCCTGCTGTCCCCACCAGGGGGACTCGTGCCAGCCCTGCGATCATCTCCGCGTCCTCGCCGCGCTGCGCCTCGAGGGGGAGCCGGGGCTGCCGGTGAGTGGCGGGGCGGGCCCCCCCTGTACCGGGGCGGGGTGACACCCTGGGATGCTCTGAGTGCCGGGACAGTGACCACAGGTGTGTCCAGCAGGGCCAGGAGGGGCTGTCCGAGCTGGCCGGGATCAAGGGTGACAAGGTGAGTGACCCCTGTCCCATCTGGACATCCCAGGCTTGGCTGATCCTGAGCCTAATTCTGATCCTGGCTCTGCTCTGTTTCAGGGGGACACTGGCCATGTGGGACCCACGGGCAGACCGGTGAGTGGGGACACTGTGAGGGGGAGTCTGGGGGCTCAGGGGGGTCCAGAGACGATTTTTGGGGACCGTGGTGTCACCTGCGCTGTGGATTCTCCGTGCAGGGAGTGCCGGGAGAGAAGGGAGACCCAGGTGTGAGGGGGCTCAAGGGAGAGAAGGTGGGTGCAGCACTGGGGACACTCCTGTCCCTGCCCTGTCCCTGCCTTGTCCCCTGCCTTGTCCCTGCCCTGTCCCTGCCCTGTCCCTGCTGAGATCTGGGCTGAGGAGGTCAGGGGGCCATGTCCAGGTCCCCAAAGCCACCTCCCAGCCGGGATGTCCCCCCGCAGGGTGACCAGTGTGGGCAGTGCCCTCCCACCCCTCAAGCCCTCCAAGGGACAGCGACAGTGGTGGCAGTGCCAGGGCCATCGGGTGAGAGGGGTCCTGCTGGCCCCCCGGGCAGAGCGGTGAGTGCCCCCCGTGCCCCCCGTGCCTGTTTTGGGGGGGATGCCCCACCCTGAACCCTTGCTGCGTTTCCCCAGGGCAGACCCGGCGAGGCTGGTGACAAGGGACAGAAGGTGAGCAGAGGGGCTCGGGGTGGCTCAG
>NW_005054478.1:1224201-1225585 GCF_000277835.1 Geospiza fortis | reverse complement strand
CCCAAGGGGGAGCAGGGCCCGCCGGGCATCGGGCAGCCTGGCAGAGCGGTGAGTGCCCCCTCCCCAAGGCCACAGCCCCGCTGGCGCTGTGCCCTCGGGGTGACCCTGCTGTGTTTCAGGGCAAGCCGGGGCTGCCGGGGGTGCGGGGTCCTGCCGGGCCCAAGGGGCTGCAGGTGAGTGGGGTGTGGGGTCCTGGGGACAGCTCAGTGCCCCTCTGTGTCCCCAGTGGGGTCCTGCGGTGCCCCTCTGTGTCCCCAGTGGGGTCCTTGGGACACCTCCCTGCCCCTCTGTGTCAATAGGGTGAGCCAGGACCGCGGGGGATCGGTCAGCCAGGACCACAGGTGGGTTTTGGGGTGCCTGTGTTGTCCCCTGCTGTCCCCTGCCAGGTGGCTCTGGTGCCGTTCACACCCTCTGCTTTCCCCAGGGAGATCCCGGGAGCCCTGGACCCCCTGGACCCCCTGTGAGTAGGGTTTGGGGTGAGCTTTTGGGGCGCCCAGCCCTGGCTGATGGGGTCACACCCCTGCCAGCCCTCTGTGGTGGCTCTGGGGACAGCACTGTCCCCTCCCTGGGGGGGAACCAACACCCTGTCCTGCCCCCAGGGTCCCCCAGGACCGCAGGGACCGCCAGGGATGGCAGCAGAGAAAGGTGCCAAGGTAAGGGAGCGTCCCCCAGCCCTCGGTGTGCCACGTTGTCTTGGTTTGGAAAAGCCAGGAGGCTGCTAAGGAAGGCAGGAGCCTCCCCTGAAATGGAGAATGTAAACCCTCCCCACCCCTCTGAATTGCTATAAATTTGAAATTAAGGGGCTCTCAGGCAAAAAAAATATGGGAGCAGGAAATAACAGTTCTTTAATAGGGAAGAAAATGAAAGGATAAAATAAACAATGCAGTGAACTAAACCAACACTATGCAGTGAACTAAACCAACACTGGCAGAGTCAGAACCCAAGCTGACGCCCTGTGGGTCAGGGTGCTGGCAGCAGTCCCATTGGAATTGTGGCTCAGCCCTCCTGCAGTGCCAGGGGTGGTTCTGCTGGAGCAGGGATCCTGGAGAAAGGTGCAGTCTCTGCCTCTGGAGATCCAGGGCAAGAGGCAGCTGCTGTTCCTCTGGGCAATCCAGTGCAGGAGCCGTGCTGGTGTTCCAGAATCTCCAGATTCTATCCGGGTAGGAATGCTTGGCTCCTCCCTCTGGGCTCACATCTCCCAGTGGGATGCTGTAGTTCTTATCAGCCATGCAGGGACATTCAATGGCTGTTATCAGCAGTGTCCCCTCCTAGGGAGGTGCGACTGTGGTCACTCAAAGAGGGAAATAAGGCAAACTGCCCACTTGACAAAGGTCATCTGCCATTCAGATGGTAATATAACACATCTTGCATTGCAACCTTCAAC
>NW_005054478.1:1218542-1222153 GCF_000277835.1 Geospiza fortis | reverse complement strand
CCACAGGGAGACCCTGGCGAGTGCTCCTGCCCCTCCAGCCCCCGACAGCACCCCAGCTACAATGGCATGCCGGTGAGTGTCACCCCCCTGGCACTGTGCCACCCTCATGGGCACCCCCAGCCCTGTTCTACCCTCTGGGGTTCTCTCACCCCCAGGGAGCACCAGGATTATGGACTGGGATGTCCTGGCAGCCCCAGCCTGGCCCACAGGTCGGTGCCACCCCTGTCACCCCCTCACCCTCACCCTCACCCCTCTCTGATTGTGTTTTGGGGTCTTTCAGGGTCCCCCTGGAGCTCCTGGTCCCCCTGGGCCGCCCGGTGCCCCCGGTCGCCAGGTGAGCGCTAGGAGAGGGGAGGTGTCCCATCCTGAGCTTTCAGGGCAGGGTTTGAATTTTCCTCTGGGATTTAGGGAATGCCAGGACACAACGGCCTGCCCGGACTGCCTGGACCAGCTGGAGACCTGGTAGGTGGTGCCAATTCCCGTGGCAATGTCCCCTGTCCCCATGGAGGGGACAATCCCTCCCTCCATTCCTCCCTCTCTTCCAGGGACCTCTGGCCATCATGGCTGAGAGGAACATCGAGGTGCTGAAGGTGAGAGGGTGGGGATGGGGTCACCCTCCGGCCCTGGGGACCCCTCAGGACACCCCTGACTCCCCTTTCCCCCCATTTTCCAGACTCTCTGCGGGGACTGTGCCCAGCTGCAGGCAGCCCTGGAAGCTCCCGAGGGAGTGGAGGGGGAGAAGGAGGATGGGGGCATGCCAGGCGCCCCTGGCAGCGAGAGCTGTGCCAGGGTGAGTTTTCCCACAGCTCTGGGTGGGGATTTGGGTGCCCAACACTCCCTGGACATGCAGGGATGGGATTGAGGTGCTCCCGAGTCTCTCCCCAGTCCCGGGGTGTGGTGGTGTTCTCAGGGGTCCCAGGATGAGGGAAGAGAGGAGAATCTTGACTCCATGTTTCAGAAGGCTGATTTATTATTTTATGATATATGTTATATTAAAACTATACTAAAAGAATACAAGAAAGGATTTCATCAGAAGGCTGGCAAGGAATGGAAAGGAATGATAATAAAATATTGTGACTGAACAGAGAGTCCGAGCCAGCCGGACTGTGATTGGCCATTAATTAGAAACAACCACATGAGACCAATCACAGATCCACCTGTTGCATTCCACAGCAGCAGATAATCAATGTTTACATTTTGTTCCTGAGGCCTCTCAGCTTCTCAGGAATAAAAAATCCCCGCAAAAAGATTTTTCGTAAAACATGTCTGCAACACCGGGGAATTGGATTTGGTGGGATTTGGGGGAAGTGCCACCCTCTGGGGACACTGGCCCCTCTGGGAATGCAGTTACAGCCCCAGTGGGGATCCCAGGGTGGGACAGTTGGTCCTTTGTCACAGCTGGGTGACTCCGGGGCTCTCTTGCAGTGCCTTGCGCAGTTCCCGCGAGCGGAGGAGGCTCGGGTGAGTGACGCACCGTCCTGGCGCCCAGGGATGGCCCCTGCTGGGCACCCGGGACTGTGGGGGCTTTGGGGAGGCTTGGCATGGCTCCGCGTGGGTGGCAGTGCCACCTCGGTGTCCTGATGTGTCCCCACTGCCCGCAGGGTGACAGCCCTGACTGCGCGGGGCAGCCCGGGCTGCCGGGAGCGCCGGGGATGCCAGGAGAGCAGGTGGGCGAGCCCCAACCCATCCAACCCTGCCACCCCAGCCCTTGCTGGGCACCGCCCCCAGGACCACCCGGACCCATCGTGAGTACCCCTGCCCGGGCTGGGGGGGTCTGGGGGGCTCGCAGCCCCTCAAAGCAGGTTGCCAAAGGGGCCTGGCGCCCTGTCCTGAGGCTGTGGTGATGGGCAGAGGGCCGTGCTGAGGCACAGGTGTGACGTGCCAGCCGTGTCCCCATGGATGTCCCCACGGATGTCCCCAGGGAGGCTGGAGAAGGAGGTGATGCTGCTGCCAGCCCGGAGGCGGAGCAGGAGCTCTGTGGCACCCCCAGGGCTCAGGCCAGGCTCCCCAGCGCCTTTTCCAAGCTGTGACCTCCCTGTTTCTCCCCTCAGGGCCCCCCAGGCTTCCCTGGAACGCCGGGCGCCCCCGGACTGCCCGTAAGAACCCAGCACGGCTCCGCTCTGTGCCCCTTGTGTCGCTGCCGCTTGGTTTGGCTGTGTCCCCTGTCCCTGTCCCTGCTGGGGACAGCCCAGCACAGCAGCCCCGACCCTTCCATTCCATCTCCATCCCACCATTCTTGCTCCTCCATCCCAAAGCAGGGGGTCCCAGCGGACCCAGATTTATTTGGGGATGATCTTCCTCAGCTCGGGGGGCCTGGTGGTGGCACTCGCCACCTGCTGGGTCCCCTCGGTGCCGCGGGAGCTGGTGTGGCTCCAGGGAGCCATCTTCATCCTCATCTCCATCTTCATCCTCACCTCCATCTTCATCTCCATCTTCATCCTCACCTGCACCTCCATCTTCATCTCCATCTTCATCCTCACCTCCATCTTCATCTCCATCTTCATCTCCATCTTCATCTCACCTCCATCTCCACCTGCATCTTCATCCTCATCCTCACCTCCACCTCCATCTCCATCTTCATCCTCACCTCCACCACCATCTCCATCTTCATCCTCACCTCCACCCCCATCTCCATCTTCATCTCCATCTTCATCCTCACCTCCATCTCCATCTTCATCTCCATCTTCATCCTCACCTCCATCTCCATCTCCATCTCCATTTCCACCTCCATCTCCATCTCCACCTCCATCTCCATCTCCATCCTCATCCTCACCTCCACCTCCATCTCCACCCTCCTGCTGCCCCCTGCTCGCTCCCCACAGGAGCTGGTGGTGGGGCTGTGCCGGCGCCTCCCGGAGGATCCCGCGCTCCTGCTCGTGTCCCCTCATCCACTAATGTCACCGTCACCCCCAGGGCCTCTCTGGGGCTCTCTGGGGCTCTCTGTGGGCCGTGCTCTGCGGTGTGCCAGCGTGTCCTGTCCTTCTCTGTCACCTCGGTGCCACATCGCCCCACTAACCCGCCACGTGGCGCTCCAGGCTGTCCCCGTGTCGCCCTGGGAGGACGGGGGGCACCAGGCTGGAGCTGAGGGTGCCAGAGCTGGGCACCCCACGCCGCCCCCCCAGGGCTGGCATTTCCGTGGCACCAGGGTTTGATCACCCCCACCAGGCCTGGGCACCGACCCCGGCGCCTGCAGGGGTGCAGGGAGCCCGGGCAGGTCCCAGCGGGCTGGCAGAGCTCACAGAGCCCACGGGCTGTGCCCAGCTCCTGCTGCCAGGTGGGCACAGCCCCGCGACGGGCTCTGGGGGTCCCTCCTGCATCTCCTCTCTTCTCCCCACCAAGGGTCTGCAAGGGGAGCGTGGCTCTGCAGGGCTGGCCGGAGCCAAGGGGGAGCCGGTGAGTGCTGTGGGACCAGGGGACAGGGGACGCTGGTGGCCCGTGCGGGTGGCACCTGGCTGGGGCGCTGCAGGTGGTTCAATGGCATCATCCTCACACACAGGGACCCCCAGGACAACCTGGATACCCCGGGGCCACGGGGCCCCCCGGCCTTCCTGTGAGTGCTGGGGGGGACCAGGCAGCCCCTGCCAGCCCCCATGCCCCAACCCGGCCCCAGA
>NW_005054478.1:1217244-1217946 GCF_000277835.1 Geospiza fortis | reverse complement strand
GAGGGAGGGGGTGGCTGGGGGGGTTTGGGGTGCTCCCACCACCCCGTTCCGTCTCTCTGCAGGGTCCCAGGGGCGAGCGTGGGCTCCCGGGAAGCGCCGGAGAGAAGGGGGACCAGGTGAGTGTCCCCAAAGGGGACAGGACCCCCAGGACCCCCCATCCCATGGGCTGTGGGGTCCAGCTCAGCTCCTGTCTCTCCTCAGGGTTTCCAGGGCCAGCCTGGCTTCCCGGGACCACCGGTGAGTAAATCCCACCGGGAATTCTGAGTAAAACCCACCGGGAATTCTGATTAAACCCATTAGAAATTCTGATTAAATTCCACCGGGAAGTCTGAGTAAATCCCACTGGGAATTCTGAGTAAATCCCACCGGGAATTCTGAGTACATCCCACAGGGAATTCTGAATAAATCCCACTGGGAATTCTGACTAAATTCCACCGGGAATTCTGATTAAATTCCACCAGGAATTCTGAGTAAATCCCACTGGGAATTCTGAATAAATCCCACTGGGAATTCCAAGTAAATCCCACTGGGAATTCTGAGTACATCCTGCTGGGAATTCTGACTAAAACCCACTGGGAATTCTGAGTAAATCCCACCGGGAATTCCAGCACCCTGGGAGCTGGACCCCATTCCTGGCTGTGTGTGCCCATGTCCCCACAGGACAGGGGGTTCCACAAGGGGGACACGAGTGGGGTGAGGAGC
>NW_005054478.1:1214234-1216868 GCF_000277835.1 Geospiza fortis | reverse complement strand
TCTGTTCCCATTCCCAATGATCTGTTCCCATTCCCGAGGACCTGTTCCCATTCCCAGGGATCTGTTCCCATTCCCAATGATCTGTTCCCATTCCCGAGGACCTGTTCCCATTCCCAGGGATCTGTTCCCGTCCCCAAGGACCTGTTCCCATTCCCAAGGACCTGTTCCCATTCCCAGGGACCTGTTCCCGTCCCCAAGGACCTGTTCCCATTCCCAAGGACCTGTTCCCATTCCCAGGGATCTGTTCCCATTCTCAAGGATCTGTTCCCATGGTCTGGGGTGCCCTGAGCAAGTCCCTCAGGCACCCCCAGTGCTCCCCAATGCCGCCCTCCCTCTGTCACTGTCACCTTGTCCCCGCAGGGCCCTGCTGGCTTGGAAGGACTGGATGGCAAGGACGGCAAGCCAGGGCTGAGGGTGAGGCTGGGTTTTGGCGGGGGGCAGCCACCCTGCAGCCCCCAGGACACCCCCCAGCCCTGTCTCTCTCTGTCCCCAGGGTGACCCCGGTCCCCCCGGGCCACCAGGGATGATGGGTCCTCCGGTGAGTGCCAGCCCTCCTTGTCACCCCTCCCTCGTGCTCTGTGCCTGGCAGCCAAGCCGGGCTCCCCTGAGCCAGGACTGTCCCCTCACGCGCTCCTGGTGACACCGAGCTGAGGGTGGTGGCCCTGGACCAGCACTGCAGGGTCAGGGTCACCTGGCATCACCCCAGGACCCCCACCCAGCTCTTTTCTCTCCCCAGGGCTTCAAGGGCAAGACAGGACACCCAGGGCTGCCAGGACCGAAGGTGAGCCGTGGTGACACTGCCTGGTGACATCCCCAGGGCCTGGCCAGGACTCCCCTCACTGTCCCTTCCTCCTTTTAGGGCGACTGTGGCAAACCCGGCCCCCCGGGCAGCACGGGCCGGCCAGGAGCTGAGGTGAGCGAGGGCTGGGTGACCCCTGGGCACCCCCTCGTCACCACCCTGCCTTCCTCATCCTCCTCCTCCTCACCTTGCCTTCCTCAGGGTGACCCCGGACCCATGGGACCCCAAGGCCGGCAGGGACCCCCAGGGCTCATCGTGAGTTGCTGCCCCCACAACGGGGGGATCCCAGTGGGGATCCCTTGGGGGCAGGGGGTGGGGACACCAGCGGTGACTCCCCAGCTGACCGCCCTGTCTCTGTCCCCAGGGTCCCCCTGGCAGCCCAGGACAGCCAGGCCCTGCTGGCCTGGCTGGGGTGGTGAGTACTGCCAGGGCTGGGGCTTTGGGGTGGGGATTTGGGGGTTTGGGATCCCCTGATCCCGGTGCTCCCGGTCCCTCCTCCCCACAGGGGCTTTGGAGTGGGGATTTGGGGTTTGGGGGTTTGGGATCACCTGATCCTGATGCTCCCGGTGCTCCTGGTCCCTCCTCCCCGCAGGGGCTTTGGAGTGGGGATTTGGGGTGGGAATTTGGGGATTTGGGGGTTTGGGATCCCCTGATCCCGATGCTCCCTGTCCCTCCTCCCCACAGGGGCTTTGGGATGGGGATTTGGGGTGGGAATTTGGGGATTTGGGGATTTGGGATCCCCTGATCCCGATGCTCCAGGTGCTCCCAGTCCCTCCTCCCCGCAGGGGCTTTGGAGTGGGGATTTGGGGGTTTGGGATCGCCTGATCCCGGTGCTCCCAGTGCTCCCAGTGCTCCCAGTTCCTCATCCCCACAGGGGCTTTGGGGTGAGGATTTGGGGTGGGAATTTGGGGATTTGGGGATTTGGGATGGCCTGATCCCGGTGCTCCCAGTGCTCCCAGTTCCTCATCCCCACAGGGGCTTTGGGGTGAGGATTTGGGGATTTGGGATCCCCTGATCCCGGTGCTCCCGGTGCTCCCGGTCCCTTCTCCCCGCAGGGGCTGAAGGGTGAGCGTGGCTCCGTGGGCGAGCGGGGTCTGCCGGGAATGCCAGGACAGCCGGGACCCCCAGGACACCCAGGACCACCGGTGAGCACAGCAGGACCCTGCACCCCGGAGCGTGGGGACCTCGGGGGTGGCCCCGTGGTGTCACCACCTCACACTGTCCCTTTTGTCCCCATAGGGAGAGCAGGGACCGGACGGACCCGTTGGGAAGGAGGTGAGCAGGGTTCTCCGGAGCTTTCCTGCCCTGCTGGACGCAGATTTTGTCACCCCTTGGCCTGGGTGGGGCGACATCCCTGTCACACTGCTCCTGTTTTCCAGGGACCCCCAGGAAAACCGGGCATTGCGGGCCCGGCCGGACAGAAGGTGAGGCTGTCCCCTTGTGTGTCCCTTGTGTGTCCCCTCGCGTGTCCCCTCCCGTGTCCCCTCCCGTGTCCCCTCCTGTGTCCCCTCCTGTGTCCCCTCCCGTGTCCCCTCGTGTCCCCACAGGGAGATGTGGTGAATTACGACGAGATCAAGCGCTTCATCCGCCAGGAGCTGAACAAGATGTTCGACGGTAACTGAGCGTGGTGACAAGGCCTGGGGACCCTCCCCGTGTCCCCACCCTGTCCCCGCCGGCTGAGCTCCGTTTTTGTCCCCGTGTCCCCGCAGAGCGGATGGCGTATTACACCTCCCGGCTGCACTTCCCGCTGGAGATGGTGGCGTCCCCGGGCAGGCCCGGTCCCCCCGGCAAGGACGGGCTGCCCGGCCGGCCGGGCCCCCCCGGCTCCCCCGGGC
>NW_005054478.1:1213519-1214163 GCF_000277835.1 Geospiza fortis | reverse complement strand
GTCCCCAGGATGTTCCTGGTGTCCCTGGGGTGTTCCCGGTGTCCTCGGGATGTTCCCGGTGTCCCTGCAGTGTTCCTGGTGTCCCCAGGATGTTCTTGGTGTCCCTGGGGTGTTCCTGGTGTCCCTGCGGCGTTCCCAATGTCCCCAGGATGTTCCCAGTGTCCCCAGGATGTTCCTGGTGTCCCTGGGGTGTTCCCGGTGTCCTCGGGATGTTCCTGGTGTCCCTGCAGTGTTCCTGGTGTCCCCGGGATGTTCCTGGTGTCCCAGGGCTGCTCACAGTGTTCCCAGTTCATTCCCAGTGTCCCCAGTTCATTCCCAGTGTTCCCAGTTCATTCCCTGTGTCCCCAGGATGTTCCCAGTGTCCCCAGGACATTCCCAGTGTCCCCAGTTCATGCCCAGTGTCCCTGAGCTGTTCCCAGTGTCCCCAGTTCATTCCCAGTGTCCCCAGTTCGTTCCCAGTGTCCCTGGCACCGGGATGCTGTGGCTGTGCCGGGTTCTCACCCCTCCTCTCCCTGCACCTCTGCCCCAGGTGAGCCGGGCGCCAAAGGAGAGAAAGGCGAGAAAGGAGTGGGGCTGATGGGGGACAGCGGCCCCCCGGGACCCCCAGGTGAGCCCCCTCCCCTCTGCCTGGCCCCCAGCCCCAC
>NW_005054478.1:1212409-1213215 GCF_000277835.1 Geospiza fortis | reverse complement strand
GGAAACTGCCCCAAAAATACACCTGTGAGTGGACACGGGTGGGTCTGTGTGTCCTCCCCTGCCTGTCCCCAGTCCTGTCCCCATCCTGTCACCGAGGGATGCTGCTCAGGCTGGTTCTGAGCTCACTCTTGTTGGGGACACGGCGACCCTGAGCTCCCTGGGATGGATGGGGGAGTGCCAGTCCTGATGCCAGGGGATCCTGGCGCTGTCTCAGGGCAATCCCAGCTGTGATTTGGGGGTGTCCCAGCGCGGTTCCTGGAGAGATCCCGCTCTTGGATCGTGCCTGGAATTCCTGGGAATCCCAGACCGCCATCCCAGCCCTGCTCCTGGAGTGACCTCGGTCCTGCTGCCAGGGGAATCCCAGCCCTCATTTTGTGGGGTCGCCAGCCCCATTCCTGGGCAGATCCCGGCTGAGCTCCCGGGGAATTCCGGCCCCGCTCCCGGGGAGCTCCTGGCGCTATCCCCGCCCGGTGGGCCCCACACCGCCCAGGCGCCGTTGCCGCTTTAAGGCCTCCCTCGGGCGCGCGCTTCCCGCGCGTCACCGCTCTGCCTCCGCCCCGCCCAGGGGCGTGGTCACTGCCAGCATAGCCAATGAGTGCAGGTCGTTTCTGTGACGTCATCGGGGCGTGGCCGGGGCGGAAAACCCGCTATGGCGTACCCGGGGCAGGTGCGGGGTCGAAATCGGGACCGGAGGAATGGGAGGGGCGGCAGGGAGCCTTACCGGGACCGGGGGGCGGGGCCTGGAAACCGGGGAGGGGAACTGGAGAGGCAGCGGAGAGGGGGACCGGGGGGCGGGCGCGGAACCC
>NW_005054478.1:1208222-1211887 GCF_000277835.1 Geospiza fortis | reverse complement strand
GGTACCCGGGACAAGGCGGGGAGCGATGGGGTCCCCAGCCCGGTGCGGGGTCGCGGGGTTGGGGAGTCCTCAATCCGGTGGCCGGGTGGGGGTTTAGGGTGTCCCCAGCTCAGCAGAAGCCACCACGAGGATGAAATTGGGTGTCCCGGTTTATTATTTTGAAATCCTGGAGGAGGAGGAGGAGGAGAGGGAGGAGAAGGAAGAGGAGGAGGGAGAGGAGAAAGAGGAGGAGGAAAAAGAGAAAGGGGAGGAAGAGGAAGTGCCAGGCAGCCCTAAAACTTTCACCCCACACCCGTCTCCCGGTGCTGCCGGCTTTGTGGGGCAGCACCGTGGCTCCCTCTCCACCCCAGAGCTCCACCAGGCTCCGGTTCCCAGCCCATTCCCGGCTCCAGCCGCTCCGTGCCCATCCCAGCCCGTCCTGCTCCGTTCTCCCGGGATTTTACCGGGCTGGAAATCCCGTGGGAGGGGGAGGAGAAGCTCTGCCCGGCCCTGGGAGCCACCCCCCCGGCCAGCCCAGCCCGTGGCCTGTCCGAGGGGAAGGTGACAGCTCCGATGGCCTCTCCCCACGCAGGGAGTGCCCCCCCAGGGGTGGATCCCGAGGCGTTTTCCTGGTTCCAGTCGGTGGATACGGATCACAGCGGGTTCATCTCCGTCAAGGAGCTGAAACAGGCTCTGGTCAACAACAACTGGTCCTCGTTCAACGATGAGACCTGTCTGCTCATGATCAGTGAGTTTGGGATCTCCTTCCCCTCTTCTCATCGGGTTTGGTTGGATTTGGGGTGAAGCCCATCCTGGCAGAATTCCCCTTTTCCCTGGGCAAACCAAGCAGCTCCCAGTGATGCAGGACACAGGTGAAGGACCCAAAATCCTCCTTGGGAAAGGAAATCCCAGCTCTGCACAAACCCCAGATCCCAGAAAAACAGGGAGGAAAGGGAGGAAAGCCCCAAAAATGCAGAGATTCGCCCAAAGCTCGCCCCAAACTCAGCTTTTGGTGCCATTTCTTACCAGCCGTGGGGGTTGAATGGTCCCAGTGGATCTCAGTCCTGGCGAGGGGGATTTTTGGGATCAGAGCAGGATTCCAGGGAGCCACGGCGTGGATCCTGAGCTCCCTGGAAGTTTCTGCAGCTTTTCCACTCCTTCCTCCCTGCCCTGTTCCTGCTCCTCCCTGCCCAGACATGTTTGACAAGACGCGGTCGGGGCGCATCGACGTCTACGGCTTCTCCGCCCTGCTGCGCTTCATCCAGCAGTGGAGGAGCCTCTTCCAGCAGTATGACCGGGACCAGTCCGGCTCCATCAGCTTCAGCGAGCTCCAGCAAGGTGGGTGAGGGCCACAGCCACCAGCCTGGCCCATCCTGACACCCCCCATAACCACTGCCAGGCTCTGTTCCCAGCTGGAAACTGGAATTTCCCCCGCGGCCGGGCTGGAGGGCTCTGAGCTCCTGGGAGGTTTCCTTGGGGATTATCCATGGGATAAAGCAGGAGGTTCTCAGGGAACAGGAGGTGATGAGCTGCAGCAGGGGTGGGGCACAAAGTTCCTTCAGGAAGCTCAGAATTCCCCCTCAACGATGAGTGGCCGGAGCCTGGTTTTTGGGGAGGAGCTCTTGGGTGTGTGTAAAAGGGAAAAATGCCTGGAATTTGTGGGTTGATTCCTCTGGAGAGCCCTGCCCGTGCACACCCTGAGTGGGAAGTGTGGGAAGGGTGGTGGGAGTGGGAGATGGGGTGTGCGGGGCATGGGGGATGAGGACACAGCCGCTCCCCCTCCATTTGGGAAGGTTCAATCCGAGTTTTCCTTCCTCCCAGCTTTCTCCCAGATGGGTTACAACCTGAGCCCCCAGTTCAGCCAGCTGCTGCTGGCCCGGTACGCGCAGCGTTCCCCCAGTCCCAATCCCAGTATCCAGCTGGACCGGTTCATCCACATCTGCATGCAGCTGCAGAGCCTCACCGACGCCTTCCGGGAGAAGGACACGGCCATGGCGGGGAATGTTCGGCTCGGCTACGAGGATTTCCTCACCATGGTGGTGACACGGATGCTCTGACATCCCCACTCCAAAGGCTGGAACTCTTCAGAAGCTTCAGCCATCCTCATCTTCCCTGTTGGATGATGCTGAGCCTCTCTGAGAGTTCCCCCCCTGGGGCCAAATTTCCAGCTTGATCCACCCCAAATCCTGCTGGGGTTTTCCTGGCTTGGATTCCTTGTGGCCATTTTTTGGGAGTCAGGGTGAATCCCATGCCAAACTGGGAGAGCCAAAGCAGCTTAGATCCCGTGCCAGCCCCAAATTCCAGCTTCATCCCGAGGTGCCTGCAGCAGAACATCCCCGGTTCGGGGAGGAAAAGCTGAGCCTTGGGTTTGGAAGAAGCAGGAAAGGGGAAAAGTGAGGACAAAGCTCCTTCCTTCCCTCCCTGAGTGCCCTGGGAGCACGTCCCACCCTGGGAATGCTTCCCTGGGGGTCTCATCCCTGTTTTCCCCAGGGGCTGCTGGAATGGGATGTGCTGCTGCAGCCCCATGGGATCGTTCCCTCGCTGTTGCCAATCCTGAAGCCAAATCCAGACAAGGTTCAGAGCTCAGTTTTTCCAGCTTTGGAATAAAATGTGTTGTGCTCCGGCTGCTCTGTGGTCTCTGTGTCCAGGGGGGGCTCCAGGGGATGTCAGGTTCCTCCTGTCCCCTGTGGTGGCAGCAGGGGACACATCCCAGGGTTGGACACCATTCCCTAAAATCAATTCTTAGGAATTTCATGTCCAAATATGGAAAATAAAGAACTGGGAGGGGGGAGCTCCTGAGGCACAGAAAAATCCCATCAATGCTGGAGTTTTCTTCCCGTGTGATGAGCCTGGAATTTACCCTGAGGAATCTCCAAGAGATTTGGAGGAATTCTTAGGGAATAAAAGGTTCAAAGGTCTGAGATGAGCAGGAAGAGCCCAGGCTCGGGGTTTTCTGTGACCTCGGTGTTTTCCAGCCCCGGGCAGGACTGGCTGTTCCCAACCATCCCTGAGCATTCCAAGGATATTTTCCCCTGAGCATTTCCAATATTTCTCTTGAGTCAGAGCTCAGCCCTGCTTGGGCTTGAGGCAGAGGGGTTGTAAATACATATAAATATATTTATACGTACACATACATTTATAAAAATATAAATCTACAATTTCATAGATGTATCATACATCTTTTATACATGCATATATGTATTTTAATATATTTTATATGCTATATATACATATATAAAATACATATATGTAAAAATATATAAAATACATATAAATATATTTAAAAATACATACCTGCATGTTATATATGTATATATATTTACATATATACACACATACAGGTGTATAGGTACATATGTATATATACACTGGTGTACATATATATACATATAAAGAGGTGTGTGTACATGCATATTTTCACATATAAATATATATACAGACTTTTAAAAAATATATATATGCATGTACATATATAGATACACATACACATATAAAAACATGTTTATTTGTATGTATACACATGTAAATCTATATAAAGGCATGTGTTTATATATATACACATGTGTATATGTAAATACATAGACACATGTTTTATATATAATATATTGTATATATTATAAATTACATATAATATATATGTAATTTTATATCTTATATAATATACATTATATATATTATATACTACA
>NW_005054478.1:1207016-1207595 GCF_000277835.1 Geospiza fortis | reverse complement strand
GAGCGGCGGGGCCGGAAGGGGAACAATGAGCGGGGCCTTATCTCACCCCCCCCGCCCTTCCCGAGGCCACGCTGGGCCCCCCAGACGGGGGTGACAGGGGCCACGTGTCCCCCTCGGAGCACTGAGCGCACCCTCTGGGCAATGAGGCTTCCATAACTTTATTTACAAACAATAAAAAGCAAAATAAATACAAAAAAATGTCTTAAAAGTACAGCCCTTGGTTTGGGGTGGAAGGGGGGAGGTCCCGGGCTCTGCTGGCTGCGTGGCCCCCCCCAGGACACGGGGACACCACGGGGCTGAGCCCTCCCTTGTCCCTGCTGTCCCCCAGGGGGGTGGCAGGGCCATAGCACCATAGGGACGGGCTGGGGGGATGGTGGGGACCCCATCCTGGCGACACCCAGCCCTGGGGGCTCAGGGGATCCCCTTGCTGGGTTATTTTTCCCCCAAACTCCAGCGCTGCCCTGCTGGGAGGAGTGGAGCTGCTGGGGCCAGGACGGGAGGGGCAGGAATATGGGAGAGAAAAGGGAGGAGAAATCCCACAGCCCCAGCCGGGATTGGTGGGGTGCAGCTGCCTTTGAA
>NW_005054478.1:1206232-1206716 GCF_000277835.1 Geospiza fortis | reverse complement strand
GCGGGGACGCGCCGCCCCCCCCAGGGGACAGGGGGACAGCCCCAGCCCCCTCCAGGGGACACGGGGGACAGCGCCAGCCCCTTCCAAAGGACAGCGCCAGCCTCCTCCAGGGGACACGGGGGACAGCGCCAGCCCCTTCCAAAGGACAGCCCCAGGCTCCTCCAGGGGACACGGGGGACAGCCCCCTGCCCAGCACGCTGTGAGCAGGGCGGGGCCGCGCTGGGGACATCGGGGACATGGCGGGGCTCACTTGTGGGGCATGTCCTCCATGCTGACGCGGCCCCAAACCCCCACGACGAAAGTCTCCACCTCGCACTCGTTGACGCCGCGGGCGATGCGAAAGCGGCCGCCCTCGCCCCACGCCGTGCCCCACGAGTTGGCCGCCGTCTGCAGAGGGGATGAGGGCGCACGCTCAGCGCGGTGACCCCCCCACCCCCCAAAAAAGCCAAGCCGGATCCCTCATGGGTGCAGGGAAACGGCAGCA
>NW_005054478.1:1204904-1206147 GCF_000277835.1 Geospiza fortis | reverse complement strand
ACGGGGGGGGGGGCTGACCCTGCTCATTTCCTGCCCCCGGCATCTCCCCAGGGCCAGGCCGAGGTTGGGGCATCCGCTCCAGGAATAGGGGCAGGAATATTTAGCCACGGCAGGAGGAAGGAAACACGGACACAGGGCAGATCCATCCCCACCCCGGGGGTCTGCACCTCCAAAGCCCCCCTCTTCCAGGGTGCAGAGCACCGCACTTGTGTCACTTGTGCCACCAATCCCCTCCCTGCCTCCTTTCCCAGCTCGGGGGCATTTTTGCCACCCTGAATGGGATAGGGAATGGGATAGGATGGGATGGGAAAGTTGTGGGGTGGGATGGGACAGGACAGGATGGGATGGGGCAGGGTGTTTTGGGACAGGATGAAACAGGAATGGGACAGAATTGGACAGGATGGGATGGGGCGATATGGGACAAGATGAAATGGGAATGGAAGAGAATTGGATGGGGTGGAACACAAAGGAGTGAGGATGGGATGGGATGGCTCACCCCCCTGTGAGCCCCCCCAGGCCACCCCCAGACCTACCCAGTGATTTTCACCGAGTGCGTCCCGTGCCTCTGGTGCTTCGGCCCCTTCCCCTCGGCCACGGGCGTGTGCTGATAGATCCCGCTCTTGTACATGAAGAAATCCTCGTGCACCTCCAGGATGGCTGTGGGGATGGCCAGAGGGCTTGGGGACACTGCCACTGTCCCGAGGGAAGGGATCTGTGTCCCCCTGGGTGGGGGATTTGGGCACAGAGGGGCGCGGGGGCATCGAATTCCAAACGGAAGGGGAGGCAGCAGCCGGAGCCTCCCTGGGGCATTGCAACAACACTCCCGGGAGGTTTCAAAAAGCACAAATAAAGTTAAACAAATGCAGCTGCCATGCCAAGGCGGTGATTAAATCTCAGGAGTTAATGAGCAACCCAGTGCCCGCTGGGGTGGGCAGCGTGACGGGCACTGGGGCACCACTGCCCGGGCACGCGGGGGGAGCAGCTCAGGGGGGTTCTGGCTGCCAAAACAGCTCCCCCAGCCCCGACAGAGAGGTTTTCCCTCCCCTATTTTGTTCCCCCAACCTTTTGGGGTGCACAGAGGGGCTCCCCTGCCTCCCCCGTACCTTGCACGGGACCGTTCTCCAGCAGCTCCTTCATGATCTCCTTCTCCTGCAAGCACAGAACAGGGTGGCACCGGGTGGCACCGGGTGGCAGCGAGGCCGGGACCCCCGGCACTGCCCTCCCCACCCGCAGGGATGCAGCA
>NW_005054478.1:1203600-1204665 GCF_000277835.1 Geospiza fortis | reverse complement strand
GCCCCCGGGCCGGGCGCTCACGCTGGAGGAGAGGCGGTAGGCGGGCGTGGACTGGTAGATCTCGTTGGAGTGGGTCTGGGGGTTGGGGCAGCGCGCTGTCGCCTGTCGCTTGCCCCGGCCCGTGGAGCGGCTGTGCATCATGCAGGGCGGAGCCGCGGGCTGGCTCTGCTGGCTCGTGAACGGGTAGCACTCGTCTGTCACCACGCTGGGATGCAGGAGGAGGGGAAGGACCGGCTCCATCCCCATCCCAAACCGAACTTCCAGTCCCATCCCAATCCCATCCCCGTAGCAATCCTACTCTTCATCCTCACACCAAATCCCTCTTCCATTTCCACCCCAAAACCCACTCTCATCCCCATCCCAATCCCCACTTCCATCTTCACTCCAAACCCCACTCCCATCTCCAGCCCCATCCCAATCCCAAACCCTACTGTCCATCCTGCCCTCATTCCCCAGCTGTCCAAGGCACAGGATGAGCACGGGGATCTCTTGGGCCCTCCCCAGATGACCACAGCCCCAAACCTCCTTTATCCCAGAGCAGCCCCTGTCCTCCACCCCCCCAACCCCATCCCATCCCTTTGTGTTCCACCCCATCCAATTCTCTTCCATCCCCATTTCATCTTGTCCCATCCCATTCCATCCCATCCTGTCCCTATCCCATCCCATTCCCATTTCATCTTGTCCCAAAACACCCTGCCCCATCCTATCCTGTCCTGTCCCGTCCCACTCCCTTCCCATCCCATCCCACAGCTTTCCTATCCCATCCTATCCCATTCCATCCTGTTTGGTGCCATCCCCTCCTGTCCCATCCCATCCTGTACCATCCCCTCTTATTCTCTCCTATTCCCATCCCATTATCCCATTATCCCGTTACCCCACTCTCCCACTCACCCCCTCCTGCGCAGGTACCACCAGGCTCCGTCCAGGCGCCCCCCGCTGCAGCCGCGCTGGTTGCGGGTGTCACAGGACAGGAGGTTTTGCGGGGACAGCGCGGGGGTCATGTGGCCCATGGAGTGGATGGAGATGCGGTCCGAGGCCACGGCTGGGGAGGGGCCGCGGCTCAGG
>NW_005054478.1:1199986-1203346 GCF_000277835.1 Geospiza fortis | reverse complement strand
CGGCGGCATCGAAGTGACGCGGCAGCACCTCGTTGGAGTCCATGTTCATCTGTGGGGCAGAGATGGGGGGGCTCAGCACAGCGGGACCCCCCCAGCTCCTCCTGCCACCCCAGCCATCCTCTGAGATGGTCCCCAGCCAGGTTTTGTGTCCCCCAGCCCCACTGTGGTACCCCATGTCCTCCTCCTGCCACCCCAGCCATCCTCTGAGATGGTCCCCAACCAGCTTTAGTGTCCCCAGCTCCACTGTGGGACCCCTCAGGACAGGGACATCACCCTGAGCGACAAAGATTTGGGTTCCTCATTATCCCAGAAAGGCCAAACCCCTCAATTTCCCCTAAATTTGGGCTCCACAGCCCCAGCAGCTCCTTAGAGCACACCAGCACCGAGTGTCCCATCCCAGAGCCCAGCCAGGCCCTCGGTGGCCGCCCCGAGGGGACAGCCCAGGGTGACACAGCCCCTCGGGGTGGCCTCTGGCCCTGCCTTTCCTCCCTGGAGCAGGGACCGTGCCCCCGCCCCGGCCTTCCTGGGGAGGCCACGGCCACAAGTGCCTGCAGGAAACGTCTCTAAAATTAAACCTCGTGCTCCGGAGCGCTGGGCTGGGGGCGCACCGAGCCCTGCCAGCACCCCAGGGACCCCCGGGGATGCCCAGCCCGGGTTTGGGTGCGGGCAGAGGCAAAGAGAGGCAGCTCTGCTGAGTCAGCAGCGGCGGGGCCGGCGTTCCGATGGGAAACCAGCGCGGAGGAGAGGGGGAAAAAACAACACTGGCAGCCCGGGGATTGTCCGGGGGAATTTGCTGAGCTGCTGTCTTCCAAACACCAGGGCTGGCCTGCCTGCCCCCTGCTCTGGGAGCCCCTTCCCAGCCATGGGAGTGCCTCAGTTTCCCTCCCCGGGGGCACTCACGTGCATCTCGTTCATGTTCATGACGGTGGGAGAGGGACGGAAGGTGCCCAGGCGGTGCCGGATCCCGTCCTCCAGGGTCATCCCCCAGAACTGGCTGTAGTTGGCGGCTCTCCAGCTGCGTGGGGACAGGGGACACGGCTCAGGGGTCACCCCAAAAAGCAGCGAGGGGTGCGGCATCCCTGTGCCCGGCCCTTACCCGTAATTGCCCCTGTTGATGGCATCGATGAGCTCCCCATCCATCAGGCAGGCGTGGTCCTCGCACTGCCACTGCCCGCCGGGCCCGCAGGTGCTGCAGAGGGGACAGTCGGTGAGAAGTGATGTCCCCAGGGTGACCAGGGGGACACTGAGCGGGCGCTGCCCCTCCCAGACTGGCTACTTTTGTTAGGGGTCACCAGAGCTTGGCACCTCGCAGCGGGATGAATCCATGGGCAGCCCTCTGGGTGACCCCGAGTGGCCTTTGCGTGACCCCGAGTGGCCTTTGGGTGACCCCGAGTGGCCTCTGGGTGGCCCTGGGAGCTGTCCCCCCCTGCCCCAGCCCCCACAAGAGCCCCCAGGGCAGACATCAGAGAGGGGCTTGGTCAGCGGCCCGGGGCTGGGGGTCAGGGCTGGCTGTCCCCATGGGTGACCCACAGTGACCAGGGCACTCCATGGGGACACTTGGGCCAAGGGGGGGGCTCTGGGGGTGTGGTGGGTCCCCTGGGGAGCCCCGGGCCGTGCTCCCCCCGTGCAGTGAGCAATGCTTGGCATGCTCAGATCCCGGCACATTTCCCTTTCCTGGAGCTGAGCGAGGCCGTGTCCCGCCACACACCCCCATCCCAATCCCGGCCGGCAGCACCTGGATTCCAGCCTTCCCCCATCCATCCCTGAGCTCTCCCGGCGCTCTGTGCGACACCTGGGGACTCGGGAGCACCTCAGGGTGCCACCAGGTGGGTGCCCACACCTTGTGCCACCTCGCCATGGGTTTTGTCCCCTGCCACCCCCTCAGCAGGACCCCACCAGGGACAGAGGTGGGGGTGACTCTGCAGAAATTCCTCTTCTCCAGGCACCAAGTGTGGGGGAGGAGGGTTTGGAAGGGTTTGGAAGGGAAGAGATGGGTTGGAGATGCTCCCCCAGCAGCAGATAGGTGACATCCACCTGCATGACTTGGGGACACTGACATTGAACGGGGACACCCTCCACGCTCCCTGAGTGCTCCCACAGAAACTCGGGGCTGCCCCAGAGCTGCGGGGAGGCTCGGGCTGGCTTTTCACCTGCAGCCCCGGCGCTCACACATGTTCCCACACGTGCCCCTGCCCTCGCACACGCCCCAGGCGCTGCCTTTGATTTCCGCTTATCTGCAGCATCGCCCCTCGGGCTGCGATGCTCGTCTCCCAGTCCCCCACCTCCGCATGCCAGCAATACCAGTACAGGAACACCAGGATTCCCAGTTAACCCCGAGCTCCGCGAGTGCCCAGCAGGAGGCACAGCTGGCACGGAACCGCCGTCAGGCTTGGGCAAGCTGGGCTGGGACCAGCGTGGCCAAAACGCCCCTGGGCAGCGCCGGCTCCCACGCAGGCATGCGCTGAAACTTGGGAGAGGCTCAAGGCCCTTTTTGGCTCCGAATTTGCTGGAGCAAAGGCATTTTGGCAGCAGCTCCCACCACCCAGCTCGGGCCTCGCTCTCTGAGGTTTACAGGAGCATGACACCTTCCTCTGGTGACATGCTGGTGACATGCCACAGGTGCCCGCACTCACCACAAGTTGCAGTTCTCCCGGTACGTGGCTCCCGTGGGATAATTGTGTCCGGCACGGGCACAGCCTGTAGGGGAATGGGAGAGCCCCTGGTGAGTGTTTGGGGTCCCACCAGCCCCCCAAATTCTCGGAGTGCAAACCAAAGGGAAAATCAAAGCTGTTCTTAAATCCAGGCTGCACCTTGGCACCCCCAAAGTTCTTCTGGGGGTCAGTGGGTGCAGGGTGAGAGCCTGGCTCGGCGCCGGGAGGGTTAAATGTGCTCAGCCTGGCGGGACAGGGATAAAGGGGCCAGTTGTGCCCGGGAGCTGGCTCTGCTCCTCTGGGACTTCTGAGAGAGCCTTGTGCTGCGAGCTGGGGGCTGCCCGTGCCCCCAGCTGCCGCCCCAGGGCCAGCATCTGCCTGCCCCAGACGTGACCGGGCAAGCTGGGATGGCGTCCCCTCAAGTCCCCTCGCGTCCTTGCTCTGCCTGCAGGCGCTGCTGGGAACGGGCTCTGGGGTCACAGGCTGCTCCCACACCTCTTTTTGAGGGAGTCCATCCCCACCCTGGACACTCTGTAGGAATCCCCACAGCTTTGAGGGGTCCGGAGCAGCTCTGCAGTGAGGGCAGCACCGTGGGGCGCCACATCCATCACCCCGAGGAGCAGCAGCGGCACCCCAGGGCTGAACCCCAGCACCTGGGCGCGCTCACCTGGGGCTTTGGGGAAGGCTGCTGGAATTCCCAGGCAGTATT
>NW_005054478.1:1199614-1199792 GCF_000277835.1 Geospiza fortis | reverse complement strand
GCGCGGGCACCCGGGGCCACCGGGGCCACCAGCCAGAGGCACAGCAGGGCCCGCATGTCCCCGGCCATGTCCCCACACCTGCGGAGGGAGGGCGGTGAGGGCGCGCCGGGCGCACGGCGGGGTGGGCGCTGCTCCCACCCTGCCCTCCCCAGGCTCCTCAGGACATTCCGGTTTTGGA
>NW_005054478.1:1198056-1198352 GCF_000277835.1 Geospiza fortis | reverse complement strand
CCCGGGGTGCTCTGGGTGCCTGAACCAGGGTCCTGTGGAGCCCCCTGGGCAGGGAGCCCCCGCTCCAAGCGCTCTTGGAAGGGCCTTTTCCTGTGAGCGCGTCCTTGGGCAGCGCACGCAACGCGGAGCTGGAGCGGCGCAGGAAGGAACTGAGTCCAGCCCAGTCCGTCTCCAGCATGACTGGACTCGCAGGAATCCACAGTGAGTCACGAATTCCCCCAAGACCCCCAGAGAACAAAGCAAAGCCACTGGCACAAAGGACATCCCCGGCCGCTGCTCTGTGTCCTTGTGCCCCC
>NW_005054478.1:1196759-1197148 GCF_000277835.1 Geospiza fortis | reverse complement strand
CAGGAGCTGCTGTCCCCCGGGGGTGCCAGCTCACTGCCAGGGTGAAGCTCTGCTGTCCCCACAGGGGTCTGGGGGCTCCTGGGGAAGCGGGCTGCACCCTCACCTCCCTGGGATGGCACTGGGGACATCGCAGCCCCTCGATGTGGGGGGGACACACTGAACAGGCAGGGGGGGCACAGCCCTTCCCGAGGCTGCGACCCTTCCCTGCGAGGTGACAAAAAAGCAGCGCACGGGTCCTTCTGCAGCGACACCAACCCTGCACCCCTCCACGCACAGGATGGAGCTGGAGCTGCGCTCTCCGTCCCATCTCGGTGGCTTTAAGGGGTCAGGGGGGCATCCGGACATTTGTGTCCCCTGCCGGTCATTTGTGTCCCCTGCTGGACATTTGT
>NW_005054478.1:1192764-1196154 GCF_000277835.1 Geospiza fortis | reverse complement strand
GGGAGGGAATCCCCTAAGCAGGGGCTGGGACACAGGGATGGGGACACACCTTGGGGACAGCGCTGTCCCCACAGCCCCTGCTCAGCTTCCTGGCTCCAGGGCCACCCTGGGGTGGAGATTTCCCCCTGGCCTGAGCCCTCAGGGCCTCCAGGGCAGCACAGTCCAGCCCTGGGAGCTGGCAGGGGGTTGCTTATTGCCTATGGCCCCTCGGGTTGCTCTTCCCAGGGGTGTTGCATATTAAGACATTATTGCATAAATATATATATATATATAATATCTATATATATATTGCCCTGGGAGCATGCACGGGCAGGCAGAAGGCTCTGCTGTGCTTCTGGAGAGGTGCAGCCTGGGCAGGGGGGGACAGTCCCCTGCTCCCCACACTGGGGACCCCCAGTGACACGGGTAAAACCACCCTGGGTCGTGCCCCCACACTCCTGCACTGGTGACAAAAGTGAGATGGGACCTTGCATAGCTGGTGGTGGCCCCGGCTCAGCTCTGGGGGACCAGGCAGGACCTGTCCTGAGGGCTGGGGATGGGGTTCAACCCAAACCCCAGGGAATGGGGCCAGCCCAGAGCATCCCCACCACGGCTGGGGAGCACCCAGGACCCCAGAGCTGGGGGGGCGTCATCCTACAGGAAGCCAGGAGCACCCCAGGATGCTCCAGGAACATCCCAGGAATATTCTAGGAGCATCCCAGGAGCATCCCAGGAGCATCCCAGGAACGTCCCAGGAGCACCCCAGGAACGTCCCAGGAATGTCCCAGGAATGTCCCCAGGAACATCCCAGGAATATCTCAGAAACATCCCAGGAACATCTAAGGAACATCCCCAGGAGCATCCCCAGGAACGTCCCAGGAACGTCCCAGGAACATCCCAGGAGCACCCCAGGAGTCTGGGCTGGCTGTGCCACAGTGCCACAGGCACCCTGCTGCAGCCGTGTCCCCTCAGAGGAAGACTCGGTTCAAGTAACACCGTGAATGACAGCGAGGGGACAGCGAGGGGACAGCGCCCCGCCTCCCCCATGGCCCCGGGTCCATCCCGCTGCCTCCTGCTCAGTCCATGTTGGCGCTGGCCGACCTGGAGCTGCTGAGGGTCTGTGCGGACGCGGAGATGTCCTCGTGCTCCGCGGGGCTGTGGTAGTCCGAGGTGACGTCGGGCTCGCCAGGCGGCGCGCGCACCGCGGCCAGGCTGAAGGAGTTGCTGGAGCCCTTGCGCAGGCACTGGGAGTAGAGGCCGAGCAGCAGGTCCAGCTTGTGCTCGATGGATTGCACCTGCAGGAACGAGGAGTGAGGCAGCTAGGGCTAGCACGCCTCCTGGTTCGTTTGGAATCGTTACCTTGGTTTTTTAAGATTTTCTAAGCCTTCTGATGTTGACATTCTCGTAGTGAACTTTCTCACACACTTTCTCTAAATAACTTATTGTTTTGCATTCCTTTATAGAGGAGGAGAATGTTGATGGACTGTTGGTTTGTCCAGTGTCATTGCAGAGGTGGCGCTGTCACCCTCCAACCCACTGTCACTCTTGGAAAACTATAAATGTTGGAGTCAGAAAAATAAACTTCCCTTCTTTTTACCTTGAGAACAGCGGTGTGAGCTTGTGTTCTCTCGTGTCCTATAGCGACAGGAATGGATTGGAGGATGGCAAATGGGAAGTATCATTCGGGTTTGATGTGTGGAGGAGTGACCGGTGGGTTAGCTGGTGTAAAGTTTGCTGGGTGACCCAAGAGGCTGGGGGAGAATAGGGCCAGGGAGACGAGCAGGGAAAGTCTCAGTATGAACCCTAGAATGTTTTTAATGGTGTAGTACGGGTGGAAGGGGATTTTGTTGCAGTGTGAGGGGATGCCTAGTGGGTTATTTGAGCCTGTTTCGTGGAGGAAGGTGAGATGGACAAGTGTGAGGCCTACGATGACGAATGGGAGGGGGAAATGAAGGGCAAAGAATTGAGTTAGTGTAGGGTTGTCGACAGAGAACCCACCTCAGGCTCATTCGACTAGTGTTTGTGCAGTGTAGGGGATGGCTGAGAACAGGTTTGTGATTACAGAAGCCCCTCAGTGACCCCCGGCTCAGCCGGGCCCACCCCTGCGGGAGGCTCAGCTGTCCCTGCCCAGGGATGGTGACACTGCTGGGTGTCCCCTCCTGACCTGCCGCTCCACTTTGACCACGCGCCCCATCATGCTGAGCTCGTCCACCAGCTCCGCCTCCAGCGCCAGCTTCTCCCCCTTCTCCCGAACCTTCTTGTCCGCCGGGAGCGCCCGATCCCTGCCCACGATCTGGTCCACGCTGGCAGGGAGGGAAGGAAGGGGCAGAGCCCACCCATCACTCCCGAGGGCTCGGGGAGAATGCCCCAGGGTCGGGAAGGAAGTGGCAGAGCCCACCCATCACTCCTGAGGGCTCGAGACTCCACCAGGGAATGCCCCAAAATCGGGAAGGAGGGGGCAGAGCCCATCCATGGCACCAGAGGATGCCCCAGGGTCGGGAAGGAAGTGGCAGAGCCCACCCATCACTCCCGAGGGCTTGGAACCCCACCAGGGAATGCCCCAGGGCCACCTGCAGGGCCCCTCACCGCGTCTGCAGGCTCTTGATCCTGCCCAGCATGTCCAGGTGTCCGGCCGAGTACTGCTCGATGACATCCTTGACGTCGTAGGGACGCAAGGTCTCCTTGAACTTCCTCTTGGCCACCAGGAACTTCAGGATCCTGCAGGGACAGCGGGGCTGGAGGCACGAACGGGGGTGCCCGGGGTGGGGGGCTCTGAGCACGCTGGGGGACACGGGAGGGGACAGTCCCACCTGACAGCCCGGATCAGGGTCTTCACTGCCGGCATGACGTCCTCGAAGGTCAGCTCGCAGGGGGAGCTCCTCTCCTCGCCGCTGTCCTCTGCTGGGCAGTCAGCTGTGGGTGACAAGAGGGGGAGGATGGCAGAGCCCCAGGGCTGTCCCCAACCCTGCAGCCCCCCAGGGGCTCACTGTTGAAGATTGCAATGCAAGATGTGTTCTATTACCCTCTGTATGGCAGATGACCTTTGTCAAGTGGGCAGTTTGCCTTATCTCCCTCTTTGAGTGACCACAATAACTCCTGCCTCAGGAGGGGACATCTGATAACAGCCATTGAATGTCCCTGCATGGCTGATAAGAACTACAGCATCCCATCCGGAGATGTGAGCCCAGAGGGAGGAGCCAAGCATTCCCACCTGGATATAATCTGGCGATTTCAAGCATTCCTACCCGGATAGAATCTGGAGATTCTGGAACACCAGCACGGCTCCTGCACTGGATTGCCCAGAGGAACAGCAGCTGCCTCTTCCCCTGGATCTCCAGAGGCAGAGACTGCACCTTTCTCCAGGATCCCTGCTCCAGCAGAACCACCCCTGGCACTGCAGGAGGGCTGAGC
>NW_005054478.1:1190651-1192375 GCF_000277835.1 Geospiza fortis | reverse complement strand
TTCGGGGGTGTCCGGGGGGCTGGGGGAGCGGTGCGGGGGTGGCCCCAGGTGCTGCTGCTGCTGCCGGCCGCGGCCGCCCTGGCGCTGCGAGCTGCTCAGCCGGATCCGCTCCTTGATGCCCATCTTGTTGCTGCGCGGGGACAGCGGCGTCAGGGCCGTGGGGACAGGGACAGCGACCCTGTCTGAGGTGGGGGTGGCCGTGGTGAGCTCGCAGAGAGCCCCCGGCAGGTGATGGGCGCCAGGAGCTAGGTGGTTCCTGCAGGGGCAGGTCTGGGGTTGTTCTTTAAATCCCTTTTTTTGGGTCCCAAGAGCAGAGAAAGGAGGTGACAGACAGGCAGAGAGGGGACAGATGGGCGTAGCAGCAGGGGACACGCGGCAGAGCCACCACGGAGCTGAGCAGAGCTCTGCTCCATCCCTCCAAACCCGGGCAAACTGCTTCATCCTCCTCCTCCTCCTCCTCCAGGCTCTGCTCCTGCCCTACCGCGAGTTCTGCTCCCAAACCCAGCTGCAATTTCGGGCTGGGGGGAAACACCAGGCATTGTTTATGCAGGACCTACTCGAAACCCCCAGATTTTACACGATGAGAGACCCCAAATGCAGCTCAAGGGGACGCACAGGGAAGGACCCTAAAGGTGGGGAGGGCACGGAGTGAATCCCACACCCTCTGCAGGACAGGATCCGCGAAACCCGGGTGTTTGGGGACGTTCCTGGATTTCCTCAGGCAGGGATACAGGCAGGGATTCAGGCAGGGCAAGGCAGGGATACAGGCAAGGTCCTGGCAGGGATACAGGCAGGGCAAGGCAGGGATACAGGCAAGGTTCTGGCAGGGATACAGGCAGGGATTCAGGCAGGGAAACAGGCAGGGTCCTGGCAGGGCACAGGACTCACAGCCCTTCCCCGTGCTGGCAGGGGGACCTGCCACACATCCCACACATTCCCAGGCTGGGAAGGGCTGTGTCCCAGCAATCAGCCTGCAGCACACAGCTGGGATTTATGGGATTTATCCAAGAGATAGTTGCCACCATCCCGTTCTCATCCACATTACAACGGGGAAACTGAGGCAGTGAGGGACAGCGGCACAGCTCAGCCCAGGCCATGCACAACCTCCCCGCCCTCAGAGGGCCCCCCAGTCCAGCCTCCAACCCCTGTGCCTCGGTCCCAGCGCCGTCCATGCCGCAGGCACGCAGGCAGGGGGTGCATCCGTGCATCCCGAGGGTGCACCCGTGCATCCCGAGGCTCTCAGCAGCACACGGTACCTCCTTCTCCACGTGCCCCACGTCTGCAAGAGCCTCCTCTTACCACTAAAGATGGGGCTGGAGGGGCAGGGCAGAGACACAGGAAGAAAGCCCCCCCGGGGCCCCCCCCCCGCCTGTCCCCGCGGTGCCACCGCTGGTGCCACCGCTGCGAGGGCAGGATGCTTGTGTAGGTCCTGCATAAACACCTGGGCGCCGTCAGAAGGGTTTGGGGACAGTCCCCGAGCAGAGGGACCGCGGTGGGGGCTGCCCGCGGCCGGGGGCGAGCGTTACCTGAGCCGTAAACACCTGTGGGGCTGCGCGTCCTCCTCATTCCAGCTTGAGGGAGGGCGGAGGGATGGAGAGGAGGAGGAGGAGGAAGGTGAGAGGGAGAGGGAGGAGAGAGAGAAGATGAGATGTTATGAGAGGCGATGCTGGCGGGGGGAGATGGGCGGGCTCAGACCCCCGAGGGGGGTTCGGTGGCTTCCCCTG
>NW_005054478.1:1187640-1190529 GCF_000277835.1 Geospiza fortis | reverse complement strand
CACCTGAGGGAGCAGGTGCTGCTCCTCCCCACACCTGCACGCTCAGCCCTGCTGATGTGGGGGAAACTGAGGCACGGGGCCTCTCCCCACCTAACCCTGGTGCTGTCCTGGGGGGTGGCCAGCGCTGGTGGCACGCTGGGGTCTCCTCTTCAGGCACAGGGGACAAGGGGCACGGCGCAGAGCAGCCGCCAGCAGCAGCAGCAGCAGGGCAGCCTCAAGCCCTCGCTTCTCTCCTCATGGGCTCCCGGAGCCCTTCCCAGCCCCAGGCTCTGGGATCTGCTCCTTCCCGGGCTCTGGAATGCGGCCCCGCGGCTTCATCCTGCTCCATGCTGCCGGGGTGGCAGCACTGCCCCTGCCAAGGGGGTTCCTGCCACTCCTGTGCCGCATCCCGGGGTCACAGCCACGTGAAGAGGGCAGGAGGTGACCTCACGAAGGTACAACAGCCCAGAGGGTGCCCTGGGATCAAATCTGCCCCTTCTGGAGCTGGAATGGAGCTGGGTGTCAGACTCAGTGCATCCCTCTGGGTGTCCAGAGTTGCCAAGGACCCTGTCAGGGGGCTCAGAGACCCTGGCACACAGCCCAGGACACCTGGGGGTTTGATTATGACCCCTGGAGCAAGTTACCAGCTTTGTATGAGGACATGAAAGTCACAGAGGTTTGAGTAGTGTGATAATAAAATGATCACAGGGTGAAAATGTAGATTTTAGGATTTTTGGTAGGGGGGTTATGGGGACAAGATGGAGGAACTTGGGCATGTCCAGCCTTTCTTCTTCTTCTTCTTGTTCTCCATTTTCTGCTGTCGCGGGGGTGGTCAGAGTGCCTGTGGCTGCCCTGCTGAGCAGACCTCGGCTGGGCAGAAAGAAAATTTTATAGATTTAAAAAATTTTATAGATTTTATATAAAATTTTATATAAAATTAATAAACAACCTCAAGACCGAAAAGTGAAGAGTCCAGACTCTTGTCTCTCGAAGCAGAGACATCCTGCCCATCTCGGGGCAGCAATTAACAACCAACAACCCGAGGGCTGGGAGCAGCAGCAGGAGCAGCAGGGCTGGCCCAGCACCAGTGGGGAGCAGGGACACTTTGGGGTGGTGGCACTCGGGTCTGGCCTGGCAGTGACAGTGACAGTGACAGCTCAGGAGGGCACAGAGGAGCAGACAGAGCAGAGAGCAGGGAGAACACGGGGGCTGCCCCCTCCTACCTTTCCCCTGAACACACGGCCAGGCTGAAGCTTTTCTGGGCGGGGGTGAAGAAGTGATAGGGTGGTGGGGCTCTGTCAGGCCATTTTTTCACCTCTGAGTTCCTAAATCCTCCGTTGCGGACCCGGTGCAAATGCTCAAACATAAGGACCAGCTCTCTGAGGTCGGGGTGGAATAAAAACGGGGAGAAATTAAAATTTCCAAAGCAAACAAAAACCAGCAAAGCGAGGCTGAGCAGCGCTGGGTCGTCCTGAGTGCAAACCAAAGCAAAACCACAGCAAAACAAAACAAAAAAATCAGCATTTTTGTTCAAAAGATGGATTCTTAACTGGGGGTGGTGGGGCTGGGGAAGGGTCCTGGGGCAGGATTCTACAGAAGGAAGGGTTGGACGTGCTGAGGGGGATGGATGAGGCAAGGACAAACCTGGGACAGGGTGGGGACATGGGGACCTGTCACCATCAGATGCTGGGCTCCAGCCAGAAGGGGAAAGCTCAGACCCAGCAGGGGTGGAATCTGGCTCTGTGTGAGTTCCACTGCGGGGAACATGGCTCCTGGCTCAGCTGGAGGGGCAGCAGAGCCCCCAGAGATTGCCAGGATCCGGGGTGATGCTCGGGAAGCTGGGACTCGGGGCTGTGGATGTTGAAAGCTCTGCCTTTGGGAAAATTGAGAGTGGGACAGAGGGATGGATTTGTCACACGGCCAGAGCAGGGCAGGCAGGAGGGCAGGGATTGCTCACAGGGATGTGGCAAACCCTCAGGATCTGGAAAAGAGGTCTGGAAAACCTTTGGGAAGCCTTTGATCCACACACAGTGCCAAAATCCCAGGGATCACAGGAGGGACACGATGAAGGAACAGGACATGGGGCTCCCACTGGATCCCCTCGTGTCCACACCTGGAACCAGCTCCTGTCCGGCTGCAGCTCCACCACCACAACCGTGGGGTCCCCGAGGCACCACCCCATTCCCTGTGCTGCTGGAGGAACGCTATGGATGGAGTGAGAGGGGATGGGATGGGCGCTGTGAGGATGACGAGGATGAAGGAGGCTCCTTCTGCAGACTCCCATCCTGGGAAGGCGTCGGCGCTGCTCGACCCCACCGAGCTCCTGGGGGTTCCACAAGGTCCCTCCCGGTTCCCCGGGCTGTTCATCCCCGCGGGGACCCCCGGGAGCTGCCCAGCCCTCACTCACCCCCTCCCGCCTACCTGAAGGCGGGCAGGAGGCTGTCGTAGTAACACCAGGTGGCCGTCAGGTACCCCCGGCTGGCATCCGTGGAGTACAGGCGCCAGGCAGCCTGCAGGGAGAGAGATTCCCGGCAATCGGGATGCTTCGGGATGGGAGAACCCTCCCAGACCCCTCCATCCATCCTGGCCCCCGCAGGCGGCAGCGACCGACCCACAGGATGTCGGTGCTCAGTCATAGACGTGGTTTCTGAAAAATCCTTTCTTTAGGATTGTTCCTCCTGAGAAGCTGAGAGGCCTCAGGAACAAAATGCAAACATTGATTATCTGCTGCTGTGGAATGCAACAGGTGCATCTGTGATTGGTCTCATGTGGTTGTTTCTAATTAATGGCCAATCACAGCCCAGCTAGCTTGGACACAGAGCCCGAGCCACAAACCTTTGTTATCATTCCTTTCTATTCTTAGCTAGCCTTCTGATGAAACCTTTTCTTCTATTCTTTTAGTATAGTTTT
>NW_005054478.1:1186273-1187339 GCF_000277835.1 Geospiza fortis | reverse complement strand
GGAGTCAGATCCTCGTCTCTTCCCTCATCCTCGGACCCCCGTGAACACGGTCACAGTGCTGGATGTGGGGCCGGGAGTTTGGATGGGCAGAGCAGAGGAGGGGACAGCAGAGCATTCCTGGGAAGCGCTCAGGTGGGACAGGCCAGCCCTGCCTCACCTGGATCAGGTTGGCTGCTGGAGTCCTCCTCTTCTCAAAGTGCTTCTGCCGATGCTGCTCCTGCACCTTGAGGGCGAAACCGGAGCCCAGGATCCCCTGGGGACAGGAGGGGACGGAGCCATGGGTGCCAGCACAGACTGGACCCCGCACACAGGGGGCTGTACCTCTTTCCCCCCCTATTTTGAGCTCTCCCAGCCCTACTCACGGCGGGCAGGGCGAAGAAGGAGATGCCGAGCAGGGCGAATCCGGCCGCCAGCGTCCGGCCCAGCCACGTCTGCGGCGCCTTGTCCCCGTAGCCGATGGTGGTCAGGGTGACCTGCCCGGGGGCACAGCAGCGGGGGGCCTGCAGAGCGCTCCCCCAGCACGGCCCCGTCCCCTCCTGTCCCCGGGGAGCCGCGGGGGCCGAGCTTACCGTGCCCCACCACAGGGAATCGGCGTAGGTGGCGAACTGCACGTTGGCGTCCTTCTCGGCCAGGTAGACGAGGAAGGAGGCGAAGATGAGCACCAGGAAGCCGATGTACCAGGCGGTGATGAGCTCCTGTGGGGCATGGTGAGGCTCAGGGGGTGTCCCTGGGTGGGTTTTTGTTGTATTGTGCTAAATAGTTACTTGGTTCTTTGTTTTGCACTGGGCGATTGGAGGTTTGCGCTGAGCGGTCTTTATATTGCACTGAATTTTCTGTTATGTTTATAAGTTTATGTTATATCACAGCCGTGTCAGTCACCTCTCCTTTCCCCTCCCAGCACTGTCTGTCAATCCTGGAATTCCAGAAGGGAGTGATTGGCAGATCCAAAGGATGCCCTCTACCCCTGGGGGCATTGGGCCATCAAGGTGTCCTTTGTCCCTTTGTCCCTCCCCTCCTGTCCCTGCTTGGTGGCTCCCTGCCCCTTCCCTGCCCCTCTCCCCGGGGT
>NW_005054478.1:1175814-1186209 GCF_000277835.1 Geospiza fortis | reverse complement strand
CACCCAGCCAGCCCAAAGTGTCTGTGGGGTGAAACACCACACACCCATAGAGCCCAAAGTGTCTGTGGGGTGAAACACCACACACCAGCCAGCCCAAAGTGTCTGTGGGGTGAAACACCACACACCCAGCCAGCCCAAAGTGTCTGTGGGGTGAAACACCACACACCCATAGAGCCAAACGTGTCTGTGGGGTGAAACACCACACACCCATAGAGCCCAAAGTGTCTGTGGGGTGAAACACCACACACCCAGCCGGCCAAAAGTGTCTGTGGGGTGAAACACCACAGTGCCGCTGTTTGGTTCAGACACAGGGGCCAGGCAAGCCAAGGCACGTCCCATCCACAATATTGGTAACAACAATATCTCACAACTTTTCTCACCTTGCTGTGGGCGTAGACGACGGAGCCCAGCAGCTTCCAGGTGCCGCCGCGGCGGTCCATGCGCACCATGCGCAGGATCTGCAGGAAGCGCATGCTGCGCAGCGCCGACGTGGCGAAGATGTTGCCCTGCGTGCCCGCGGCGATGACGGCCACCGAGGCGATGAAGACAATGAAATCTGAGGGGACAAAGAGGATCAGGGGAGCGTGGGTTATCCTGAATTCCCACACCATAAAAATCAAGGTTGTCGTGGTGTAGTAATGTGTTGCATTGTTATTTTATCTCTGTGAAATTGTCATGTTGTAGTAATGTGTTATGTTGTTAATTTATTGTTGTGTTGGCTGGTGAAGCGGGTTGTCCCGAATTCGGCCCATAAAAATCAAAGTTGTCGTGCTGTACTAATGTGTTGTATTGTTAATTTATTATTGTGAATTTGTCATGTTGTACTAATACGTTATATTGTTAATTTATCGTTGTGTTAGCTGGTAAAGGGTTTGAGCATAAGTCCTGTGAGGAGAAGCTGAGGGAGGTGGGGTTGTGTAGCCTGGAAAAAGGAGGTTCAGGGGTGATCTTAGCACTCTGCCACTGGCTGAAAAGAAATGTGAGGACACAGGAGTCCATCTCTTTTCCCAGGCAACCAGCGAAGGATCAAGGGGAAATGCTGTGAGAAGCTCAGAGAAAAGAACGAGGAACAATTCTCATCCTAACCTGCTGCACCTGGTGTTGTGCACATGAGGAATGTGTTATGATTTGTTCACCAAAGGGTGATTTCTTAATTGGCCAGTGGTGATGGTGTTTGGATTCAAGGACCAATTAGATCAAAACTGTATCAGACTGTCTGTAAGGGCGATGGGTTTTCAATAAATATAGTATATTAAAGTGATTGATCAGCCTGCTGAGAACCATGGAGTCAATGCTAATTATTAGAGATGGTTTTCTCTTTGTCCCTGATCCCTTCAGCATGCTTTGGAATAAATCTTCACTGGAATACATCATACAAAGACCCTTCCTGTCCTTCCTTTGCTGAGCTATCCATGCTGTGTGCGTGTGCAATGGCTGTTCTGGTGGCCTGACCCTGAGCAGCTTCTGAACGAGACTCTTCAAAGAAAGTTGCAGCATTTCTCCCACCCTGCCATACCGCAGCAGAGAGAGCTGGTCGCACTGGCAGACAGTGCGGTGCCAAGCTCGAAATTGGCAAACTTTGCTGGATTTCTCCAAAACTAAAGCTGCCAGCAGCCAGGGCCCTTCAAGTCCTTAGAGCCCCAAAAGTCATCTTCAAACTGATACCCAGACTCTGGGGAAATCACTTCTTTTTCCCATGGGAAATGGCCTCTGTTTGTGGCTACTTGCACTGGCTGACCGTGTGGTGCCAAGCTAGAAAGCTGCAAACTTTGCTGGATTTCTCCAAAACTAAAGCTGCCAGCAACCAGGGCCCTTCAAGTCCTTAGAGCCCCAAAAGTCATCTTCAAACTGATACCCAGACTCTGGGGAAATCACTTCTTTTTCCCATGGGAAATGGCCTCTGTTTGTGGCTACTTGCACTGGCTGACCGTGTGGTGCCAAGCTAGAAAGCTGCAAACTTTGCTGGATTTCTCCAAATCTAAAACTGCCAGCAACCAGGACCCAGCAAGTCCTTAGAGCCCCAAAGGCCACATTTTAATCTGATACCCAGACCCTGGGGAAATCACTTTTTCCCATGGAAAATGGCCTCTGTTTGTGGCCACTCGCACTGGCAGACCATGTGGTAATAAGCTAGAAGGTTGCCAACTTTCCCGGATTTCTCCAAAACTAAAGCTGCCAGGAACTAGCGCCCTGCAAGTCCTTAGAGGCCCAAGTGCCACCTTTAATCTGACCCCCAAGCCCAATGGAAATGAGTCGTTTTCCCGTGCCAGCCCGTACCTATCACGCAGAAGGGGTTCCTGGCGAAGCGGAAGCGCCCGCGCCAGCCGGAGCGACAGCAGCAGCCGGCCGCCCACACGCGGATGATGTACTCCATGCCGAACACCACGATCATCACAAACTCCTGCCGGGGGAAAAAACGGGGGGAGGGAGAGTAGAGGGGCTCAGATTTGATGGGGGAAAAGTGAATTGGGCTGAGCGCGGCGCGGGGTGGCCACGGCAACACCCAGGGGATGAGGGTGATGGGACAGAGCTGTCGGGGCTCTGAGGGAATTGCTGCTCTCCTCCTCACCCCGAGCTGGGTCCTTTTCCTCCTCTGTCAGCATTGTCCTCCTACCTCTCGCACAAACAAGCCCCCGTTCTGCTTACTCGCAGGAAAGTCACAAGGACCTTCCCAATTTAGTCTCCGTCACTCGCGAGAAGTCCCTGCGTCAGCTCTTTCTGACAGTTTGGGGGAAAGTTGCCTTTTTTAGCCCCTCGTGCCCTGCCTGTTCCAGCGGTTTTCGCACGGAGGGGACAATGGTGGGATGGAGAGACAATGGTGGGATGGGCCCTGGTGACACCCACGGCCAGGCCACCCCCGCGGTGCCATCGGGCCATCAGTGACTGGTGATGAGGTCACAGGGGTTCTGTCCGTGCTCTTGCCCAATTATTTTAGGATACAAAGTGGGGAAAAGAGATCCCAGCAGCAGCCCCGCTCCTGCATCACTCACCAGGATGAAGAGGCACTCGTTGGCCAGTTTCTGGTGCTCCTGGATGGTGGAGAAGACCGACAGCACCAGGCAGCTGAAGACGAGGAGGAATCTGGAAGGACAAAGTGTCAGCGGGGGCACAGGGACAGCCAGGGGACCCCAGCCCGCAGTGCCACCCCCGGTCACAGCCTGACCACTGGGGACACGTTTTGCCTCTAGATGGTGGCATGGAGCCTTTGGGGAGCCCAGGAGCTGCCGTGGGGCTCGGTGCCAGCTCTGGCGCAGCCCTGCAGCTTCTTCATTAAAGGCACGGAGGGACACGGGGGGCCCGGCGCTGTGCAGGGTTCTGGTGCTGCAGGAAGGGCACCAGAGCTCCCCAGGACTGTCCCCAGCATCGCTGCCACCGTGGGGACCTGTCAGCTACTCCTGGGAAAGTGTCAACCCAGGGGAAAAGTCCCCAGGAACAGCTCTGAGGCACGAGGGGTTTTGGCCCATTTAAAGTAAGGAGGGGAATTAAAAAAAAAGAAAAGAAAAAGAAGAAAAAGAAAAGGAAAAAAAGAAAGTGGACTCTGAAGCTGAAGCAAATGAAACCTCCAAAAATACATTTTTTTCCCCTGATCCAGCGATTCTAAAAAAGGAAAGCGGAGGGCTTGTGCCACCGGCCCACGTGACACAAAGGGCCACTCGCTGCTCTGTCACTGCCACTCCAGGATGGCACTGGGGATCCTGGGCACACCAGGCTGGGTGGCACTGGGGACCATGGGCACACCATGCTGGGTGGCACCGGGGACCGTGGGCACACCACATTGGGTGGCACTGGCACCGAGCCCTGGTGGCCCTGGCACCTTGGTGGCCCCCATCTCAGCCCCATGGCTGTGTTCTCATGGTGACAATGCCCAGGGGCCACCAGGGGTGGATGGAACCGCCCCAAAACAACAGCGAAAACCAAGTGGGGAAGGAGAAATCTCCTCAACTCATCCAGGGGCTGTGGGGGGCTCAGCCCCCTCCCCCAGGAGGACGTCCCCACCTCTTTGTGTTGTTGATGTGGGATTTTTGGGCAGAACCAGCTGCCTGGGCCATCAGAGGGGTGACTCCTGTCCCAGCTGTCCCAGTGGCACTGGGAAGGCACCAGGGGACACAGCAGAGAGGGCTCATTGCTCTGTCCCTCAGTGGGACCATCCGGGACCCCTCCCCACTGACCCCACCGCCCCGTGTGGGGCTGGGGGCTCCCAAACCCAGCCCTGGCATGAGGGCCATGAGGGTGGCACCAAAGGGGACCTCTTCTGGCTCCTTTTCCCCAAAATGCTGCTGGAGGTGGGACTAACAACAAAAAACCCTCGGGAATGGGAGAAGGGCTGGATGCAGAGCAGGGAGGAGGGACAGCAGGAGCCAGGGGTGTCACAGCCGTGTCACCACCCTGTCCCCCCTGCGCTGCTGCTCTCCCAGGCAAGGCAGAAGGTTGGAGCCAGCTCCTTCTCCCTCTGAATTATTAATTGGGTGTTTTTTTTCCTCCAGCACAGCAATTCTGGAGTGAACACCCCACAGGGAACGGCAGCACCCCCGTGGCATGGGCAGGAGGTGCCAGGCTCTGAGCTGAGGAGCAAAACACGGCCCAGGGCAGAGCTCAGGGCTTCGTGCATCATCAGCAATAAAAGACTAGCCAGGCAGGATTTAGCAGGCAATTTCATGGGCAGCAAAGCACGAAGCAGAGGAGAAGGCAGAAACCTCCCAGGCTGCAAAGATCTGTGCCCCTTCTGCAAAGATCTGTGCCCCTCGCCTCACGCAGAGAGCCTGGGCACACGTGGGGACTTTGCTGTGGGTGTCCCTGGCTCTGGAGCATCACGGGGATGGGGTGGGGAAACCTCCCAGGCAGCATCCCGTAGGATCTGGGGAAGGATACAGGCAGGAGAGGCCCCACGGGGCTGGCTGGGAAGGGAACTTTCTGGGAACGCATCACCTGCTAGGAATTAACTCGCAAAGCCTGGGCAAACGCCCCGGCCCGGCTGCCGGTGGTGCTTAAGCGGCTTAGGGAAGGGTCAGGTGCCTGAAGGCAGCGAGGGGAGCCAGGAACCGGCATCCCCCGTCCCTGCCGGGCAGGAATTCCGCTCCACCAAACACCCAGGGGGGTTTTACACCCTCAGCCCTGCACCGACACTGGCAGGACTGTCCTGGTCCCCAGTTTCCCAAATCCCTGGGGGTGACACCGGCCCTGGCAGGGCTGTCCTGGTCCCCAGTTTCCCAAATCCCTGCGGGTGACACCGGCCCTGGCAGGGCTGTCCTGGTCCCCACTTTCCCAAACCCCCCGTGGGACCGGCAGTGCCAGGCTCCCATCCCAGTTTGCTGCTCTTCCCACCTTTCCAGAGGAGCTGAAAAACCCAGGAATGCTGGCAGGGGAATGGGAAGGGGCAGAGAGAGGGGAACAGGAGTTCCAGAGCATCCCCAGAGCAAGGCTGAGCTGGTTCTTCACCCCCCCAAATAAACTTCCCATCCCTGCAGGATCCCCCCCGCCCTTTTTCCCAGCACGGACACAGGGACAGGACCCAGCAGGAGCAGAGCCCGGCCCCAGCAGTGAAACCTCCCCAAAACAATAATGAAAACCCGGCGGGGAAGGCGAAATCTCCTCAATTAATCTTCATTAAGGTGGGCATTGCCATCTGCTGCCGCCCGGGCCGGCCCGGGAACAGGTGAGCCGGGAAAGCTGCTGAGCTCAGGGGGAAGCAGGGCCAAGTCGGCCTCCCTGCATGGGCAGGCGGGCAGCACTTGGCTCCCAGTGCCCCCCAGACACCCCTGGGCAAAGGGGCTGCACCCCAAAACAGCCTGGGGCGAGACAAAGGAGCGGGATCCTCGGGGTTTGTGGGGTGGGATGGGGATGGGACAGCTCAGCCCTGGCAAGATTCATCCCCAAAGCCCCGGGGCTGGCACAGGGGTGGCACCGACCCTGGCAGAGCTGTCCTGGTCCCACTTTGCCTTCTCCCTGTGACTGGCACGGGGGTGGCACCAGCCCTGTCCCGGTCCCGCTTTGCCCTCGCCCCGCGGGGATGCCCCGGGCACGGGCACAGGCAGCAATAACTCAGCGCAAGGCAAACACCATCCCAAACAGCTCCGCCGCGCGATGAGCGAGCAAACCGGCTCGGGAAGGCACCGATCCCTTCCCTGGCACCATCACAGCGCCTAAACCGCACCCTCCAGCTGTGCCACCGCTGGAAATCCGGGATTTGGCCCAAAACTGCCCGCGCACAGCTCCAGCGGGGATGGGGATGGCGTTTCACCCTCCCGGCTCCCCAGGCCGCGAGGTTCAGCTCGGTGTGCAGCTGTATAAACAGCACAAGGCACAAATCCCCGTCCCTCGGCCCCGCAGCCCTCCAGGAGAGGTGGAGCGGGGGGATATAAATAACCGGGCTGTGGCTGCCCTGTTTGCGCCCGTAACCATGGCACGGAGCGTCCCACGCCGCCCAGAAGAGAAGCAGAAAAGCTCCGGGAGTGTTTCCCCACGGGCAGAGGCACGGCAAAGCCCGGCACACGCTCAGAGCCCGGCCCCGAGGCGTTATCAGAGCTGTTATCAGGAGGGTGCTGCTCCCAGAGCCCCAGGGAAGAGGGAGCACGGGATGACCCCCGAGATGTTATCAGGAGGGTGCTGCTCTCAGAGCCCCACAGCCCCAGAGGAGAGGGAGCACGGGATGTTATCAGAGCTGTTATCAGGAGGGTGATGCTCCCAAAACCCCAGGGAAAAGGCAGCACGGGATGTTATCAGAGCTGTTATCAGGAAGGTACTGCTCTCAGAGCCCCAGAGGAGAGGGAGCACGGGATGTCCCCCGAGATGTTATCAGGAGGACGATTCTCTCAGAGCCCCAGGGAAGAGGGAGCACGGGATGTCCCCAGCAGCCTGGCGAAGGCTGGAAGCAGACCCAGGATGCAAATCCTCTGCCCCACCCCACGGCAGCACGCACAGGGTGACACCCCACAGAGCACGCAAGCCCTAAAATCTCGGTGTCTGGGGAGGAGAGCGTTGCCGGTGGCACCCCCGTGGGCAGGCAGCACCCCCCGTGCCCGCGGTCACAAGGCTCCTGCGGCCGTGCCAAGGCGCTCACACGGAGCAGCCGGGATAGTTTTGCTCTTGGATCATCTGGCAAGGAACGGGCTGGAGAGGGGGGGAAGGAGCCAGAGTGTTTTCTGAGGCACCCCAGCACAGAGAGAGAGATCGGGGCTGTCACCCTCTGCCAGCGCCTGGGGGGACACTTGGGGCACAGGGGTGTGAGTGGCCCCAAAGTTGGGACCCTCAAGGAGTGGAGGGGAGGTTTGGGATCGAACTGAGGGGGACAAAGAAGCAAAAACTCCCCAGCATCACCCACTGGGACACCCAAACTGGCACCTCCTGTGCCAACCTGGGGGGTCTGGCAGGAGCGGGAAGAGGGAAAAAGGAAAAAAAACCAGAAGGAAAAATCAATGCACAGTTTCACGTTGCGCCGAAGTCGCTTAATTTTATGCCCCGGTGACACCACATGGGGCTGGGGAAAGTGCTGTGCCGGCTTCTCTTGCCGCTGGCACTGCCCCTGGAGCAGCTCCCGTTTCAGCCCCGGGCTGAAGGTGGCCCTGGGGGCACAGCCCCTGCTGGAAGGGCACAGCCTGAGCCCCTGTGGTGTGGCCATGCCACCACCCAGCTGGGGGACACACCGGTGACAGGGAGCTAAAAACCTCCAACCAGCTAAATTCAGAGGTGGGAGGGTCGAGAGTTAAATGCAAGAGTTTGAGAGAGGTTGAAGAGTTAAATTCAAGAGGTGAAAAACCTCCAACGAGCTAAATTCAAAGAGGTGGAAGGGTTGAGAGTTGAATGCAGGAGTTTGAGAGAGGTTGAAGAGTTAAATTCAAACTCAAGAGTCTGAGAGAGGTTGAAGAGTTAAATTCAAGAGGTTTTCCCAAGCAAGTGGTGGAGAGTCAGCGCTGAGCGGGGATGGAAGGATTTTCCTGCAATCCATCCCGGCCTCCAGGCCTACGAATTGCCCTGGGGGTGGTGGCAAGGGCTGGGCACTGGTTGTGGTGGCACTGGGGGGGTTTTCTGGCTCTCCAACAGTGCAGGAGGGACGTGACACAGTCGGGAAGTGACAGCCCCATCCTGCTCTCCACACCTGGCTGGAACAGGAGCCAGGCTCAGGGATGCTTTGGGATGGACAGACTGCCACCACCCTGTCCCCTGGCCGGAGGGGGACGCATCCCACTGCCACCATCCCAAGCCAGCCGGGATTTCCCACTGGAGGCCAATCCTGAGCAGGGACAGCCCGTGCCTGGCATCCCTCACCCCGTGCCAGGCCTGCCCTGTGACTCTGCCACCACAATGACACCAAATACCCAGCAGGGACAAGGCTCCCGTCTGTCCCCTCAGGGAAACTCCTCTCCCAGATAGGAAATAAACCCCAACAAGCAGGGAAATTCCTCTCCCAGGTGGGAAATGAGCCCCACCAGCAGCGCAGGGAGCTGGGCCTGGCGCAGGGGATGCTGCTCCAGGCGGGGGATTGCGGCTGTTCCTGGTGCTTGCTGCTGGCTCAGGCTTCCCTAATTTGCTCCAGGTGAAACTGTTCTGCATGGAACTGCTCCTCCAGGAGCGGCAAAAGTGCTGAGCCCAGCTGCTGGTGCACCCAGCCGCCGTTTCATAACCGTGGGCACCGGCAGACCCCGGGAGCCGCCGGGAATTTGGGGCGCTGGAGGGGGGGCAGGGACAAACCACGATGGGAATAGATGGAATTGGGCACCTGGAAAACCACATGGAGCAGCTCCAGGGTGCAGAAACCCCCTGGCAGGGCAGCCCCTGCCCACGGGCACGCAGCAGCGCCCGTGCCAAGCCTGCAGCAGCTTTGCCGGGAGCAGGGAAGAGCCTTGCCGCCCGCTAACGAGGAGGAGATTGCAAAAAGGAAGTTCTTATTTTGCCTCCTGGCTCTAAAGCCTCTCTGGCTTAATGCTCTGGGCTCCCTCCCGGATTTGCTCCGTAAGCTCCAGGGCTGGGAGTTCTCATTCCAAGCGGGCGAGGCTCGGCTTGGTGAGGCCGGCCAGAGCGTCCCTGCATGGCCAGCGAGGGGCTGGAGGGGCTGGGGGGCACCTCGGGACTCGCATTTCCACCTGCACGGGCTCCCATGTCCTCAGCACCCCCCTCCCGGAGCATGGGGGGCTTTGGGGACATCCACCAGACCCCAAAAGCGCCTCCAAGCCCTCCCAGCCCGCCAGGACAGAGCTGCTGCAGGAATGATTCAGTCACCAAACCACTGAGCCCAGAGCAGGCGCTGGGATAAGATTTGGGATCAATTCGCCGAGACAGAAAGAGGCTGAAGTCGGTCAATAAACGCCACGGGCTCGGCCCCGCTCCGGGAGGGAAGCGCGTCACTTCTCAGCGGGTATTTCCATTTTAGCAGCTTCCAGCCTTGTCCCGGAGCCAGCCCGCTCGGGGGAGGCAGCGCTGGGGACCGGTTTGTGCCACCAGCGCCGCCCCGACCTCGGGCCGGGGGCTCCGTCCCCTCCCGTGCCTCTGGGGAGGAAGAGGAGGGGGTAACACCTTCCTCCTCTTTTGTTAAAACCCGGGGATTGCGGCACACAAATCATCCCCGACAACTTCGGAGCCGCTGCAACAGCTTCGCAGCTCCCATCTGCTGCGAGAGAGAGAGAGAGAGAAAAAAAAAACCAACAAAAAAAAACTTGGAAGGAGCCAGAAATGAGCAGCATTACGGGAGAGGCTTCACAGAACAGATGTCTGCACCTTGCACCCACCGCGGCGTCTTCCCACAGGATTCGGGGGGTCCCTGGCAGGACTCTGCCCTGCAGCTGCCTAAAATTAAGCGAGCAAGCGAACAAAAAGCCTCCCCAGCAAAGGCTGGAGACGCTTGGCTGCTGCTGCCGGCGGCTGCACAGCTTGTGGAACAAAGCCCAGCACCGGGGAGCTGGGGCCAGGCACGCTGGGGTGGCAGGGGAGGCACTGGGGGGCTTTGGGGGGGCTCTGCAAACGGGGCCGCTTGTCCCGCGTGGTTGTTTTTGGGGTAAAACAGGCTCAGACCGGTGGAGGATGCTCAGGGGTGGATGTCCCAGCTGGGAGATGAGCAGGGGCGCAGTTCTTCTGCATCCCATGGGTGTGTGTGCGTGTGTGCCATCCATCCCCACTGCCTGCCCTGGCAGGGGCTTTGGCTGCTTTTCCCTGCTGGAAAAGCTTTTCCCAAGGTGGGATTTTCCACGCAGGGATTCTGGCTGCGGGAGCCCGCTCTGGAGGTGTGGTTTCCAAATGGGCCCTGGGCTCGTGTCCCGGCTCCCTGGGGAGCTCCAGGTGCCCTTTCCTCCAGTGACAAATCCCCGCTGCCAGCTCGATGTGCTAACTTAGGCAAGACCCATTTTCCTGCCTCTTAACGAGCTCCGGCTCCCGCAGCACCCCAGGAACGACGCAGCCCCGCGGCAC
>NW_005054478.1:1174963-1175804 GCF_000277835.1 Geospiza fortis | reverse complement strand
GGGAAAGAGGCAAAATTTTCCCTCATGGCCTCATAGAAGGTCTGTGCCCACACCTGGCACACTCCAGGCAAGGAGGGAAAACACGTCCTGCCCCAGGGCTGCAGCTGTGATGTCCCGGCACTGTCCCCAGCACTGTCCCCAGCAGTGCCACCAGCTCCTGGCTTGGGACAATTCCCAAAATGGAGCCCCCTCTGTCTCTGCAGCCTCCGGGTGTGCTGGGGACCCCCCAGCTCCCTGTCCCAGACCCCCCGAGGCAACAAACCCGAGGGGTGAAGCTGTTCTGAGCCCTGAGCTGAGCCCGCATGCCAGGAGGCGTGGGATGCTCGGATCCAGCGAGGGAAGCTGGAGCAGAGCTCAGGAAAACACTCGGAGCAGGGGAAGGAGCAGGTGCGCTCCCGAGAACATCCCTCTGGCCCTGGAGAGAGATTTCCAGTGCTGGGGATCCACGGTGAGCCAGGAATGGGCGCAGCTTTCGGGGTACAGCAGGGACAGGATCACCCCCGCTGTCCCCATGGCAGCCCAAGGGTGGCACTTCTGCCTTGTCCCAGCAGTGCTACAGGTACAGGACAGCACAGTGTCCCCGCTGCCACCCAGAGCTGTCACCCCCCTGCCTTTGAGGGTCCCCCCACGCCCAGAGACCCCGGCAGAGCGGGACGGTGACGCGGTGACACCGGGAAGGGACTCTGGGCCACCCCGGGGCCGCGCTCAGCTCCTCGCCCGGGACCCTCCGCCACCGACCCGGCACCGGCTCCGGGGCAGGAGCGGCACCGCAGAAACTTCCCGGTGGAACCGCGGGGGGGGCTCTCCCGGTACCCCCGGGGCTCCTGGGCTGCGGTTGCCC
>NW_005054478.1:1172594-1174487 GCF_000277835.1 Geospiza fortis | reverse complement strand
GTCACCGCCGCGGTGGGTCCGGGACGCTGCTGGGCATGGGGAGAGTCCCTGGGGCATCCTGGGGCGCCGCATCCCAACCCACATCCCGCAGCTCGTCCCAAACTGCGCCCTGCACCGAGTCACATCCCAAACCGCATCCCAGCTTCACCCCGCACCGCATCCCAAATCGAATCGCGTCCCAAACCACGTCACTGCCTCCTAAACTGCATCCCGAATTGCATCCCAAACTGGATCCCACAGCACACCCCAAACAGAGGGTGTGGAGCATCCCCGGAGGAAATGGAGCATCCCCGGAGGAAATTGAGCATCCCTGAAGGAGATGGAGCATCCCTGAAGGAGATGGAGCATCGCTGGAGGAGATGGAGCATCGCTGGAGGAAATGGAGCATCCTTGGAGGAGATGGAGCATCTCTGAAGGAGATGGAGCATCCCTGGAGGAGATGGAGCATCTCTGAAGGAGATGGAGCATCCTTGGAGGAGATGGAGCATCACTGGAGGAGATGGAGCATCCTTGGAGGAGATGGAGCATCCTTGGAGGAGATGGGGCATCCCTGGAGGAGATGGAGCATCTCTGAAGGAGATGGAGCATCCCATCCCCTCCCACCCTCCACAGACTCAGCCTCGAGCCGGGCTCCAAGTGTTCCCCAAGTTCAACCCTTTCCTCTTCCACCCCAACACAGCGGGGAACTGAGGTGGGGACTGGGAATTCCCTTTCCAAGCTGGATCCCAGCTGGGTCCGTGTGCTCCCGCACCTTTGGGGAATCCGAGCGCCCCCGCCCCACCCCTCCAGCTCCTCCTGGAGCAGAGATGGAGTTCAGGGCTTTGGGCAGTGAATTATTTAGTGGCAGTCAGAGATCCTGGCACAGCACGGGGCCCTCGTGAGCACTGCGGGATTTGGGAGCTCTGGGCAATCGCACACAATAAATAGACAATTTTATTGGCTTGGAGGAAATGGTGCTGTTAAACCCACAATTCCCCCCCAAGGATGGCACAAAAACCCCAGGCAGACAGGATAAGGGTGAAACGCTGGAAATCCAAAGGAAATTCTCCCCTCCATGCATCCCTAACTCCTGCATCACCCCCAAAAAGTGCATCCCAGAGCATCCCCAGCTGGTCTGGCCCTGCTCCAGCAGGAGCACCCTGACCTTCATCCCGCTGCCTTTGGAGCAGCACATTCCCCTTGCTGGAGGTTTAAGTTTCACCTGGGATTGATTAAAACCTCGGGGCTGCGGAGGGGGCAGGGTTGAGGTGACCTGGAAAGGACTTGGTTGTTCCAGGGGCAGGTGGGAATTGGGATATTCCTGGGGCTGGGGGTCACCACAGGCAGTGGGCAGGCGGCATTCTCACCTTGTCACCTGCCCAGAGCCTGGGAATCTCCGTGGATCTGGGAGCTGGGGAGGTTTTGGGATGGAGCCAGGCAGTCTGAATCAACATGGCACCAACCCATCCTTCAGATGGGGGGAGGTTTTGGGAAGGCATCCCAGGGTTTGCTGATTTTACCCCACACCTGCCTGGTTTTGGGGGTCCCACAGAGCCACTCGTGTCCCCAGCACTGAGGGGACTTTAAAGAGGATTCCAGAGGCCGGGAATGGCGAGGGGGAGGCCTCTGTGCTTGGAGCCTGCTGCCCTCTCGGGACTGCAGCTCGAGTTCCTGGCAGGATTTGCATCCACAGGATTTCCAGTAAGTTTTGCAGGCTTGGAATGCAGCTGCAGGGCTGCGGGGCTGGGGACAGGGGCTGTGGCACCAGGGACAGCCGGGACCCCTCACTGGGACACAGGGACCGGGACAAAGCCCCGGTTTGGCTCCGTGGGTGGGGGATACCGGGGGGACACCTTGGAGGGGAGGATTCATCCATTGTGAGCACGGGAGCCAGACTGGGACAGGCAGAGCTGG
>NW_005054478.1:1164082-1171829 GCF_000277835.1 Geospiza fortis | reverse complement strand
AGGGACAGCAGCTCTGGAAGGGACAGCAGCTCTGGAAGGGACAGCATCTCTGGAAGGAACAGCTGTCAGCAGCCAAGCCCGCAGCAAACCGAGCGCGGCAGCGGCCGGTGCTGAGCTCATCACCCCGAGGAGAAACGGGATCCCGAACCGCTCCTTGGCAGGGAAGCGCTGCCTCCTCCTCCTCCTCTTCCTCCGCCTCCTCCTCCTCAGCTTCATCCCGGGTCCCTGGGGGTGTGACCAGCTCTGCTCCTGTCGCACTTGCCCTGCAGAGAGGTGGCACTCGCTGCATCACGCACAGAAGGGCCGGTGTCCCCCCCGCGGGTGCCACCGCTCTCCGGAGGGACGCGTGTTGGCCTCTGTGTCATCCCACGGCGCCCAATTTGTCACCGCGGTCCCCTCGGCAGATCAAAGGATCAAAGGCAGCCGCGAGTCCTTGCAGGGAAGGTCTGGCTCCTGTCAATGCCCGCGGTTCCAGTCCCTGCGACAAACGACGCTGGCTGTCCCCAAAGCACCCATCGTGTCCCAGTGTCCTCTGGGAGGGCAGGCAGAGCTTTACCTCTGTTATCACCTAAATAAAAAATAACTCTTGCCTCATTGAAGTTTATTTCAATATTTAAACACACATCTTGTGTATGCTAATGAGGTTAATTTAATACAAACTCTCACGTCCATGATTATTACTCAGTTCTCTGACCAGCTCCGTGAGGAGAAGATTCCATTCTGAAACTCTTTCTGTGCCTTCAACAAACCCTATTTTTGTGCATCTGATCGAGAAGGTTTTTATTGACCATGACCGCATTTTTCCTGCCCAATTCCACACAACCAGGAATTAAAATTATCAGCCCGGCCACCCCCAGTCCCTCCGATCCCTCAGAACTCAACAGGGTTTATTTCCAGCCGAATTTCATTCACTTCATGCAACAGCTGGGAACTCCCTTGAGGAGCAGCATCTCCCTCCCGTTTTCTGTCCTTTAAGCGATTTATTCCCATTCAAATTTAACCAATTTCCAGCAAACCCGGCTGCTGCGGGTAAAGAGCTTTTCCTCAGCAGCCGGGGGCTGATAAAGGCGAGCAGCGCCCGTTCCGCTCTCAGCTCTGCCTTCCAGGTCTCTCTCCATCGCCACAAGCGGATTCCCAGCTCTCCAAACGCAAGGGATGCTTTTCCAGAGGGGTTTGGGGGTCACAGGAGGTCACTCATCTCCTCTGGCGGTGGGGCAGCCCCCGATGGGTGGGATCAGCTCTTGGGATCGGAGATCCAAACCCACATCCCGGCTCTTCCATCCCGCTCCAGCCCTTCCCGCGGCAGCCCGGAGCAGAGACAGGGATGCAGATGTCGGGAGAAGGGACCCCCGAGCCCCCAAATCCAGGGAAAGGGACTTCCAAGCTCACAATTTCAGGGAAAGGGACTTCCGAGGTGGTAAATTCCAGAGAAAGGGATCTCCGAGCCCCCGTCCCGGCTCTTCCATCCTGCTCCTGCTCTTCCCTCGGCAGCCCGGAGCAGAGACAGGGATGCAGATGTCGGGAGAAAGGACCCCCGAGCCCCCAAATTCCAGGAAAAGGGACTTCCAAGCCCCCAGTTCCAAGGAAAGGAGGGACCTCTGAGCGTCCAGTTCCAGGGAAGGCAGCTCCAAGCCCCCATCCCCGCTGTCCCATCCGCACTGTCCCATCCCCGCTGTCCCATCCCGCTCCAGCCTTTCCCACGGGGGCCCTCTCGTGGCCGATCCCACGCTCGGAGCTTTCCCGAAAAGTTCATTTTCCACCCCAAATCCATCTTCTCGCAGCCCAGGGGATGCTGCTCCAGCCGGGCACATCCCGGCTCTGCCTTGCACACCGGCGATGGCTCCGGGAGCTGCAGCTCCTCCTTCCCTTCCCTTCCCTTCCCTTCCCTTCCCTTCCCTTCCCTTCCTCCCTTCCCTGCAGCGTATGGCACCTCTAGTTACTGCAGTTTAGCTTTTCCCTTCCCTTCCCTTCCCTTCCCTTCCCTGCCCTTCCCTTCCCTTCCCTTCCCTTCCCTTCCCTTCCCACTGCTCCCAGGAATTGCAGGGTCTGGAAAACCTCGGGAATCAGGAAAAGCGATATTTACAAATATTTACAAATATTTACAAATATCCCCAAGAGAGCCAAAAGCTGAGGCAGAGCTTTGCTTCCCTTCCCGCTGGGCCTGGCAAGGGGCACCTGTGCCAGGGTAAGGGGACAGTAAGGGGACATCTGTGATGGGGTAAGGGGGACACCTGGGATAAGGGGGACACCTGAGCCAGGTAAAGGAGGAAAACTGTGGCACAAGGTGGCACCTGTGCCATGACAAGAGTGGCACCTGAGGCAGGTGAAGAGGGCTGGGACAACTGTGCCAGGAAAAGGGGGATAATTGTACCAGGGACACTTGTGCCAGGTAGAGGGGGCACCTCTGCTCAGGTAAAGGGGGACACCTGAGCTGGGACAAGGGGGACATTTGTGCCACACCAAGGGGGGCACATGTGCCAGGTAAAGGGGACACTTCTTTCCAGGCAAGGGGGGACACCTGTGATGGGACAAAGGGGTCACATGTGACAGGATAAGGAGGGCAACTGTGCCAAATTTCACAGATTTACCCCCAAAGCCCTCCCATCACCCGAGCTCTCAGTCCAGGCATCCTGAGGCTGAGTTCCCTGCTCCAGGTGTGACAATTCCAGGGCTCCAGGCTGCTCCTGGCCCTGCATCTCATGGACAGCACACACAGGATCTGACAAAAGCAAATTTATTTCCTTTTATGAAGCTTATATTACATGCATGGACCAAAGCCAGGACAACAGGTAACAGCAGGGTTGGGGTTTTGTCCAGATTCCATCGGTTCTTCTGGAATCCAGAGGCCAAATTCAAGGATTTTTTGCTCTTAAAAAATACAATCATAATAACAAGGAATGTTTTTTTTTTTCATTTTGTTTCGCTTCAATTCCTCCTCCTCCTATTCCCTGCATACAGCAAATGCTCCAAAAAAGGAGGCAGGAGGGAAAAAATCTAAACCACACACACTCCCCCTACCCTAAAAATTCCCTAAAACCCACTGAGATGGGAGGATCAAACCTAGCTCTATCCAGAGGAAAAAAAAATACAAACAGAAGAGCAGGAATAGAGCTCTGACAGGAGCAGTACCCTCAGGATTTTCCTAGAAATAAAAACATTTCCCCCGTTTGTTCAATGAGATGCTCCAAATCCCTTCGGATGGCTTCTCCCGGGGTTTGGAAAAGCAGCTGGATACACAAAGATTGGTTTGGAAAAGAAAAATATTGCATTCTTGGCAGAGTCTGCTGGATATCCTGGACATTCCCAAGGCCAGCAGAGCGAGGTGGAGATGGCAGAGCCGGCCACAGGCTCAGTCCCAGGTGTGCTGCTGGGCCCAGGTGGGTCTGGCAGAGGTTCAGGGCTGGATTTGGGGACTGTCCCCAGGTCCCTGCTCAGTCCCCTGTCACCTGCGTGGCCTGGGTGTCCGAGCTCTGGTTGGTGGACTGGATGAACATGGGCTGGGTGATGTCCTGGCCCGCGGGCATTGTCACCTGCTGGATCTGGTACAGCTGCTGCAGGCACAGAGGGTGACAAAGGAACCTCTGTCAGCGCTCAGCACACCCAGAACCCCACACAGATTGGTCCCTCTGAGGTACCCAAAACCCCAAACCCACCGTGAGCTGCCACCAAATCTGCTGCTAATTCCCACCAAAGTCCTTCTGGGAATTCCTGATGCCCAGGCTCACATCAGGGCCCCTCTGGATTTCCCAGAGAAGCTGTGGCTGCCCCAGGATCTCTTGGAAGAGTCCAAGGCCAGGCTGGACAGGCCTTGGAGCACCCTGGGATAGTGGAAGGGGTCCCCCACATGGCTGGAAGTGGATGAGCTTTAAGGTGCTTCCAACCCAAACCATTCCATGATTTATGATACTTCTAGAACATCCAGATGTTAAAACCTTTATTCCTGAATTAGGAATTTAGGATTTCACCCAGAGTGCCAGGGACTGGTTTAATTCAGAGCAAAGGCAGCAGAACATTAGGAATTCACCTGAATTTAGACTGGCACAACATTCCCTTACCCTGCTGCAGGCCAGCAGTGTTTTATGAGGAGGAACACGTGGGTTTAGGACCCTGAGCCCCTTGTGCCCCCCAGCTCTTACCTGTCCATCCGTGAACTGGCTGAACTGCTGCTGCCCCTGCTGCACCTCTGTCTGCGTTATCTACAGAGATAAGAGCAGCTGATCACTGCCAGCCCTTCCCAGAGGCTCACAACCCCACCAACACCATCCTGCTGCTGCCTGGGGAGAGGTTTTTAATTTTTAACCTCAGCCAACTTTTCCAGCACCCCAAACGGGAGAGGAACGGCAGCCACGGACACCTCCAGACCAATCACCACCTTCCAGACCAACACCAGGTCCTTCCAGACCCCAAATTAGGTCCTTTTAGACCCCAAATAAGTCCTTTTGGACCCCCAAAACCACGTCCTCTCTGCTTCCCCCAAGGAGAACGTGGCCTCCAGATTTTTCTTTATTTTTTTCCTCTAACAGCTGTGCTATTTTCCAGCTGGGAAGGATCCCTCAGCCTCAACGCCGCTCCCAACGTTCTGCCTTTCCTGCATGGCTCCTCCCTCACCCAGGCAAGAAGGAGAAGGAAAAAGAAGGTTGATAAACCCAAAATGTTACCTGCAAGCAGCTCAAAAGCAGCGGGAGCTTCACCCAGAGCCACACACACACACACACACACACGAGCTCTGCATGCACCTCTCACGGACACCTAAAGGAGGCTTCCGCTACGCTCCTTCGTTTTTAATTTATTTAAAAAAACAAACTCTGTCAAAAACAGGAAGAAAAGAAAAGTAGGAATCCTAACCCAAGAGGTGGTTGAAATCCCAGCTTCAGGAGCTAGGGAAGAAGCCTTGGAGGCAGCTCTGTGGAGTGCATACCTGCTGTGCATTGGTTGCAAGCGTCTGGATCTGCCCCTGGACTACCTGGGTGCCTGACACGGGTTGGGCTAAGCGGATATACTGCAGCTGGCCAGCATTCAACTGGACCTGGAGACAGGTGGAGGGGGCAGGGGAAAGAAAATGAAACAGGTCACTCTGCACCCTCAACACACAGCAAAATTCCCTGCTCGATTCCACCGCGGGAGCTGGAGTTACGGGGCAGCTTTCCCCTGGAGCTCCACGGAATTCTGAATCACCACAAGGCACCCTAAAGGCACAGAGCTCCTGGATATCCCTGAGGCACCACATTCCTCCTGTTTTTTCCAGCCTGGGAAGGGTCAGTTAGTAGCTAAAGCATATTAATGGCTCAAATTCTCAAGGATTTGGAAGCAATTTTGGTTACAAGGATTAAGTTTTACTCCTTTGAGGCAGCGTTTCACATCGACTGTTAGGAGCTGGCAGCACCAAATCAGATCCTGTACCCCTATCAGATCCTGCACCCCAATCAATCATATCCTGCCAAAAATGAAGGAATAAACAGGAATTTCCCCCACAAATAAAGCCAGCAGACATGGCAACCCCAAAGATATTTTTGGAGGCTTTGAAGGTCTATCAGATCCTGCACCCCAATCAATCATATCCTGCCAAAAATGAAGGAATAAACAGGAATTTCCCCCACAAATAAAGCCAGCAGACATGGCAACCCCAAAGATATTTTTGGAGGCTTTGAAGGTCTATCAGATCCTGCACCCCAATCAATCATATCCTGCCAAAAATGAAGGAATAAACAGGAATTTCCCCCACAAATAAAGCCAGCAGACATGGCAACCCCAAAGATATTTTTGGAGGCTTTGAAGGTCTATCAGATCCTGCACCCCAATCAATCATATCCTGCCAAAAATGAAGGAATAAACAGGAATTTCCCCCACAAATAAAGCCAGCAGACATGGCAACCCCAAAGATATTTTTGGAGGCTTTGAAGGTCTATCAGATCCTGCACCTCTATCAAATCCTGCACCTCATCAAATCCTGCACCCCTATCAGATCCTGTACCCCTATCAGATCCTGCACCTCTATCAAATCCTGCACCCCAATCAATCATATCCTGCCAAAAATGAAGGAATAAACAGGAATTTCCCCCACAAATAAAGCCAGAAGAAATGGCAAACCCCAAAGATATTTTTGGAGGCTTTGAAGGCAGCTCTCTGCTCACACCTGTCAAGTCCCACCTGGCACAAGCTTCAGCTTTTTGGTGTCAGTGATTCGTGTGAGAGATTCAACCTCAAATTTATTCCCTAAATCACCTAATTTTGGATGCTTGGGAATGTGGCACATGAAGAAAATACAGTTATTACACACCTGAGAGCAATAATAATGTCACAGATACCACTGGTGGATTTTCCTTCTCTTATTTAACTTTACAACATTGAAATTCACCGCTTTAAGGGTAATTTTATACCAAAAAAAAAAGGTTTTTTTTCTTTTTAAGAAGGGGAAAGAACACACAGAACACTCTAAAAAACTGCTGACTGCTAAAGAAGTGCACGTGGTCCTGGCACCAACTCCCTCATTTGTGTCTGAAAGCTCCAAAATTATTTCAAAAGCAAATAAACTTCCCCTGAGCAACAAAATTCAATTAAAAATTGGTTTCTGCATTGAGAACTGCAAGGAGATCAAGTTTTCCATGCTGGGGGTATTAAGTTGTAATTACATCATTAAATGATGGTGGAAGAGATTTGGGAAAAGTTCTTCCAGCAAGGAGAGGAAGCTCCAAAGAACCTGCCCAAAATGAGATCTGGGTAAAACAGAGATTTAATTTACCATAAAATTCATATGGCCAAACAATTATCACTTCATTGATGGATTCACTTCCAGATTTTCTTCTGTTAAAAATTCACTTTTCCACATCATTTCTGGAATAAAGAGCAACAGGGAGTGTGCACAGCACCAGGAACATGTGGAAAACCAGGAGCAAGATGCTCCCAACATTCCAGAGGCAATTCCAGTTTCAGGAGAGAGTTTCCAACTCTGTTTGGGTGATCCAAGATTCTCTGCTGAGCCCTCAGAGTGCACAGAGCTGTCAGAAGATGGCTCTGACTGTGCCAAAAGAGAAAGGAAATAAAAGGAAAAAAAAAAATAAAAGCAAAGCAGGAAGAGCAGAACAGACCAAGGACTGGAATTCTGTGGAGCCAAATCCAAGTTTTTCTCCAAGTTTTATTTTATTTCACTTGTTGGAAGCTCCTTCAGCACCAATTGTGGTTCTTCAACAGAAGGATCCTCCTGGTTGCAGGCAAACAGGATCTCTGCTGGATGGGGGGCTGGAAATTGGGATTATTCCATCCCAGACTGCAGTGTTGGAGCTGTCAGAGATCCAGGTATTCCCAAAAAGATTCCACACTCCAACCCCTGGCAGCTCCTGAGGAGCAGCCCCAGCTCCCTGTTCTCCCACAATGCCAGGGAAGAGGGAGGAAAAAGCAAATTCTTGGTCAAAAGCAGACCCTAAAACCCCTGCAGTCTGTCCAAAACCACAGGATCACTTCCCAAAAAACCCCCCTGGATTTTCTTCAAGAGGTTTTGGCTCCTTTGTAAGGAATTCTTGCTCCCAGGAGATGTCCAAGCCCCTTTCTGCAGTTCCAGCATTCTCTGGGGACAAATCTGAGCTCTTCTTTTCTTGCTGAGGATCCACTGGAGATCTCCTTCCATAATTCTCTGAGGAACAAGTCTCTCTCAGAGAGATTTTCACAAGGAAGAGAAAAAAAGAAAAGGAAAAGAAGGAAAAAAAGAAATGGACAAGAAAATTTAAAGAAAAAGGGTTCCTTGCAGTAAAAA
>NW_005054478.1:1146776-1164028 GCF_000277835.1 Geospiza fortis | reverse complement strand
AAGAGTCAAGAGAAGAAAAGAGCTGGAAACATTTGGCAGCTCCTCCAAGCCAAACCCTTTCCAAGATGCTCTGACCACAAGCAGAGGGAAGCTCAGCAAGGCTGGAAAAGCAAAACCTGTGTGAAAGCTCCAATTTCACAGCAAAACTGAAATCCAAGTGAAAAGCCTGGCCCTGGGTGACCTTTGGGTTCTGGAACACACAACTGGCTGATTTTTATTTATTTTTTTTTTCCCTCTAACAGGTGTGATATTTTCCAGCTGGGAACCAAAAGCCACACTTTTGTTGTAATTCTAAGTTAATGTGATTTTTTTTGACTTCTGTGTTTACTTAGGACACATTTGAGAAAGTTTAGGTTATCCTGGGCACCCAAAATCCCATTTTTAAGGCTGATGTAAAAGTGAGGAGGTATCTCCTGGTTCTGCAAAGCCATTTCTCCAACCAGCTCCAAATATTTTGGAGAAATATTTCTTTTAACATCAAAGTTTATTAATAACTCCCAGATGGCAACTTTCCCACTCAGCCTGCCAGGTCACGATTTCAGATTGCAGAGGCACAACCAAGTAAAGGCAAAAGAAATGAATTCTCATTTATTCAAACCAGGCTGTGGGGAAGAACTGAGGTTTAGCCAGGAAATATTTGATTTATTGCTTCCTAATCACAACTATTTCACTCAGGGGAAGGTGTTTGGGGTGGGCAACGAGTCTGCACTAAATGAGTTAAGATTTATTTTCCCTTTCATGTCACACTTGGTTGGTTTTCCTAAGTGCAGGAACCACACCACTCAATCCAAACTTCCTCTGCCAGTTAACAAAGCAAACAAAAACAAGCCTCACGCTCACAAATTTGCTCAGGGCGACTTTTCCACCTTTATTCCTGGCCAAATCTTACCGGGATTTGTTGGATTTCTCCCGTGTTGGTGATGATTTGCTGCATCACTTGCATGGTTTGTCCTGTGCCGCTCTGAGCCTGCTGGCTCTGGCCCTGGGGCTGGGCCTGCACGATCTGGACCTGCTGCCCCTCTCCCACCTGCATTGTCACAGGGGTGCTCTGCACAAAAGAAAAACAGGGATGAGGCTCAGGAGGTGGAAAATCCGTGAGATGTCAGGATTGGGGCAGACTGAGCCTGTCCTGCACCCACTGATCGCTGCTGGGGTTGGGACAGGTCTGTCCTACACCCAGATTAAACACCACAGATGGAGCTCAGAGTCTGGTAAGACACTGTCCTGGAGGATCTGACCCAGGAACAGAACCAGGAACCACATCTGGCCCTGAAAAGCTGAGGTTGTCCCACAGAAATGTCCAAGGTGAGGCAGGACAAGGATTGGAGCAACTTGGGACAGTCCCTGGAACACCTTGGAAGGTCCCTGATCATGGGACAGGTGAGATTTCAGTTCCTTCCCTCCTGGAAGGATTAAACCCATGATTTCCATGCTGTCACTGATGGTCCTGAGCAATCCACCCCTGAGGACTCTGTCCTGGAGGATCTGACCCAGGAACAGGACCAGGAACCACATTTGGCCTGGGAGAGCTGAGGTTGTCCCACAGAAATGTCCAAGGTGAGGCAGGACAAGGATTGGACCGGGGTGTGATTTCAGTTCCTTCCCTCCCAACCCAACCCATCCCAATCCAACCCAAACCATCCCAATCCAAGCCAAGCCAACCCATCCCATGGGTTAAACCCATGATTTCCACGCTCTCACTGATGTTCCTGAGCAATCCATCCCCGAGGATTCCCTCAGGCTTGGCTCACCTGGCCCTGCTGGGGCTGGGCGATGATGATCTGGCCAGGTTGGATGGTGGTGGTGGCCGTGGTGGTCTGCTGGCCCTGCTGCTGGCCCTGCACCTGCACTGCTGCTGGCTGCTGGGCCAGGGTGAAGTAATACTGCACGGGCTCGGCCGGGGTGACGGCCTGGCGCACCTCCTCCTGCAGGGAAACACAGCATGGCAACGTGGCCAAACATCCCCCCAGACACAACCCCGGGTAAAGGAGCAGCTTCAACACCTCCCTCAGAACACTGCAACCCAACCAGGGTGAGCTCCATTGTTCAGCTCTGTGGAAATCAGGTGCCTGGTGCACCTGCAGGAAACAGCGGGAATGGGGATGGGAACATGGCACCCACCCCATGGCCAAGCATGCCCACCAAACACATCCCCTGGCAAAGGAGGAGCTTCAACATCTCCCTCAGAGATGCAAACAAGCCAGGGTGAGCTCCATTGTTCAGCTCTGTGGAAATCAGGTGCCTGGTGCACCTCCTCCTGCAGGGAAACACCAGGAATGGACATGGCAACATGGCACCCACCCCATGGCCAAACATCCCCCCTGGCAAAGGAGCTTCAACACCTCCCTCAGAACACTGCAACCCAGTCATGGTGAGCTGGTAAAAGCTCCAGTGTTGAGTTCTGTGGAGATCAGGTGCCTGGTGCACCTCCTCCTGGGCAGGGGAACATGGCACCCACCTGCCCCATGGCCAAACATCCCCCCAAACACATCCCCAGGTAAAGGAGCTTCAACACTTCCCTCAGAACACTGCAACCAAGCCAGGGTGAGCTCCATCGTTCAGCTCTGTGGAAATCAGGAGTGTTCCCAATAAAGAGTGGATAATGTGCCTTAAAAACCTCAGCACCTCGCTGCTGAGGTGGAGTCACAGTGAGGAAGAGGAGCAAATGAATCAAAGTACCAGAGCTGAAAGCCATGGAACTTCCTCTTGGGTGAATTCCATGTAAACACCCCAGGAAAACTGACAGAGCCTCCTCTGTCACCCAACTCCTCTCCTGAGCTCATTCCCAACTCTCCATCAAGCTTTGGTGGCAATAAAATCATGATTTGATGCTCACTGTTGTGCCTGGAGTTATTTATTTAAACCCAGCTTTTCCAGGCTGACAACCATTCCCTGCTGTGGGAAGAACCAGAGGCTCTGCTCTGCCTTTCTCTGCTTTCCTTCACCTCAGCAGAGAAAAACCCCTCATGATCAACCATATTCCAGGATATTCAGAGATTATGGGATGTAAATACTCCAGGATCAGAATTCCTGAGCTCCCCAGAGCAGCTGGATGAGGGCAGATGCAGCTCCCAGACGTTCACTCCATGGCAGAAGGCGTAAACAATCCTCTCCCAGCCACCTCGAGTTCACAGCTGAGAGTGTAGGATGTTTACACGTGCTACAACATGGGACATTCCCACCTCCAGCTGGAATCCCTGCTTTTCTCAGGCTTGCTCATGGATTCCCCTCCACTTGATCCAGCTGGGCAGGAAAAGGAAAATTCGCATTAAACAGGAGCATGTTTGGGTGGGCATCGGGCTGGAGCGAGGACTTTGTTGGCTTAGAAGTTGTTTTTTGGAAAACAGAACAACTCAGGAGTTACTCCTGGGAGGTTTCCCAGAGTTAGAATCCCAAAAATTCAACTGATCCCAGCTGGTTGTAAAAAAAACCCCAACTTTGAGCCTGGCTGTGAGGGCAAACTCATCACAAGCACCACCAAACACAACAATTCCTACTCCTGCAGCTCCTTGTTATTCCCTTCCCCTCATCCATTCCTCAGAAGGAAGGAGTAATAATATTCAATATGTTCAAATATATGAGATGTAGGATGTTTACACGTGCTACAACATGGGACATTCCCACCTCCAGCTGGAATCCCTGCTTTTCTCAGGCTTGCTCATGGATTCCCCTCCACTTGATCCAGCTGGGCAGGAAAAGGAAAATTTGCATTAAACAGGAGCATGTCTGGGTGGGCATCGGGCTGGAGCGAGGAGTTTGTTGGCTTAGAAGTTGTTTTTTTGGAAAACAGAACAACTCAGGAGTTACTCCTGGGAGGTTTCCCAGAGTTAGAATCCCAAAAATTCAACAGATCCCAGCTGGTTGTAAAAAAACCCCAACTCTGAGCCTGGCTGTGAGGGCAAACTCATCACAAGCACCACCAAACACAACAATTCCTACTCCTGCAGCTCCCTGTTATTCCCGTTCCTCTGAAGGAAGGAGTAATAATAATATTCAATATATTCAAAAATATTTTCACCAGGGCAGGTCTGCAGTGAACCAGAGCTGGGGCAGCTCTAAGCCCAGTCCTGAGGTTATTTCTGGAGTGCTCCAATCCCCAATTCCAGCTGAATCCTGAAATAATAAAGGCCACTGAAACTCCCCTGAGCATCTATTCCAGGATGCTCAATCCTGTTTGCAGGAATGGCTTTAAATCCAAACTTGCTTCCATTCCCTCCTACCCCAGTATTTGCAATCTTTTATTTCCAAGCTGGAGCTCCCAGAGCAACACAACACCAGGATTTGATTTCCAGCCCCTCCAAAAACCAACGCTGCCTTGTCAAAGAAGAGATAAATACAGATTGTAACACCAGGAAAAAAAAAATCCAGCTTTTCCACAGGTTTTTCTTTGTAAATTCTTAATCTACACTCCTACATTCTCCATTCAACTTTTCCTGCATTCCTGGTGATCACAGATGGGTGAGGAACATCTCCCCCAGCCTCATTTCTCATTTCCACCCAAAATTCCCAGGATTTCCTGGCTGGGATGGATCAGAAGTTACCCCAGATGCTGCAACACACTGCTCAAGTGCTCCAGGGAAATTCCTTGGATTCCAGAGCCTGGATGTTCTGTAATCACAAGGTCCTGATGGGAATCAAGCAAGGAGAAGCCACAGGGAATGCTCTCCCCTCCCAAACATGGTGCACTGCTAAAAATAGAAAAGGGCAGCAATGAGGCACCTCAAGGATAAAAAAAAAAAAAAGAATAAAGTGGATTTCCAACGCCAGAATCAAAATTTCAATGATTCCAACTGTAAAAGAAGTTTTTAATTAACACCAAACTAATGAGTTTGGGAGAAATCCTGAGGATTTCTGTAGATATTTCTATTTTATGTTGAGTTCCCAGCACACCTGGCACACTGGTTTTAACCCCAGGAGCAGCAGCAGGATGGACTCTCCCAGATTTTGGGACATGGAAAAATGTTTTCCTAATTTTCTAGACCTTCTGGAAATGAGGATGGGAAGTTAAAGCCAGCTCAGGGCAGCATCCCAAAGGAAGAGGTGTGGATTTTATTCCCTCCCTTCATTGTCACTCCAGGAGCAGCACCAGGGCACTTCCAGGCACAGAATCCAGCAGCAGCCTCCAAAATCCAGCTCCAAGTGGGAATGCTGCTCTGTACACTCAGAGCAGACAGGATTTTCCATGCTAGCCAGGATTTGGAGTGGAAAAAGGGGAAAAAAATTAATTTTAGAAACAAACTTCCAAGCCAAGATGTTCCACAAGGTCCCAAATCCCTCCGTTTTTTGAGACAACTTAAATTTTTCCACACCGCAAACCTTCAGAAGTAGCAGAAAAGAGGTTGTTTAAACAATAATTTTAATTTTTTTTTTAATTGCAGGAGCAAGAAGCAGAACTCAAGAGTTTATATCCAGCAGGGAAATTTGCAAGAAAGGGATGAGGAATCCCTGCAGCTCAGCTGAGAGCAGCAGCCTGCTGCTGTAAACATCCGACTGAAAGCTCCTTCCAGCACCTTCCAGCTTCCAGTCAAGGATGTTTACAGAGGCACTGACTGCCCCAAAGGATGCAGGAAAGGCATTTTTCAACCCAAAATGCACATAAATCCATTTTTTTCTCAAGTTAAAATTCTTCCCACTGGCACCATTTGGGATCAGAACCGTTCAAGAGCGGGTTTGGTTGGTGTGATCTCCACTAAATCTCTATTTCCACAAAAACCCAGTGGGTTTTAGTTTTATTGAAGAATTTTTGATTTTTATTGAAGAATTTTGTTTTCATTTAAGAACTTAAGAAGCTGAAATTGAAAAATTTAAGAAGCTGAAATTGAAAAATTTAAGAACCTGAAATTTCAAAATTTAAAAACTTGAAAAGAAAGAATTTAAGAACTTGAAATGAAAGATTTTAAGAGCTTGACATTAAAGAATTTAAGAACCTGAAATTAAAGAATTAAAAAACTTGAAATTAAAGAATTTAAAACCATGAAATAAAGAATTTAAAACAATGAAATTTAAGAATTTAAAGACATGAAATTAAAGGATATAAAAACCTGAAAACCACAGGAAATAAACCAGAGAAGAACAAACCTCATGTTTAAATCTGAGTTGCTTGATCACCTCTGTTTTCATCAGAGGGTGAAACCATGCTGAGAAAAGGATAAAAATTGCAGAATTTTTGTGTCTCACCTGCCTTTTTGGAGGCTTCAGCTCATCCCTGGGGACAATATCGATCAGGAAATCAAACTGATCAAATTTGGTGATTGCCATGGCAATGTCATTCCTCTGCAACAACAAAGGGAAAAACTTTCCTCAGCTCCAGGAGGAATTCAGGCTTTTGGCACTGGATAAATGAAATCAGAGGTGTTTAAAGCTGAGGGGAAAAAGGGGGGAATGTTTCCTGCAGGTCCCAGCTGGTGGAAATTCAGTTTTGTGCTGAGCAAAGCCTCTAAAATGTGCAATAAAAAAGGTTTTTAGCAAGTTTAGCCCAGTTTAATGGATACCAGTCATGGGTGCCTGCCTCGAAATCAGCAATTCCTGCTCAGGGATAGAAGAGCTGATGTGGGCCTGAATATCCCAATTTTTTCCCTGACCTGAGGGCCTGAATTAATGGTTGTTACATTTTCCAGTAGTTCTGCTCAATATGTAAGACTAAAAGTGTAAAACCTCCTCTTTTTTCTCCATAAAATGACCTTAATAGTTATTTTTACTCTTTATTTAAGAGTTATATTTTACTCTTCATTAAAAAATTAGTATTATTGAGGAAATGGATTCTCTACAAGACCCAATGGTTATTATTGAGGAAATGGATTCTCTACAAGACCCAATAATTTGTATTTTGTTGCATTTTTATTTTCACCTCCACATTTCCATCATCACAAACCAAACCTCTACAAATTTAGATCACAACAAACAACAAAATCAACCAGAAATTCAACAGCTGCAGCTGTTCCAGCAGGTCACAATCAGCTGAGCGATGGAGATTTGTGTTTGGGCGAGTTTATTTTAATTAAATTAACAAAAAAAGCCTTTCAGCTGGGCAGTTCTGTGTACAAAACATGGCTGGTGTTATGGAAACAAGGAGTGGGGAAGGGATTTAGGAGCAGCTGGGATTTGGGAGCTCTTTTACCTGCAGGGTCCTGCGTTTGTTGTCCTCTGTGTGGATCCAGGCTCGCAGGGTGAGCTCGGTGATGAAAATCTGAGCAGCTTTTGCAAACAGCACGGGGGCTTCTGCACTGATCATCTGCCAGAAAATCAGATTATTGTCAATTTTACCACTCGATTCTAACGGTGCAAAAAGGAATTTCATTGCCTGAGTGGAAGTTGGGTGGTTAAATGGGAATTCGGGGGAGTTTTTACCTCAGGATTCCCTCGGTGTGACTGAGTTAAGATGATGGGAAAAGAGTTTTGGGTATCTAAAATATTCTCTAAAGAGAATTGTTTGTCTTTTTTTCACTAAATTTTCTTTTCTTAAAAAATAATCTGGCTCCAGTTTAACCCAAATGAAGGGGGAATTTTCGGGTGACTGAGTTAAGAAGAGCTGAGTATCTAAAATATTCTCTAGGTATCTAAAATATTCTCTAAAAGAATTGTTTGTCTTTTTTTCACTAAATTTTCTTTTCTTAAAAAATAATCTGGCTCCAGTTTAACCCAAATGAAGGGGGAATTTTCACCTCAGGATTTCCTCAGTGTGAGTGAGTTAAGAAGAGCTGAGTATCTAAAATATTCTCTAGGTATCTAAAATATTCTCTAAAAGAATTGTTTGTCATTTTTTTACCAAATTTCCTTTTCCTTAAAAAAATATCTGGCTCCAGTTTAACTCAAATGAAGGGGGAATTTTCACCTCAGGATTTCCTCAGGTGTGACTGAGTTTTCCCCAAAACTCTGAGAAAAGAGTTTTGGGTATCTAAAATATTCTCTAAAGAGAAGTGTTTGTCTTTTTTTCACTAAATTTCCTCTTCCTTAAAAAATATCTGGCTCCAGTTTAACCCAAATGAAGCAGTTTGGTTATCAGCTGCCTTGGCATTAATGATTATTAATTAATCTTTAAATAGGAATATTCCAGACAGGCCAGAGTCTTTCCCTGCTCTCCACTCTGCCTTAAAATCTCATTTTCCCCTTTTATCATCACAAATTTGGCAATTTTTTTGGTTCACACAGTGAGTTGGGCCCTCAGAAGTCTGGGATGCCTTTTTCAGGGAGTTTGAACAGAGAATTTTCAGGATCTCATTTAAATTAAGGGATGTCCTGACAGAAGGATGGTGTCACACTGAGGGGAAAAAGAAAAAAAGATAAAAAAATTCTCTTTTCCCTCAGGAATTAAGTGACAGTTTTCCAAATAAAGGATCAGGGATGAGTGGAGCAGCACAGAGTCAAAAACTGCAGGTGATTCCTTTTTCTTTCTTTCTGTGTCAGGGAGTTTTCATCAATTTGTGTGTCCTTGTCATCAAAACCCCAAATACTGGGATCAAACCCAGGTTATTCACCTGAATTGTTGCTTAATTTTCCATTAAAAAAATTTAAAAATGGCACAAATTTAAGTGATGTCAATCTACTGGGATCAAAACCATGTTATCCACCTGAATTATGGCTTCTTTTTCCATAAAAATGGAATTAGGTGGCACAAAAATCACTCTGAATCTTTGTGAGAGTGGAGAAAAACAAAGAGGGAACTTGAGAGGAGACATTTAAGCACTAGGGAAAACAGGAAATAGCCAGAATTATTTTTGTATTTATTATACCCTTAAAGTGGTATTTATCACAAGAAAACAAAACTGCAAAATCCAAACCAAAATCTCAGATATTTCTGCTTTCCCAGCCTAGTTTAATTACACAAAGCCAAGGGAATTTTGCTAAAAAATATTTTAAAAATAATAATAATGAGAAGAATAATGAATTTCAAGGAACAAGGGGTAAAATACCCAGGAAAAGAATCATAAATCTTTTTTTCAGGATCATAAATTCTAGGTGAAAACTCTGAATATACCTTCACATCTTCATCCAGCTTCATGATCTTCTTAATCCGAGCCAAGGGCAGCTCCTGAACCCTGAAATCTTTCTGCAGAGAGATTTGAGAGACTTTTTACTGATATTTAACTAAAAATAAAGGTAAAAAAATGTTAAAACAATCAGTGTTTTCTAGAATTGATGACTCCAGTGTTGGGATGATTTCCTGTTATCTCTTTTCCTTTCCTGCCCTCAGTTCCCAAAATTCAGGGAAACATTCATGAGAACAATTTTAATAAAAAACAGAATAAATTTCAGGATTTGATGATTCCAGTGTTGGGATCTTCTCCTGTTACCTCTTTTCCTCTCCTGCCCTCAGTCCCTAAAATTCAGGGAAACATCCATGGGAATAATTTTAATAATAAATAGAATAAATTTCAGGATTTGATTCTACAGCATTAGAATGATTTCCTGTTATCCCTTTTCTTTCCCTGCCTCAGTTCCCAAAAAATCAGGGACCAACACAATTAATTTTAATATTTTAATAATAAACAGAATAAATTTCAGGATTTGATGATTCCAGTGTTGGGATTATTTCCTGTTATCCCTTTTCCTCTCCTGCCCTCAGTTCCCAAAAATCAGGGACCAAAACAATTAATTTTAATATTTTAATAATAAACAGAATAAATTTCAGGATTTGATGATTCCAGTGTTGGGATCTTTTCCTGTTATCCCTTTTTCTCTCCTGCCCTCAGTTCCCAAAACCCAGGGACCAACACAGGAGCAATTTTAATAATAAACAGAATAAATTTCAGTACATTTCAATAAATTGATGATCCCACAGTGCTGGGATCTTTTCCTGTTATCCCTTTTCTTTCCCTGCCTCAGTCCCCAAAAATCAGGGACCAACACAGGAGCAATTTTAATAATAAACAGAATAAATCTCAGGATTTGATTCCACAGCATTGGAATGATTTCTTATTATCCCTTTTCCCTCCCTGCCCTCAGCTCCATTCCCAGTGACTCCTGAGCTGGCAGAGCAATAAATAGATGCCAGTGCCAGTTGAAAATTAATCTGCCCATCCTTGATAAGCTGAATAATAAACCTCTTTTCATGTGGAGATGAAACTCCAGCTCACAAGAATTCTCTGTGCTGAAAGAGGAGAGTAATTAATTCTGGTTATGCATATAAATTTTTACATCTGTTTCTTTAATCAACTATCTGCACACAAGAAAAAAAAAATCAGCTTATCCTGGGCCTGGTGGATTTGGGGTTTTTTTAACTTTGAAGAGCCTGGTTTGGACTTGAAGTTCTTTTGTTTTCAGCTGCATTAAAAGCACCAGGAGAGTGATTTTTAGATCATAGGAATCCATCAATTTCCCTTCAAAAGTAATTTTTATTATGTGCCTTTATTCCCACACCTCTTGTGGGGAGGGAAAAAAAAAAGAAGTTCCTTAGTCCAGTTGTTAATCTCAGCCTAGACAGGATTTTTTAATCAGATATCTTTGATTTAATAACACACCTGATAATGACACATTTGGAATTTGAGTGATTTCAACACTTCAGGCCTGTCAGAAGCTGGAAAAGGCTTGGAGCCTAATTCTTCTCCAAATCGAAATATTTTAATTGGGATAGTGGAATTCCCAAGGAAGAACTGGAATGGGTTCTATTTTAATTCCACACTTCCCAAAGAATTTAATTTCACACTTCCTAAGGAAGACTTGGAATGGTTCTATTTTAATTCCCAATTCCTGTGCCCAAGGAACAGGGAAAATCCTGAAAATCTTTTCCAAGCTAAACCATTCCATGATTTTATGACTCTGCCACAATTCCATCTCCATTTTTTTGGGTTTTTTTTTTTGAGATTCCTGGCTGAGGGATTATTCCTCACTTCCTAAACCCTCTTATCCCATAGAAACACCAATTTCCCACATCCCAGAGCAGGAAGCTGAAATTTTTCCCTGTTTTTTTCTGGGAATATCCCAACCCTGGGGATCCTCGTGGTTCTATTTTAATTCCCAATTCCTGTGCCCAAGGAACAGGGATAATCCTAAAGATCTTTTCCAAGCTAAACCATTCCATGATTTTATGACTCTGCCACAATTCCATCTCCATTTTTTGGAGATTCCTGGATTATTCCTCACTTCCTAAACCCCCTTATCCCATAGAAACTCCCAATTTCCCACATCCCAGAGCAGGAAGCTGAGATTTGACAGGGATTTTTCCCATTTTTTCTGGGAACATCCCAATCCTGGGGAGGCTCATGGTTCTATTTTAATTCCCATTTCCCATGCTCAAGGGACAAGGATAATCCTGAAGATCTTTTCCATGCTAAACCATTCCATGATTTTATGACTCTGCCACAATTCCATCTCCATTTTTTTGGGTTTTTTTTTTGAGATTCCTGGCTGAGGGATTATTCCTCACTTCCTAAACCCCAATTTCCCAGATCCCAGAGCAGGAAGCTGAGATTTTTCCCTGTTTTTTTCTGGGAACATCCCACCCCTGGGGTGCTCACCACGGTGAGGTTGCGGATCTCCTCCATCACCCGTGGCCAGAAGCTCTGCAGGCTCTGCTGGGCATCGCTGTTCCCTGTGCCAAAGCCACCATCCGTGGACATCCTGGCACCTGGGAGAGGGAAACAAACACAGGAATGAGCAAGGAGGGGAAAAAAATAGGAAAAAAAAACCCAGGAAAGAAACAGGAGGAGGAACACCCAGGAGTGGCTTCAAATTGAGGGGTTTAGGTTAAAGTTTGGGAAGAAATTCCTTCCTGGAAAGGGCTGGGATGGATTTCCCACAGAAGTTGTGGCTGCCTCATCCTTGGAAGTGTCCAAGGTCAAGCTGGAGCCATGGATCCATGGATCCATCCATTCCTTCATCCATCCATCCATTTATTCATCCATGGATCTCTCCATGGATCCATCCATTCCTTCGTCCATCCATCTATTGATCCATGAATCCCTCCATGGATTGATCTATGGATCCATCCATCCATCCTTCCTTCTACTATCTCTTCATCCATCCATGGATCTGTCCATCTCTCCATGGATCCATTCATGGATCCCTCAATGGATTTATCCATTCTTTTGTCCATCCATCCATCCATCCATCCATCCATCCATCCATCCATCCATCCATCCACAGATCCATCCATGGATTCATCTATGGATCCATCCATCCATCCATCCATCCATCCATCCATCCATCCATCCGTCCATGGGGTTTAAGAGGAAAGCGGCCGCTCCAACCCCAAATTCTGCTGCAAAACAGGGAAAAGATCCCAGGAATGGCTGGAGCTGTTCCAGGGGGGATTCAGGTTGGATTTAGGGAAAAGTTCTTCCCTCAGAGGGTGCTGGGCACTGCCCAGGCTCCTCAGGGAATGGGAACATTCCCAAAGCTGCCAGAGCTCCAGGGAGGTTTGGACACCACTCTGGGGATGCCCAGGGTCTGGATGATCCTTGAGGATCCTTCCAGGATATTCCAGCTGTGCTGGGATGAGCTGAACCACCCAAAATCCAGGCTGGGAGAATTCCAATGAGGAGATCCATGGACACAGCTCTGAGGGAAAAAAACCCTTCCCAAAAACCCAATCCCTGCCAGCAGGGAATGAGGGAAATGATCTCCAAGGGAATGGGAACATTCTCTTGGAAAGTTCAGCTCATCCCAGCACAGCTGGAATATTCTGGAAGGATCCTCAAGGATCATCCAGACCCTGGGCATCCCCAGAGTGGTGTCCAAACCTTCCTGGAGCTCCGGCATGTTGGGAATTCCTCTTCCTCGGATTGTTCAGGGTTGGACTGGATGATTCTTGAGGATCCTTCCAGGATATTCCAGCTGTGCTGGGATGAGCTGAACCACCCAAAATCCAGGCTGGGAGAATTCCAATGAGGAGATCATGGACACAGCTCTGAGGAAAAAAAAACCTTCCCAAAAACCCAATCCCTGCCAGCAGGGAACGAGGGAAAAGCTTTCCCAGAGAAGCTGTGGCTGCTCTGGATCCCTGGAAAGTGTCCAAGGCCAGGCTTGGAACAAGCTGGGACAGGAGAAGGTGGGAATCCCTTCAACCCAAAGCATCCTGGCATTCAGGAAAACCAGGATTCACCTCCAACCCATCCTCACCAGGCAGGAAAACATTTTATTTTTCCAGACTGAGAGGAAAAGAAAAAGCAGGAAAAGCCGAGGCCTCGCTGATCCCAGGAATAGCCCAACAGCTGTCGGAGCTTTTCCACCCACCAGAGCACGACACCTCTGGCAAACATCAAAATTCCCAAAATCCTGCAGCAGCTGACAAAACCTGGGAGAGTTTCGCTTCGTGGAGAGCAAAGGAAGCGTGAAGGAGCCTCTGGATGGGGTTTTTTTGGGGTTATTTTTTGCTTTTTCTGCTCTTTTTTTTGGGGGGGGCGCCCTGGGAAGGAGGAAGCAGCCAAATGGAGCTGGAAAATTGGAAAATTTGTCACTTCAGCTCCTGGAAAACACAAGCCAGGGGAAAAATCCCAACTAAAAACCCAAAAGCTCTGAGCCTGCAGTTCCAGCCTGAGGTTTTGTTCCCCTGGAAAAACATCAGCTCCAGGGCACAGCCACATCCCAAGTGAGGTGGGATGGGGATAATGGACCCACCCAGTGAGAGCAGCGACACAAGTTTTGAAATTTTTAAAATTTCATTTCATTTGAAATGTGATTTTCAACTTTTGCCGAGTTCCCGCCGCGTAAGGAGGCGAGCGAATCCAGAATTCCCAATATTTGGAAATGGATCCAAATATTCCAAAAGATTTGCAAGCAGGGAATGTCAAAGGGAAGGAATCAGCAGCATCTTGGTGGGATCACCAATTCCAGCTGCTTTCCATACAAAATTCCCAAAATTTGGGGAAAATCTCATTGTTTTCTATAGAAAAATCAACAATTCCTGCCCAAAATCCCATTTGTCCTTTTTCTCTGGTATTGGGAATTTATTCCCCCTCATTCTTTATCCCAAATCCCTCTCCAGCTTCCAAAGTTGTCTCAATAAAGCACAAAAAGTGGAATAATTCAATAAATTAAATAAATTCATCATTATTAAATTAAATTATTAAAGCTAATTAAGCACTGAACTCCACAGCATCATCACCATCCCAGTGTAATTATTAAAATATAAAAAAAAATCCCAACATTATGGACAGGCAACCAATTAAAACCGACCAGAAAAATTAACACTTTTTATATTTTCCACCGATTTATTGATCCAAAAAGATTCTATAAAATGATGTTATCAAATCCAACAGAACAGTGGGGAAAAGGGGGGTGGACAAAAACTCAGGAGAGGTTGAAATTCTGCTTCAAAAAACCCCAATTTAACGAAATTTTAAGAGATTAAAAGGTTATTTCAAGAATTAAATGCAACCAGTGAGGATATCAGAGGTTCAGGCTGTGAAATCTTGGAAAATTCAACACCTGAGCACTCCAGGTGCCTCCCAGGTACTTTTTTTTCAAGAAATATTTAAGATTTTTCCACTTTTAAACTCCAGAAATTCTCCACATCCCCCCTGTGCTGCCAGCCTGGGATTTTATAGGGGAAATTTAGGAAATTTATAGGAAAATCTCAAAGTGGGTGGGGGGATCTGGATTTCAACTTCCAGCTCCTCATTCCAGGGAAATCTGAGACAAATAAATGATTTCAATCTGTATTTTTATATAAATTCATTGATTTCTGTATTTATTGATAAATATCTATTTCATCCTATTCTATTCAATATTCCTCTCACTGCCTTCACTCATTTTTATAAATTAAATCATCCAAATTAAAAAATTAATTATTTTGCTAGAAGTTTTTCCCTCCTGTTTAAATCGAGCCCGACCTGAAATGCTCCAAAGCAGCCAGGATGGTTTTAATTCCTTTTTTTAAAATTTTTTCTCTTTTTTTCTTTTCTTTTTGATTGAAATAAAAATGCTTTGGGGTTATAAAGATGCAAATCTCCCATAAAAAGGGACAATTTCTGCTCTGATTTGAGAAAAAATCAGAAAATTCAAGAAAATCCCTGCAGTTTTTGGGAATAACTCCCCAAAAAAAATCTCATTTTTTTAACTGGAGATGTCCTGAAGGGTTTTTAACCCTCTGAAATAAAAGTTCAATTATTCTTGATCATAATTCAAGAGTTTAAGTAATAAAGAGCTTTCAAAATGTAAATAATTGATGATTTTAAGGTTCAAAACTCAGCAAATTTAATTCATTTACAAGACAATAAACCCTGAAATGAAGAAATCACCTGGTGAGGCAACTGAATTAAAATACAGATGTCAGTCCCATTAGATAAATCAAAGATATGAACTTGATTAAATGAAATAAAATCCAAATTTAGTGGTTGAAAAGTGACCTCATGTGGGCACTCAAGCAAGGGTGAAAAATGAAATTTAAAATAAAAAAAATAAAGGTTGTTTGATAAGGTTGAAGTTCCAGGTTAAAATTGAAAAAGGAATTCAAAGTTGAAATTTGCGGGAAAAGCAAACTGCTGGAAAATCAAGGGAGGAAAATTAAATGTGGAGAGAATAAAACTAAAAAAAAAAAAATCAAATTTATATCGAGAATAAAGCTAAAAAAATCAAATTTATATAGGGAATTAAATTTAAAAAGCCAGCTTCTAGAGAATAAAGGTAAAAAAATCCAAATTATAGGGGATAAAATTAAAAAAATCCAATTCATAGGGAATAAAACTGAAAAAAAATCCAACTCATAGGGAATAAAACTAAAATAAAATCAAACCCATAGAGAATAAAATTTAAAAATCCAACTTCTAGAGAATAAAGTTAATAAATCCAAATTATAGGGGATAAAATTTAAAAAATCCAATTCATAGAGAATAAAATGAAAAAAATCAAATTCATAGGGAGAATAAAAGGAGAAAATCAAACTCTTAGAGAATAAAATGAAAAAATCAAACTCTTAGAGAATAAAGCTAAGAAATCCAACTTATAGGGGATAAATTTAAAAAATCAAACTCATATAGAAAATAAAGTTAAAAATCCAATTTATAGGGCAAATTTTATTATAGAACTAAAGAAATCAAACTCACATAGAGAATAATACCAGGAAATCAAACTTTTAAGAGAATAAAGATGAAAAATCAAATTCATATAAAGAATAAAACTAAAAAAATCCAAACTTCTAGAAAACCACAACAAAAAGAAATCCCTGGAGATGTTTGGAGCAGAAATTCAGAAATTCACTCCTTAAAATGGGATCTTCCTACCCCTCCAAAGCTGGAAATAATCCAAAAAAACTGGAAAAATAATAAATAAGAAATCATAATTTATTTGTTAATAAATCCATTTCCAGATTTCTTGCTGCTCTTGACCTAAAAAGATCAAGCAGAATCAAGAATATTTTGAAGGCATCAAAATATTCCAAATTTTGGCTGAAATTAAGATTTCTGCAGGATTTTAATTCAGATTTTTTTATTCTGTAGGTTGACCTCGTGTGCTGCCAACACTTAAAAAGCTGGATAAATCCTAATTTCTCAGGAAATTAATTATTCTAGGGGAATTATTCTAGGGAAAAAGAAAATTATTCTTAAGGAAATAAATGGAATTTTTTTTCTTTTTGCTTCGAGATGCTGACAATGACCTTCATGCTCACGGGGAATTCTCCAATCCTGGCCCACAGGCGGCTCCAGAAGTTCCTCCAACATTCCCCAAATTATTAAAATGGGATTTTTGGGGATATTTCTGCTCTTATTGCTTTTTTCAGTGCAACTGTGACAACACCAAGGAGTGGAATAACCCCGAGATGAGGCGCTGGGAGCGTTAATTGGGAATTAAACCCCAAATCGCGCTTGGAATAAAACTCCAACCTCAGCAAAGCCTGACAGGAGGCAAAGCTCAGCTTCAAGGCCCTGCGTCCTAAAACCCTTCCGCGAAGTTTCACCAATTAATTATCATTAATTTCCCAAACTAGCGCTTTTAACCTCAAGAGAGAGGGGGGGAAAATGGGATTTTTCACCCTGGGAGGAGCAGCAACACCCACAGAGCGCTCCCAAACCCCAACTTTAATCTAAGCCGGGACTATCCCCGTGTCCTTGATGCCCTCGGCCACCGCCAGCGGCTCCGTTTTTTGGTTTTTTTTCCCCTCCTCTTTTATTTTTTTCTTTTAATTTTTTTTTTTTCGGTCCAAAGTGCCGCAAACAAACTTTGTCCTTCAGAGTGTCGGCTCGCAGCGCTGGCATTTCAAGGTCACTCGTGCAGGCCCCGCTCCAAGTTGGGGCTGCGCCGGGGCCGCAGCGCGCCCGGCCCGGGGCTCACCGTGGCCACGGAACCCCTCAGACCCTCCAACCTCCGCTCCCCCCGTG
>NW_005054478.1:1144919-1145885 GCF_000277835.1 Geospiza fortis | reverse complement strand
TCCGAGCCCCGAATTCCAGAAATTTTGGGAGCTTTGGAGATGAACCAGCCCAAAAACCCCTGCCAAGGGCAGCGGGTGACACAGGCACAGCTCCGGGTGGCCTTGGGATGTCCCCAGAGGGAGCTCTGCCACCCCCGTGCGATGTTGTTCTGCCTCGGGATGAGGAGGAACTCGCTGTGGTTTTTAATTGATGAATTTCTGGCCGCTGCTCCTGACCAGAGCCTGGCTCCATCCTCTGCCACCCTTTGGGGACGTTTTAGGGATGGCTGGATGGGATTCTCTGCCAGCTTTCCCTTCTCCAGATGCAGCTCCCAGTTTTTCCTCATAAGGATCCCCGAGAGCTCCGGCTTGGATAAATCTGGAATAATTGGATAAATCTGGAATAATTCATTCCAGCAGGGGCACGGCCACACAGCTCCTGCTGTCTCCTCAGCAGCGACATCTCCAGACCCCAAATCCTCTCCGTGGCCTCTCTGGACCCTCTCCTTGTCCTGAGTATCCCAAAATTGGATCCAGGTGGGAATGGGGACATTCCCTGGGAACAGGGATTGGGATCCCACAGGCTGCACCACCCCGCAAACATTCCACAGGATGGGGGAAAATAAAAACTAAAATAGAAAATTAAAAGGAAGCAGATTTTTTTGGAACAAGCCCCGAGGTGCAGGTGGAGCTTTCACCTCCAAAAGCAAAAATTTCCCTTTGGATTGAACCACCCCCAGCCTCACTCTGCCCCCTCCAGCAGCACTTTGGGAGGGATGGGAATTTGGGAATGTTGTGGGTAAAGAATGGGAATGGCCTACAGTAAAAAAGTTGTGGAAATCAGGGGATATTATCATATATTTTCTATTTAGATTTTATATATTATATATGTATTTATCCCCTGATATTATATATATCATTATATATTATTATATTATATTGTGTTATATTCATTATAATCTATTCTATTACATTTTATATATTATA
>NW_005054478.1:1142056-1144413 GCF_000277835.1 Geospiza fortis | reverse complement strand
ATTATCCAGGGGGAAAAATATTGGGAAGCACAGCCAAGGCCTGCAGATTAAACCCTTCTGAATCTGATAACGAGGAGAGATTAATTTAAAAATAGATCTTCCTGATGATTTGGGGGAATAGAATTGGTTAAAAACATGGCCTTAAAAAAATATATAATAATCTACAGTAAAGGGTTTATTTGTGGGGGAAAAAAACAGTAAAGGGTTTATTTATGGGGGGGAAAAAACCCCAAATTAATTTTGAGAAGTTCTGCAGTAATGGGTTTATTTGCAGGGGGATAAAACCCCCAAATTAATTTTGGGAGCCCTACAGTAACAGATTTATTTGTTGGGGGGGGAAAAATCCCCAAATTAATATTGGGAAGTTCTGCAGTAATGGGTTTATTTGTGGGGAGATAAAAACATCAATTAATTTTGGGAGTCCCTACCCTAAAGGGTCTGTTTGTGCAGGGTAAAAACCCCAAATTAATTTTGGGAGTCCCTACAGTAACAGATTTGTGAGGGGGGAATAAAAACCCCAAACTAATTTTGGGAGTCCCTATATTAACAGATTTGTGAGGGTAAAAACCCCAAATTAATTTTGGGAGTCCCTACAGTAACAGATTTGTGAGGGGGGAATAAAAACCCCAAACTAATTTTGGGAGTCCCTATATTAACAGATTTGTGAGGGTAAAAACCCCAAATTAATTTTGGGAGGCCCTACAATAACAGATTTATTTATGGGGGATAAAAACCCCAAATTAATTTTGGGAGTCCCTACAGTAACAGATTTGTGAGGGGGGGAAACCCCCAAATTAATTTTGGGAGACCCTACCCTAAAGGGTCTGTTTGTAGAGGGTAAAAACCCCAAATTAATTTTGGGAGGCCCTACAGTAACGAGTTTATTTGTGGGGGATAAAAACCCCCAAATTAATTTTGGGACTCCCTATAGTAACAGATTTATTTATGGGGGATAAAAACCTCAAATTAATTTTGGGAGGTCTTACAATAAAGAGTTTATTTGCTATTTATTTGTTTATTTGTGGAAAAAAAACCCCACTAAATTAATTCGGGAAGGCCTAAAGGGTTTATTTCAATCATTGCAGCTGTTGTTGCTCTGAAATCACAGAGGGTTCTGATGAATTTGGGGAAGGATTTAAGGTCCCTCCCATCACCAACCATTCCATGAATTACAGAGTTACTGGGGATAACAAAAAAGGGGAGGAAGGAATGTTCAGCCCCCTGGAGCTGTCACTGCCTCTCTGAGGCACTTCCAGGAATCCACCAGTGATTCCTGTGGGGCAGGAAAATGAGCCTGGACAAACAGGAATTATCTTCATCAAGCACAAACTAACGAGGGAGAGAGCAGCAGGAAAAATTCCCAGCTCAGGGTCACCAGGGAATTGTTGGGATCCCACCTGGAATGAGATCCTGAGATTGTGCTGGATCCCAGAATATCCTGAGCTGGAAGGATCCCCAAGGATCATCCAGTCCAACCCCACCCTGGGCATGGTGTCCAAACCTTCCTGGAGTTCTGGCAGCCTTGGGAATGTTCCCATTCCCTGGGCAGTGCCACAGCACCAAAAACCCCAAAACCTTTCCCTAAATCCCCCCTGGAACAGCTCCAGCCATTCCCTGGGATCTTGTCCCTGCTGTGACACTGCTGTCACCACGATGCCCAGGTGAGCTGAGGCTGTCACAGGGCACGAGGACAAACAGACCCAGCAGGAAGAGCCCAGTCCAAAATCTCATTTCAGGAAAAACCTAAAAAAAGGCCCTGGATGTTGCCAAGGAAGTTTGATGGTTTGGTTTGTAGGGTTGGAGGAAAAGGTCACGAGCTCATGGGATTTGAATTGTCCATGTTCAGACAGCAATGGAGACAGGGAAGATTTATTCCCAAATCCATGGGAAATATTCCACTCACCAAGAGAAATGGCTCAGAAAAATCACCGAGTGCCACCCCCGGCATGGCAGGGACACCTTCCACTGTCCCAGGCTGCTCCAAGCCCATCCAACCTGGCCTTGGACACTTCCAGGGATGCAGGGGCAGCCACAGCTGCTCTGGGAAATCCATTCCAGCCCCTCACCACCCTCACAGCCAAGAATTCCTTCCTAAAACCAAATCTAAAGCTGAACATCCGAGCTCCCCTCTACCCTCTCCCTTCTCAGCCAGGTCAGGATCACAACCCGCCTTGGAATCACAGAACCAGGAACGGTTTGGGTCAAAGAGATCTTAAAGCTCATCAGCTTTAAAGCCAAAGGCTCAAGGCCTTCTCCACCTTGGTTTGGACCCTTCCAGGGAGGAGGCACCACAGCACATCCCGTGTGGCGGCCCGGTAGATCCCACCCGGGCCGGGAAAACACCGGGAGGCCTCCAC
>NW_005054478.1:1134674-1141294 GCF_000277835.1 Geospiza fortis | reverse complement strand
GTTGGGCGGGAGTGGGTGGAGGGGCTGTGAGGGAGAGGGACGGACTGGGACAAACCGGGAGGGACCGGGACGAACCTGAGGGACCGTGAGGGACGAGGACAAACCGAGAGGGACAGAGACAATCCTGAGGGACCGGGGCAAACCCGGGAGGGACGGGGACAAACCTGAGGGACCGGGACAGGAATAGGGACAGACTGTGAGGGTCAGGGACAAACCTGAGCAACCGTGAGGGACAGGGACAAACCTGAGGAACCGTGAGGGACAGGGACAAACCTGAGGGACCGGGGCAAATCATGAGGGGCGGGAACAAACCTGAGGGACCGGGACAGGAACAGGGACAAACTGTGAGGCACAGGGACAAACTTGAGGGACCGGAGCAAACGGGGAGGCATCTCAGATGTGACCGTGCCGTGAGGGGCAGCCAAACTCTGGCTCCATCATAGATCTGCCCTGTCCTAAAGCCCCACCTGTCCAGCTTTAGTCTTCCAGTGTTTTTCCTGCTTTATAAAAAAAAAAAAAAAAAAAGAAGGAATGCTGCGATGTTTTCCAAGCTTTTCTTCTCTGTCAAGTATCCTTGTAATAAATTGCGTGGTAAAGAAACTTGTTAAAGATGTTGGATAAAAATGCTTTAGGTGTGTGAGTTGCAGTGAACTTTTTTTCACACCAGGATTTGGCATTTTCTGGGATTTTTGTTTTTTTAATAGGAGTTAGTTTGAAATGGAATTTAAATATATCCAGTGTTCCTGAGTTGACTCATTCCCAGAGTCCCATTATGTAGCTTAAGTATATCTGCCCACAAAAGAAGAAAAAGAACTATTTTACATATCTGGGAGACCACAGAGTTCTGATTGTTCACACTGGGGGAGAAAAATATTCCTGAAATCGACTTAAATAGATAAAGGAATTAGAGATGCTTTTTCTCTCTGAGTGGAGACTCGAGGCAGCTGATAATCAGAAAAAAAACCCCAAAAGCAGCACCAAAGGGAGGGGAAGAAAAGGCTGCCTTGACATTCCCTTCAAATCCATCAATTCTGGAAGAAAATCCAATGGGAATAATGAGGAAAATTAGTGAGGGGATTTATATTTTCATGAGGAAAATTAGTGAGGGGATTTCTATTTTCCTTTTAAGCTTTTCCTTGAAGCCACAGAGGGCTGGAGCTGCTGCCTCATTCCCAGCCCCTCATCTGGGAATTGCCATCTCCTTTCCTGCGGGGATTTTATCCCAAAGATCCTCCAGGATCCCTTCCCCATGGGACAGTTTCATCCTGTGGATCCTCACAATTCCATGGAGGAACCCAAGGAATTTATCATTTATTCCCACATATATATATATATATGTTATTATCCATGGTAGGAATCTCTGGAATTCTGCTTTAATGGATTAACTGAGTCAATTAATAGATCAGTAAAATAATGTTTTGCATTTCCAACAGAATTTTTTTTGCCTTTCTGCACATCCATTTAGCAGCAGGATGTCCCTGGCAGTGCAATCCCAGGGATCATCCAGGGACATTCCAGTGAATCCAGATTTTCTCCTGCCATCCTGGAGCTGCTTCAAGCCAAAGTCTGTGCCCAGTTCCCAGATTTCCTGGCTCCAGGACACACTCAGAGGTGATTCATGCTTGCCTCAGGATTTCTCCCATTTAAAAAAAATTCCCTTTTCTTTAGGAGTGACTCCATCTTTTTGCCTCCTCATTGTCCTTCTGGTGGCCCAATTTGCAGCCTGGCCAAGTTTCTTTTTTTAAAATAGCGTTTTTAATATCATTGTTCAGGTTATAAAAATAAATGCCTTGAAATATTGTTTGGGATGAGAAAGGAAACTCAGATCCCACGGGGCTGCTGCACTTCCAGTCACCCTTCCCAAAATTGATGGCTGGGTCTGCCCTGCTAGAGGACAAAATCCCATTCCCTGCAAGCACAGGGATTTGGGATTTGTGGTTTTTGTGGAAGAAATGGAGGAAATGGGACAAATTTCTGTGTCCTCTGTGGGCTGGGAGCTCGGCTGCCCCGCAGGCTCCATGCTGGCACTGGAGTGGGAAATGTCTCACAGCGAAATTCCTGCAGTTTTATTGGAACTCTTGAGCCTCAGGGCACTTGCAAGGCAGCCAAGAGAAATAAAAGTCGGGATCGTGGAGCGGTTTGGGTTGGAAGGACATTCAGGATCATCCAATTCCACCTCCTTCCCATTATCCCACGCTGCTCCAGCCTGGAGTTGAACTCTTCCCAGGATAGGGCAGCTTTCCTGGAAATCCATTCCCCACCCTTACATCTCCTCCACTTTGGGGTTGTTGGTGTTTTTTTTGGTTTTTTGGGTTTTTTTTTTTGAATTCCTGAATTTCTGAGCCATTTCCTTCTGATCCATCCCCACAATTCCCTGGAAAACGCCTCATTTCTTAATTAATTACCCAGCCCTGCTGCTGCCAGGCCCAGCTGTCGGAGCACCCAGCTTGGATCCAGCCCCTCTCCAGGGATTTCTGGACAATCCCCCCTCGCTCCTCCTCCTCTTGCCGCGGATCCTTTTGTCCTTCCTCCCCACCTGCTCCCTTTCCCGGCAGCAATGGATCCATTGTCTGGAGCCGCTCGGCTTTTCCCACAGGGATTGCAGCTCCGCAGAGCTCCCTGTCAGCCTGCCCGGAACGTGCGGGAGCCAAGGAAAACAAGAAACAGGGAGGGAAAAAAGGAAAGGAGAAAGTGATTTTGCAGGAATTCGGTGGCGCTTTGATGAGTTTGGACCCATCCAGCACCTTCCACCTGCTCATCCCATCCCTCCAACGCTTCCCACTGCACCCCGGAGATGGATTTGGGAGCTGTGGATTTGTTTGGTATGGAGGAAAATCAGCTCAGAGCAGCAGGGACCGGGCTGGCCCTTCCCAGCTCTGGCCCCGCCATCCCCCGGGATTCCCGTTCCAGCAGCGCTCTGGATTTATCCCAAACAAGCTGTTGCTTTGGGGCAGAAATCCACAGGCACGGGAAAACCTGGATAGAAATTCTTCCTGGACGTGGACACGCTGCTTTATGGATCTGCAGGGAAAAAAGGGGCCATTTAGGGCCAGGTTTTGGGGCCTGACCCTTTGTGTCACATTCCCAGATGGAAATGCCACCTCCCACCTGGTGCCTGTCCTAGCTGGGATGATCCATATAATATTTAAGGATATTTGGGAATATATCTGTGCCTGGACACTGATTTTTTTAACCATTCTGCTTTGACATGAAACCCCTGGGAAGATAATTTGACCTATGGGTGTTGCCAGAGGATCCCTTGGGAGCCCAAAATTCCTGAGGGATGATCCAGGATCAACCCTGGGCTTGTGGGTTCCCTTTTGTGCTCAGGTTTGAACCTGTGTCCTGGGAAATTCTACCTTTTCTGCTCCAGATGGGAATTCCCAAAGGAATCCTGCTCTCCCTCATTCTCCCAGCCCTCATTTCCTAAGGAGGAGCCAACAGGAATCAGGAAAAACCCCCAAAACTTTAGGATCAGCACTGGAAGCTGAGATACTCATCCTGGTGCTGCCTGGGAAGCCTCATTCCCAATATTCCCACTTTGCTGGGGAGAGGATTTCCCAGGAAAGCACCTCCTGCCCAGTTCAGCCCCCTGGCTGTCCCAGTATCCAACTGGTGAGCACTGGTGACCTGATTGCTGCTGCCAGGAGATTTTCCTGGTCTCCACACGGCTCCTGCTCCTGCCAGAAGTGGGACACAGCTTCCAGCAGGGAAGGAGCTGACCCAGCTCCAGAATTTATCCTGCTGGGCACTTCCAGAGGGGCCAGAGCTCATCCCACAGCCAGGGCAGGGTTATTCCCCCTTGGGATTCCCAATCCTGCCCTAAAGCAGCCCCTTTCCATAACCCTTCTCCAGGTGCAGCTTCTCCTTCCCTGAATGCAGCTGCAGGACCTCCAGAGCAGCCTCAGAGCCTCCAGGACAGCCCCAGGGCAGCTCCAGGATCCTTTTGGGAAATCTCAGTCCTCTGGAGACCTCCAGGAACCTCCTGGGAAGTCCCAAAATCTCCTGAGGAGCCCTGGGATGCCCCAGAACAGCTCCAGAACCCTTCTGGGAAGGCTCAGTCTTCTGGAAAGCTCCAGGACACTCTTGGGAAGCCCCAGGATAGCCCAGGACAGCTCCAGGACTCTCCAGAGCAGCTCCAGGACCCTTCTGGGCAGCCCCTGAATTCCCTGGGCAGCCCCAGGATGCTCCAGGACAGCTCCAGGATCCTTTTGGGAAATCTCAGATCTCTGGAAAGTTCCAGGACCCTCCTGGGCAGCCCAAGGACATCCCTGAGAAGCTCCAGGATGCTCCAGAGCAACTCCAGGACCCTCCTGGGAAGCCCCAGAACCTTCCTGAGCAACTCCAGGACCTTCCTGGGAAGCCCCAGAACCTCCCTTGGGCAGCTTCAGGACATTCCTGGGAAGATCTAGAGTGCCCCAGAGCAGCTCCAGGACCCTCCTGGGAAGCCTCAGTCCTCTGGAAAGCTCCAGGACCTCCCTGAGAAGTCCCAAAATCTCCTGGGAAGCCCCAGGACTTCCCAGAGCAGCCCCAGAGCCCCGACATTCCCACCCTTTCCCTGGGGTCTCCATCCCCATTCCCTCCCCCTCTCTCCAGGATCCATCCATGGGCATTTCCCACCCTGTCCCAGGGAATGGCAGCTCGTGGCACCCACGGGGGCTGCAGATCCCGGGGTCACCCTCACAGGCTCCCCCACCTCCAGCAGGATCATCCCTGTCCCCACCCTGAGCCGAGGCTGGGAATCCTCTTAGGGCACTTGTAGCGGGATAATCGCGTTAAGCCGCCCCGTGGCGCCGGCACAAACCCAAAAGGGAAAGCAGGAGGTGATGAGGAGCCGGCAAAGCCGAGCTCCTTAAGGAATTAAGAGACATTGGAGATGGGAGAGCTCTGATGGGATCTCAGGACAAGGCTGAGCCTTTGGGGTTTGTCCAGCCAGGGAAGCAATTCCCAGGAAATTGGTGCCACACAGCCCCAGCCTGGAATCTGCAGCGCCAAAGCCTTCCCAGTGTGAGGTTGGTAATCCCAGGAAAACCAAAGGGAGCAAAAAACTCCCAATGGAACTGAGAACTCCAGTCACTCCAGCCACTCCTATCATCAAAAAGCAGCTGGGAAAAAAATCCCACAGAGAATCTTTTAGGGACGTTGTTTTCATTATCTCTTCCCCCCAACAATGTGTTCCCTCCACAAAGCTGGAAATTTCATGGAATAGCCTTCCCTGCTGGGAGAATTCCAGCTGGTTTTCCAAACTCTTCCTCACCAAGGCCCCTCTGGACAACCTCCCTCCTCCCTGAGTTTGTTTATATGCTTTGAATCCCATTAGGAAACCATCTCCCTCCTTCAGCGCTGGTTTATCCAAGTTTCCATATTTAGTTCTTTCAGCTATTCCTGTTCCTGAACCAGCTTTCCTGCTGCATCCCAGTTTTTCCCTCCAGCACGGCAGGGAATTATCCCACATCCTCCCTGCACTGATGGATGCTTGCACTCACTGAGCCACCCCGATCCCAAATCTCTCCCCAGCCGGGCCCTAATCCCGGCATTGGGAATGCCCCGTGCAGCCCGAGGTGCTGCCCATGGGATGGCGAGCTGGGAATTGCTGGATTTTAGGGAGGGACAGAGTTAAAGGCGGCAAAGGAGGCTTTGCTCCTGGCACGTGGCTCCATGTCAGCCGGCAGAGGCAACGCAGGGAGAGGAGGAATTCACCCCGGAGGAATTCACCGGGAGCAGGGAGACGCTGCCTAGAGGGAAATCGGTGCTTGGATCCCGGCAGCCAAGGTGAGTCCAAGGGCAGCGCTGGAACCGCCGCCTCTGCGCCCAAACCTCCTCCCTCGCCAGACCCCAGACCCCTCCAGTGTCCCCACGGTTTCCCCATGGTGTCCCCACAGTGTCCCCATGGCTGCTCCAGTGGGATTCCCAAAGCCCGGCTGAGCGGGATCAGCTGGGAGCTCCAGCTCCGAGGTCCCGGGGGTCTGGCTGGGGACTCTTGGGGTCCATGGGGGGGTTGGCAGCTGCTCTTGGGGTCCAGCTGGGACAGAAGGGGCAGGTGGCAGCTCCAGAGTCCAACTGGTGGCTGGAGGGTCCAGCTGGAAGGTTTTGAGCTCCAGCTGGGGGGATCTGGGGTCTGGCTGGGGCCTTTGGGGTTTGTTTGATTGGTGTAGGGTCCAGCGGTTGGATGTAGGGTCCAACTGGAGGCTCTTGGGGTCCTATTGATGGGTATAGGGTCTGGCTGGGGGTTCTTGGGGTCCCATTTATGTGTGTAGGGTTCAGCCTGAAGCTTTTGGGGTCCAGCTGATGGGTGTAGGGTCCAACTGGAGGCTCTTGGGGTCCCATTGATGGGTATAGGGTCCAATTGATGGGTATAGGGTGCAGCTGGAGGCTCTTGGGGTTCAACTGATGGCTGTAGGGTCTGATTGAAGGGTGAAGGCTCCATCTGGTACCTCTTGGGGTTCAATTGCTGGGTGTAGGATCCCTCTGGTGGCTCTTGGGGTTCAATTGCTGGGTGTAGGATCCCTCTGGTGGCTCCCAAGCTCTGGTTAATGGATGCAGACTCCAGCTGAAGGCTGTACGGTCCAGCTGGAGGGTTTTGGGGTCCCGCTGCTGCCTGTACGATCCACTTGAAGGAC
>NW_005054478.1:1132266-1134058 GCF_000277835.1 Geospiza fortis | reverse complement strand
TCCCGTGCCATCCGTCATCCCGCTGAAAGCCCGTTGACGTCAAGCCCGTCCCGTGCCCGCCGGTCCCAGCGCCGGGAAAACCGGGATAGGGACCGGGAGAAGCGGGAAGGGTCCTGGGGAGGGTCTGCCCCGGGGCACCGCACCGGGCTCAGCTCGTCCCCGGCTTCCCGACGGCTCCAGGCTGGGATTTGTGCGTGGATTTGTCTCCTCCTCCATCCAGAGCCTCCTCTGCCTTCCGTGGGGTTTGGGGCATGTGCTGGGGTCGGTTCTGGAGGGAAAATTGTTCGGGAAGGGGTGAGGAGCAGTGAGACCATGCCCTGGGATGGGCAGAGCTCCTGTGCTGCTCCCTCGTGCCACAACCAGGGGGACAACAAGTGGGGACAGCCCGTGGGCATCGCCCTGGCACCCCGAGGGGCTCAGGCCTGGCTGGCCACAGGGTCCCCTGTGTGCCCCAAAATGGTCCCCAGGGCCACTGTGTGGGAGCTGGCGTTGAGGGTGGCCCCCATGGGAGGTGGTGGCTGTGAGGGGCTCTGTGGTGGGCAGTGCCCACCCTCAGGGGTCTGAGGGGTTCTGTGGTGGGCAGTGCCCACCCTCAGGGGTCTGAGGGGTTCTGTGGTGGGCAGTGCCCACCCTCAGGGGTTTGGGACCCGCAGGAAAGGGGCTTCCAAGGCTGAACCCCATCCCTGTGTGCCCAGGGAACATCCAGGGCTGTGCTGCTTGTTTCCATTGTGAGCTGGGGGTGGGAGGCTGCGCATCCTCCGCGAGCACAGGATGGGCTTTGCTGCCGGGCACGGGAGCCTGGGGCTGTTCTTCCAGCACAGGACGAGGGAGCACCTGCCCAAACCAGCCCTGCCTGATCCCCTGGCTGTTCCCAAACCATTCCTGTTTTCATCCCCTGGCCATTCCCAAACCATCCCTGTTTTCATCCCCTGGCCATTCCCAAATCATTCCTGCCTGATCACCCTTGGCCATTTCCAAACCACCCTTGTGTTCATCCCCCAGCCATTCCCAAACTATCCCTGGTTTCATCCCCTGGCTGCTCCCAAATCATCCCTATTTTCATTCCCTGGCCATTCCCAAACTGTCCATGCTTTTGTCCCACGGCTGCTCCCAAACCATCCCTGTTTTCCTCCCCCAGCCATTTCCAAACCATCCCTGGTTTCATTCCCTGGCCATTTCCAAACCACCCCTCTGTTCATCCCCCAGCCATTCCCAAACTACCCCTGGTTTCATCTCCTGGCTGCTCCCAAACCATCCCTGGTTTTGTTCCCCAGCTGCTCCCAAACCATCCCTGTGTTCATCCCCCAGCCATTCCCAAACCATCCCTGGTTTCACTCCCAAACCATCCCCGGTTTCACTCCCAAGCCATCCCTGGTTTCACTCCCAAACCATGCCTGGCTGATCCTCTGGCTGTTCCCAGCTCTCCTCTCCAGCCCCGTTCTCCTGTGCCCGTTTCCTCCCGCACCGACACCTCCCGAGGCCACTCCCGCTGTGCTCACACCTCTCTCCCTCTGTTCCATCTCCGACCTCTCTTTGTGAGGCCAAACTCCTGCCGCCTCCCACGCTCCAGCCTCTCGCTTTGTCCCCATTCCGGCCTTTGTGGGACAGGGACAGAAGGTGACATTGCGGCAGCTTGGCCCCAAATCCGGGGGTGAATCCCCCCCTTCCATCCACCCCGAGCTGCTGCCATCCCTGGAGCTCAGCTCTCCGTGGGCTCCCACTGCAGCACAGCCCTTTGGGAAGCCTCACACGGATACAAAATGCAGTTTAAAGTGACGAAAATCACTACTTT
>NW_005054478.1:1128223-1132256 GCF_000277835.1 Geospiza fortis | reverse complement strand
TTAAAACCGGAGCTGTGTCCCAGCAGCTCTTGGCGTCCCTGTCAAGGCACTTCAAATGTTTTGTCACCACATCTCCACGAGCGGGGAGAGAGCCTCAGTTAGGAATTATTGGGAAGGGATTGACAGCCCCACTCCTCCCGCTGCCTGCCGGGATCAGGAGCTCCTTCCTCACCCTGGGACGCTCTGCTGGGAGCCTCTCCAGGCTCCTCATCCTTTCCACAGACAAAGAGACACCTGGAGATGAAAGTCTCGCTCTGGAAATTGGGAACTGTGCAGATTTTAGTTGTTGGGTGGTGAAGCAGCACCAGAGCTTTCGGCCTTATCTTCCCACAAGTGCTCTGGGGAGCAGCACCTTGCTGGGATCATCCCGTGTCCCTCATCCCATCCTCCTGCTCTTCCAGGGATGCAGGAGCTGCTGGGACCCCCAGAGAGCCACCAAAGCTCCCCCCATGCCACAGCGAGGGGTGTTTGCCGCAGGCTCTGCCCTCTCCTGGCATCTCTCCGGCTCCCAAAACTCTTCCCAAGTTTTCTGCTGATCCCTGAAGAAGCTCGGGAATAATTGTGCAGCCTTAGCAGTTAAAAAAGCAACTTTTTTTCTGCAAACAAAGCTGCTCACCCCCGGCTCCTGCTGGGCTCGGGAGCCAGCTGGGATCTGCGGGATGGATGGGGCAGGGAATGTCAGATCCAGCCAGGCTGTTGGCACATCCTGCTGCTGGATGTGCATTTGGGGATGTGGCTGGGTTCTGTGACCCATCCTGGAGCTGGTGGCTTGACCCTGGAGACCCCAGGAGCACTGGGCAGGTGCCAAGAGTGGAACCTGAGGGATTTCAGGATCCAGAGCTCCTGGAAAGCACCAGGGATATTTGCCAACATGGAATGGGGAGGACCAGGGCGATCTGCTGGGTGCTGCTGGAAGGAAATCAGATGTTCCCTGCTGGTAGGAGCAGCAGAAAGCCGGAGCTGAGAGCAGCCCTTCCCCTGGAGGAAGCAGCTCCATGAAATATTGATGGGATTCACACACAGCAGCCGAGCCTTGCGAGCTGCATTGCAGAGCTCGGAGCCGGAAAGGCAGCGGCAGCCGGAACGGGAAAAGCTCCTCTCCACCTTCCCTCTGTGCCAGGGACATCAGCCCCAGCCTGGCACGGCCCTGCCAGCCCTCAGTGCCACCAGGACAAGGGTCGGGATCTGAGCGGGGCCGTCCCATTCCAAACCCATCCCAGGTTTCTTGCATCCCCACGGAGCTGCCCCAGTTTTTGGGGCCACGCGGCTGCAGCGTCCCACTGCCCACGGTGCCAGCTCCTGTGTGTCCCCAGCCAGGTCCTGCTCCGTCCCCAGCTGCCCATGGTGGCCACAACCAGCACTGAGGTGCCACCAGAACAGATCATCCACGCTCTGGATTATCTCCAGGATGGGTTGGACCATTGGGAATGGCCGGTGCTTGCCGCAGTGGCTCTGGTGGCCAGTTGGGCTCAGTGGGCGCTGGCTGTCCCCCAGCCCGGCCCTGCCGGGTGCCTTTTGCTCCTCGGATTCCTTGATGTTGCCAAGGAAACGCTGGGATTCAGCACAGATCTGATTTAACCGGGCGCAGACGTCACGCAGGGACACGGGGGACAGGGACAGCGTGGCCCTGGCGCAGCCTCTGCTGTCCTGCAGCCCCTTCCCCACCAGGAAGGGCTCCAGCGTGGATGGCCTGGAATTCCACACCCGTCCCACCTTCCCAGTGGAAGATGGGCACAAAGTGGCTGCAGGAGGATTCTGTGTCCCGCTGGCTCCCCATGGAGGATCCCACTGGATCCTCCTGGAGCTGTGACATCCAGAGGTGGACACATCCCCTGGGAATGGGCATGGAAAGGGAATTGCCATGAGGAAGGTATGTTTGGACACAGCAGGACTCAGGAAGATTCCCAGGGGACATTTCTCCTGTGTCGCTGCTGCCTGGAGAACGCATGGTGGGCTGTGGCTCCCAGTTTGGATCCCAGGGGTGCTCCCACTCTGGATCCCACTGGTGCTCCCAGTACGGATCCCACTGGTGCTCCCAGTCTGGGTCCACTGGTGCTCCCAGTACGGATCCCACTGGTGCTCCCAGTCTGGGTCCACTGGTGCTCCCAGTACGGATCCCACTGGTGCTCCCAGTCTGGGTCCACTGGTGCTCCCAGTACGGATCCCACTGGTGCTCCCAGTCTGGGTCCACTGGTGCTCCCAGTACGGATCCCACTGGTGCTCCCAGTCTGGGTCCACTGGTGCTCCCAGTACGGATCCCACTGGTGCTCCCAGTCTGGGTCCACTGGTGCTCCCAGTACGGATCCCACTGGTGCTCCCAGTCTGGGTCCACTGGTGCTCCCAGTACGGATCCCACTGGTGCTCCCAGTCTGGGTCCACTGGTGCTCCCAGTACGGATCCCACTGGTGCTCCCAGTCTGGGTCCACTGGTGCTCCCAGTACGGATCCCACTGGTGCTCCCAGTCTGGGTCCACTGGTGCTCCCAGTACGGATCCCACTGGTGCTCCCAGTCTGGGTCCACTGGTGCTCCCAGTACGGATCCCACTGGTGCTCCCAGTCTGGGTCCACTGGTGCTCCCAGTACGGATCCCACTGGTGCTCCCAGTCTGGGTCCACTGGTGCTCCCAGTACGGATCCCACTGGTGCTCCCAGTGCACAGCCCCATCCAAACTTCCCAACTTTTCCAAGGAATGGAACACATTTGGACCCATCTTTTAATTTTAAGCTGATGCAGCAGCAGCAGCAATAACGCTGCACCTGCAGCAAATCCCAACCAGGACAGAACTTTGCTAGCCTGCCTGAGCCAGGAGAAGCTGAATTCCAGGACCTGGAGTTCCTCCCAAATTCCCAGCTCACGTGCACCCAATTATAGCCCTTGTTGGGCAATTAAAATTATACAAGCAGCTGCCTATCAAAGCTGAAGCAATTAATTAGAATGAAATACTTTTAGGGGAAATAAGCCATGCCTTATTCCCAAATTCCTGGAGGAGCAGGTGTGTGGGAGCTGGGATGCTGCAGCTTGTCCTGGTGTGCTGTTGCCTAGACAGGGCCTTGGGGTGGCAGCTCTGGCAACCTTTTTATTCCCAAAAAAAGCTGATTTTAGGATCCACCTCCTCCAAACATCCACAGTTTTCAGTGCTCTCCCTCCAGGCTCAAGGCAGCCCCAGCCTCAGAAAGACAGGAAGAATTTCCTGCCCCACTGCCAGGGTTTCCAGCCCCGTTTTTCCCTGGATGGTTTTGAGGGAGCAAACAGCTCCCAAAATCCCTCTGCCTCCTTCCCTGGCAAGGCAGCATTCCCAGCCACCCCCACCGTGCTCATTTAGCACCTTCCTCCTCCTCCTCCTCCTCCTCCTCCTCCTTTCCCACCTGTGTGGGGGCACCTGCAGGGCTGCTCCCTCCTTCTCCAGAGCTTTTCCCAAGGCACCCATTTTCCCCATCCATATTTTTTCCCCTCATTCCTGTTTCTGTGGCGTATTTGGGGCCAGCACTGCCTCCCAGCCCCGGCTTGTCCCTTCCCACACCTGCAGCCCCCCTGCGGTCACCGGTGCCCCCCCACCCTGCCTCGAGCCCCACTTTTCCCATCCCTATGGCATCTGTAGGGATCCAGGGGGGTCACCAGCTCCCTGAATCCCCGCTCAGGGATGCTCCCAGCACATCCCACCCCGCTGGACCACTGTGGCCCTGCTCGGGGCTGGGAGGAGAACTGGGTCAGCCGTGTAACCATGGAGATGCTGAGGGAGATGCTGAAGCAGCGCCAGCACAGCCCCGGCTCTCCAGAACCCTGGAAAGCGTCCCCCGCCCTGGCACCCTCCAGATCCGGCCGGGATGGGGCTGGGAAGCTGAGCCGAGCCTCCTCCTCCTCCTCCTCCTCCCCGGCGCAGGGCCGGTAAGACGCCTCCATCTCTTATTTTCTTTTCATATTTTTTTTTGGGGTGCCACCAGCGGGGAGGGGCAGAGCTCGGCCCCCGCCATCCACACGCAACAGGGATCCCGATTTTCCTGCCGCTTGCGCTCATCCATCGGCGATGCTCCAGC
>NW_005054478.1:1125836-1127989 GCF_000277835.1 Geospiza fortis | reverse complement strand
GGGTGCTGTGGTAGCGTCAGGGGTGCCGTGGTTATGCCAGAGATGCTGTGGCCGTGCTGAGGAAGCTGTGGTGGTACCAGGGATGCTGTGACTATGATGAGGATGCTGTGGTGGTACCAGGGATGCTGTGACTATGATGAGGATGCTGTGGTGGTACCAGGGATGCTGTGACTATGATGAGGATGCTGTGGTGGTACCAGGGATGCTGTGGCCGTGCTGAGGATGCTCTGGTGGCACCAGGGATGCTGTGACTGCGATGAGGATGCTGCGGTGGCATCAAGGGTGCTGTGGCCATGCCAAGGGTGCTGTGGTGGCATCAAGGGTGTTGTGATTGTACCAAGGATGCTGTGGTGGCATCAGGGGTGCCATGGCCATGCCAGAGATGCTGTGGCCGTGCTGAGGATGCTCTGGTGGTACCAAGGATGCTGTGGTGATGCTGAGGATGCCATGGCCATGCCAAGGGTGTTGTGGTGGCACTAGGGATGCTGTGGTGGTACCGAGGATGCTGTGGCTGTGCCAAGGATGCTGTAGTGGCATCAATGATGCTGTGACCGTACTGATGGCACTGTGGTGATACTGAGGATGCTGTGGCCATGCTGAGGGCACTGTGGTGGTGCTGAGGATGCTGTGGCCATGCCAAGGATGCTGTGGCCATGCTGAGGGCACTGTGGTGGTGCTGAGAATGCTGTGGCCGTGCCAAGGATGCTGTGCCCGTGCCAGGGCTGGCTCAGCAGTGACAGCCACAGTCTCCAGCACTCAAACCCAGTCTCCAGCCCAGCTCATCTCAGCACCAGGCACCCCTGAACCCCCACCCAGCACCCACTCTGTGCAGAAACAGATTGTGCAGAGAGATACGGGATAAAATACGGTGCAGGCGAAAGCAAATCCTCCCTTCGGGCTGAGGAGCTGCTCGGCTTCCTTTGCAGTGGATTATCCCTGTGTGTGTTGCATTGGAAATGATCCCATTAGCGCTCTGCTCTCCTGATCTAATTTGCTCCCACCAGAGCCTGGTGCTCTCTGGGCGGCTGGAGCAGCCAGTGGGGAGCAGCAACAGGAGCCCTGTGTGCTCTCCTGGCCCTACAGGGCTGGGCTGTCACAGGGATTTCTCACCTGGAGCGTGCAGGGGCCTGGGCTGGGCCTGGCTGAGCCCTCGTGCGGGGGGATTTGTGTTTGTACAGGCACAGCCTAAGCCAGGGCTGCTGGTGGGGAAACTGAGGCATGGGGAAGTGTTTGGGATCCATTCCCTGTGTCAGGTGCATCCTAAGGGAAAACTCAGGGGTTGCAGCAGGTTTGGAGCCTGACAGCGGTGGGTGGCATTGGGAAGTGTCACCCCAAAGGTCCCCAAGGCAGCAGATCAGCCCTGACCCCTCCTTGAGGAGGCGCTGGATGTCAGCACGGGGCTGTGATGGGGCAGATCCAGAGCTGGGATTGCACCTGGTGCCAGTGGCTCCATCCCTCTGGAGCTGAGATATATCCCACAGTGATGGCTTTATCCAAGGGTCTCCATCCCTCTGGAGCTGGGGCTCATCCCAATGGCTTTATCCCAGAGGATCCATCCCTCTGGAGCTGGGATACATCCACACCAACAGCTTTATCCAAGGGCTCCCTCCCTCTGGAGCTGGGGGTCAGTGCTGAGCCACCCCAGGCACCAGGAGTGGGGGCAAGGCCGTGGGTCAATGCCTGGGCAGAGCCAGGAGGGAAAACCCCAGCTGGGAGGGAACTAATTAATGATATTAATGACTAATCACCCACTCAGCCCTGCCATTGATAAATCCGCGAGTTCAGCGGTGCTGGAGCTGATCCCACAGCTCCTGCCAGGTCTCACGTGTGATTCCCATCAGGTCTCATCCCAGCAGAGCGCCCACCCTGCCCCACTCCCCATCCCTCTCTCCTGAAAGGGAAACATTTTTCCAAGCGCTGCCTCCATCCATTATCACAAAGTGGCTTCACTTGGCCTGCAGTTAATAATTCACCTTTCCCTGGAAGATGGATGCTCCATCCTGCTGGAGTTTAAATATTCATGGCCGAGGGACGGCAGCAGGGCTGTGTGGGAGCTCTGCCATCCACCCCTGGTGCTCCCATCCAGGGATTCCCATCCCATCGCCTGGAGATGTGCAGATGTGGAGATGTTTGGAGAAAGGGATGTGTAGGGA
>NW_005054478.1:1124787-1125824 GCF_000277835.1 Geospiza fortis | reverse complement strand
CTGGATGGGGCTGTACCCAAGGGACCCCTCACCCCTGGCTGGGCAGGGTGGTGGCACTCAGAGCTTCCTGCCCATCCAGGTGTCTCCGGGATGCTGGGAGTGTTTGGGTCCTGCAGGGAGCTGAGGCAGGGCTGGATGTTCACCCCAGGGGTCCTGACCCCTTCCTGCTGCTCCCATGGGTGGGGGAAAAAAATCTTGGAATATACTGAGATTAAAGGAACCCACAAAGATCATCCAATTCAACTCCTGGCCCTGCACAGACACCCCAAAATCCCATCCCTGGGCATCCCTGGGAGTGGCGTCCAAGCAATCCTAGAGCTCTGGCAGCCTTGGGAATGTTCCTATTCCCTGGGGAGTTCCCAGTGGGAAAACCTTTCCCTAATTTCCACCCCTCAGCGGGTCGTGCCACCTGAACTTCCTGGATCTTTTAACCCTTCCATGGCACCACCCATCCCCGCGGGGACGATGCCACAAGCCCCCTGAACGTCTCCACCTTGTCCCCGCAGCTGATCCCGGGCAGCAGAGCCGGTGCCGGTGCCGGCGGGCGCGCTGACCATGTTCAACGGGGATGCCAGCTCCTCGTCTGCCAGGAATGTGGTGCGCAGCTCCAGCATCAGCGGCGAGATGTACAGCCTGGAGAAGAGCGCGCGCGGCAGCGCCGACTCCGTCTCCGTCACCGTCACCGCCAGCAAGAAGCGGCGCTCCAGCCTGGGCGCCAAGATGGTGGCCATCGTGGGGCTGTCCCAGTGGAGCAAGAGCACCCTGCAGCTCAACCAGACCGGTGAGAGGACACCCTGATCCCCCTCGTGGGGTTTGAGGTGGCCACCAGGCGTGATTTGGTTGCCCGCGTGTCATGGTGGCATCCAAAAACGGCGCCTGAAAATGACACTCCAAAAATTACACTTCAAAAATGGCGCCTGAAAAATGGCACTCCAAAAATGGCACATAAAAATGACACCCAAAAAACTACACCCAAAAAAGGACACCACCAAAATGACACCTAAATTCCTTATATTATAATAAGGCATATAATATAA
>NW_005054478.1:1109364-1124574 GCF_000277835.1 Geospiza fortis | reverse complement strand
TTATAATTCTAACAGCTTCAATCACTGCCCAGTTAATTTTTCCCTTCATTTTAAGGCTGTTCCAGGGAGCTGCCAGGACTGGGCAAACCCTTGTGTGGGGACAGCCCTGAGCGAGCAGGACAAAGCTGGCGATGCCACCACTCACACATGGTCACACAGCAGGGCCTGAGGACAGTGCCAGGGCTCATGCCACCCTCCTCCTCCTCCTGCTGCCATCTGCCACCACCGGGGACACGTGGCGGGGAGGGGGGTGGAGGAAAGGGGACATCAGGTGGTGCTGGGGCTGCGCCCACACCTGTGGCACTGCGGATTGTCCCCTCCGGCAGGGGGACAGGGATTTTGGAGGACAAGGGGATGGAGAAAGGGGACATCAGGAGCATTGGGGCTGTGCCACTGAGGGTTGTTGTCCCCTCTGGCATGGGGACACGGGGATTTTGGAAGCCCAGGGGACATCAGGCAGCGTTGGTGCTGTGGCATTGCAGGTTGTCCCCTCTGGCAGGGGGACACGGGGATTTTGGAGGACAAGGGGATGGAGAAAGGGGACATCAGGAGGCTCTGATATTGTGGATTGCTGTCCCCTCTGGCACAGGGACATGGGCACGGGGCGGTTCTGGAGGCCAAGGGGACAGCAGGTGGTGTTGGGGCTGTGCCCACACCTGTGACATTTTGGGTTGTCCCCTCTGGTATGGGGACAGGGACATCAGGAAACTTTGGGGTTCTGCCCACACCCGCAGGTTGCTGTCCCCTCTGGCACAGGGACATGGGCACGGGGGGGTTCTGGAGGCCAAGGGGACATCAGGTGGTGTTGGGGCTGTGCCCACACCTGTGACATTTTGGGTTGTCCCCTCTGGCACGGGGACAGAGGCACAGGGAGGGTGGAGAAAGGGGACATCAGGCAGCGTTGGTGCTGTGGCATTGCAGGTTGTCCCCACACGGCATGGGGACAGGGATTTTGGAGGACAAGGCGATGGAGAAAGGGGACATCAGGAGCGTTGTGGCTGTGGCACTGTGGGTTCCTGTCCCCTCTGGCACGGGGACTTTGGAGGCCAATGGACGGTGCCAGCTCTTGTGGGATGAGTGGGGCAGGTCTCATTTGCAGAGGGGACCCTCAGCCATCCAAAACTGGGACAGAGTGAGGCTGTGGCAGATGGAATGGGGACACGGGGACATGGGGACACGGAGCCAGCCCGTGGCTCTCCTCTCCTGCCGCACCGGGCTGTGTCCGTGCAGGATCCCGTGGGAATTCACCCAGGGAACGGTGCACAACTCCCTGGAACGATGGAAAGCAGGAAGGCAGGGAAGGGCTGGGGGCAGGAGCTGGAGCTGATCCCGTCTCTGATTCCAGAGGGCGGCCCCAAAAAGCTGCGCAGCACCATCCGCAGGAGCACCGAGACCGGCATCGCCGTGGAGATGAGGACCAGGGTGACCCGGCAGGGCAGCCGGGAGTCCACGGACGGCAGCACCAACAGCAACAGCTCCGACGGCACGTAAGGAACGGGGCAGGGAGCGGGGAGAGGCCGCCGGGAGCCCTCTCCTCATTCAGATGGATGCTCCATGAAAATCCTTTGCAGGTTCATCTTCCCCACCACGCGGCTGGGAGCTGAGAGCCAGTTCAGCGATTTCCTCGACGGGCTGGGGCCGGGGCAGCTGGTGGGGCGGCAGACCCTGGCAACCGGGTGAGCAGGGGCAGCGGCCGGGGAGGCTCCCGAGGGAGGGAAGGGGGGAAGAGACCGCGTGTTTATTCCAAGAGACCGCGTGTTTATTCCCAAGGCTCCACCTCAGCACATCCCGGGATGTTTGGGATTGCTCTGCCCCATGCAGGGCTGTGATGGTGTTCGCAGGGGTTTTCGGACTGGGGAAGAGATGAGGATCTGACTCCATGTTTCAGAAGGCTTGATTGATTATTTTATGGTATATATTACATTAAAACTATACTAAAAGAATAGAAGAAAAGGTTTCATCAGAAGGCTGGCTAAGAATAGAAAAAGAAAGAATGATAACAAAGGCTTGTGTCTCAGAGAGTCCGAGCCAGCTGGACTGTGGTTGGCCATTAATTAGAAACAACCACATGAGACCAATCACAGATGCGCCTGTTGCATTCCACAGCAGCAGATAATCATTTTTTACATTTTGTTCCTGAGGCCTCTCAGCTTCTCAGGAGGAAAAATCCTAAGGAAAGGATTTTCCATAAAAGTTGTCTGCGACACAGGGGAGCAGGGCTCAGGGCAGGGCATCCCTGGGAAGCAGCAGCTCTGCCTTTTCCCGAGGCTTCCTCGTCCCTGGGCTTCCTTTTCGAGCATCCTGGAGCCAACCCTCACCTTCTGTCCCTCTTTTCCTTCTGAAATCCCAAATGGGGATCAACAGTTGTGCCCCAAGTCTGAATCCCCAGCCAGCAGCAGCAGCTGGGGACAAACCCCACGGTGGCTCCTGATCCTGCCGGGGCTGGAGATGCTGGGAATGGGAAGAGATGCCCGGTGTCCCCTGTCCCGTCCCCTCTGTCCCTGTGGTACTGGGAGCTGGTCCTGAATAAATCCCAGAAGGAGAGAAATTCAGGGAAATTCAGGGAAGGGAAAAGGGAAAAGGGAAAGGGAAAGGGAAAGGGAAAGGGAAAGGGAAAGGGAAAGGGAAAGGGAAAGGGAAAGGGAAAGGGAAAGGGAAAGGGAAAGGGAAAGGGAAAGGGAAAGGGAAAGGGAAAGGGAAAGGGAAAGGGAAAGGGAAAGGGAAAGGGAAAGGGAAAGGGAAAGGGAAAGGGAAAGGGAAAGGGAAAGGGAAAGGGAAAGGGAAAGGGAAAGGGAAAGGGAAAGGGAAAGGGAAAGGGAAAGGGAAAGGGAAAGGGAAAGGGAAAGGGGAAAGGGGAAAGAGAAAGGGGAAAAGGGGAAAGGGGAAAAGGGAAAGGTGTGGTTGGCCCCCTCAGAGTTCCTAGCCCCTTGATCCCTCCTGTCCCAACCTCTCCTTTTCCTGGGGATCACCCAGCCTAGGTAAATCCCAGCCTTATTCCCACCATGAGGGATAAAATCCCAGTGACAGGGATGGAGCTGAGGAGGAGCTCCCACCCCGATCTCTCCTCGCTCCTTCCCATCCATGGAGCCCCCAGTTCCCAACAAACCAGGCACCCAGTGGGATGTTGGGTGTGAGGATGGGGGTGCCCAGATCCCACTGGTGACGGGGACACGGGGCTGTGGCTGTCCCCAGGGGGAGGTGACCATCAGACGTGTCCCCCCTTGCAGGAGATGTCCACGTGGGCATGGCTGACCGCAACGGGCAGCTCGAGGTGGACGTGATCCAGGCCAGGGGGCTCATCCCAAAGATGGGCTCCAAGTGCATCCCTGGTAGGTGGCTGTGGAGGGAGGGGGGGTTTGGGTGCCGTGCTGGGGTCATCCCAGGATCCTGCTCCACGTCCCTGCTTGTCCCTGTTTCCCACGGCAGCCACCTATGTGAAGGTTTACCTGCTGGAGAACGGCGTCTGCCTGGCCAAGAAGAAGACCAAGGTGGTGAAGAAAACCTGCGACCCCTCGTACCAGCAGCCTCTGCTCTTCGAGGAGAGTCCCCAAGGCAAAGTCCTGCAGGTGGGCAGGGACACCTTCCCCTGTCCCAGGTGGCTCTGAGCCCCATCCAGCCTTTCCTTGGACACTGCCAGGGGTGGCACAGCCAGAGCTTCTGTGGGCTGCAATGCCCTCCTTGGAGCTGGGATGTTCTCCTTGAGGTCTGGGATGTTCTCCTCAATGTCTGGGATGCTGTCCTTGGGGTTGGAATGTTCTCCTTGAGGTCTGGGTGCCTTCCCTGGGGTCTGGAATGCCATGCCTGGGGTTGGGATGTTCTCCTCGAGGTCTGGGATGTTCTTCTCAAGGTCTAGAATGCCCTGCTTGGGGTTGGGATGCTCTCCTCGGGGTTGGGATGTTCTTCTTGAGGTCTGGGATGTTCTCCTCAAGGTCTGGGATGCCTTGCTTAGGGTTGGGATGCTCTCCTTGGGGTTGGGAAGTTCTCCTTGAGGTCTGGAATGATCTCCTTGAGGTTGGGATGTTCTCCTTGAGGTCCAGGGCGTTTTCCTGGAGGTCTGGGATGCCCTGCTTGGGGTTGGGATGCTTTCCGTGGGGTTGGGATGGTTTCCTCAAGTTTGGGATGCTCTCCTCGAGATTGGGATGGCCTTTTTGGGATCTGGAATGCTCTTGAGGTCTGGGATGGTCCCCTCAAAGTCTGGGATGCCTTGCTTAGGGTTGGGATGCTCTCCTTGGGGTTGGGAGGTTCTCCTTGGGGTTGGGATGGTTTCCTCAAGTTTGGGATGTTCTCCTTGAGGCTGGGATGGTCTCCTCAAGGTTGGGATGGTCTCCTCGAGGTTGGGATGCCCTCTTTGGGATCTGGAATGCCCCATGCCAGGACCTCCCCACCCTCACAGGGTGAGAGGAGCAATTCCAGGGATCCCCAGAGCCCTTCCTGCCGTCCCTCAGACCTCCTCAAGCCCGACCCCAGCAGGGTTTTTCCATCTGGGCAGGATTTCCCCGCAGCTCCCAGCTCCATCACCCCTTCCCTGCCCGCAGGTGATCGTCTGGGGCGATTACGGGCGCATGGACCACAAGTGCTTCATGGGGATGGCCCAGATCATCCTGGAGGAGCTGGATCTCTCCAGCGCCGTCTCGGGCTGGTACAAACTCTTCCCAACCTCCTCCCTGGCCGACTCCAGCATCGGACCCCTGACCCGCCGCCTGTCCCAGTCCTCCCTGGAGAGCTCCACCAGCCCCTCCTGCCCGTAGAGGCTGGGATGGGCGAGGAGACATCCAAGGAGACCTTGCAGAACTGGTCGTGGAGAGCTGTAAATATCCTTCTTCTTTTTTTTTTTTCCCCCTTTTTTTTTTTTCACATTTTCAATCTCCTTCCCCCACAAAAAAAAATCTGCCCTGGATGCCCTCCCTGGGAAGGGAGAGGGAGCAAGGACCGGGTGTGAGGCAGGGGGGAAGGAGAGGTGAAAATTCCCCACCGAGGGCTGTGACTGCCAACGAGCCCAGACTGTTCCAGAGCTCGTCCTGGGAGCTCCCAGCTCTCTCCCAACCCTGCTGGGAGCAGCCCAGCCTGGCTGAGGATGAGGTTCCTTTGTCCTGCCTCGGGGTTGGGATGGTTTCCTCAAGTTTGGGATGCTCTCCTCGAGGTCTGGGATGGCCTCTTTGGGATCTGGAACGCCCTTCTTGAGGTCTGGGATGGCCTCTTTGGGACCTGGAACGCCCTTCTTGAGGCCTCCCTTTCCCTGCCTCCCAGGAAAACGTGGCTTTCCAAGGGGAAAACCCCACCGAACTCAGAACAGATCCGACTCAGCACTATTTTTTTGTTTTCCAAGGAATGTAGCATCTTCTCTTATGTAGCTTTGCCACGTGCTAACAACACATTCACTGCAATACCCAAGAGAACTCCGGATGGACCGGGAACATCTGCCAGCCTCATCCCGTTTGGTCGCTTTCCCAGCACTTTTGGTGGCCATTTCCCTGCCTTTTTCTGAATTTTTTTTTCCCTCAATTTTTTGGGGTTTTTTTTTTGGGTTTTCCCGGGAGCATGTAGCCTGTGACCATTGCCAAAGCAAGAGGGGACAGGGAAAGGGGCGCTGGCCTCCCCTCGGTGTCCACTGGGCTTCTCCTTGTGTCTGGCCAAAACCAGACCCAAAGGACAAACTCCGGGAATGCCTCGTGGCAGGAGGAAGAAGGCGACACAGCAGAGCAGGAACACCAGGATCCTGGTGGATCAGCTGCCTCCCAGCTCCTCCCTTCCCAGCTGGAGGGCTGGGATGCTCTCCGTGGAGCTGAGATGTCCTCCTTGGAGCTGAGATGTTCTCCTCAAGGTCTGGAATGCTCTCCTTGGAGCTGGGATGTTCTCCTTGGAGCTGAGATGTTCTCCTTGAGGTCTAGAATGTCCTCCTTGGAGCTGAGATGTCCTCCTCGAGGTCTGGAATGCACTCCTCGGATCTCAGATGTCCTTCTTGAGGTCTGGCTGTCCCTCCTTGGGGTCTGCCCATGCTTGGGGCTGGGATGTTCTCCTCGAGGTCTGGAATGCTCTCCTTGAGGTTGGCATTCCCTTCTTGGGGTCTGGGATATCCTCCTTGGAGTAGGATGCCACGCTTAAAGTCTGGGATTCCCTCCTCAGGAGTTGGAATTCCTTCCCTGAGGCTGGGATGACCTCCCCAACATCTTGGATCCCCTCCTGGAGATGCCCTCCTTGGACCTGGGATGTCCACCTCCTCCTCCTCCAGACCAGGCTGTCCTCCTCAAGGTGTGGGATTCCTTTCCCTCCCTCAATTTTTTGGGGTTTTTTTTTTGGGATTCCCAAGCTCTGGGATTCCCTTCCCGGATTTTGGGATTCCCTTCCCAGGCCCCAGCACGCTCCCCTCGAGCTCTGGGACATCCTTGGGGTTGGGACACCCTTCTGGAGAGCCGGGATGCCCTCCTGGGTGTTTGAATTCCAAGCAGGAGCAGAATCCGACCCTGGTTCTCTCCAGGGGGACATCTCAAGAGCAGCTCTGGAATTCGGGGGGCAGACAGAGGAGTTCCTTAGCGGGGTGAGCGTTTTTGTTTTTTTTTTTTTTCGTTCGTTCTGTTTGTTTTTCCAAGCAGCATTTTGGTTCCCTCCGATGGGATCCAGTTCTTGTAGCAAACCCGGGAATTAACGGAAGCTTTTTTTGAAGGTGCCTATTGAAATTTGCTGAAATTACTCAGGGGAGACACCACTAGAAACTCTTGGTTTCTTCATAAAATATTCCTAAATCCAATGACTGTCCTGAAGGATCAGCTCCCAAGAGAGAAGGAACAAAATCCCGACAACGCCAAAAGATGAGGAGACTGGAAGAGGACAAGAGGTTCATGGGGAATTTCATGGGGCTGGCTCTGACCTTCAGTCTTCACCACAAAGCACCCCACAGCACGGCTGGGGGTTTTTATAGGATTCTTTCTTGGCAAAATATGGAATTCCACAATGCACAGAGCACAACAAACCCACCTGGGCTTCTCCTGGTGGCACCGGGAATGAAGAACCAGCTCAGCCGCAGCAGAACAAACCCAAACCTGAAGGAAAAGACTGTTGGGATGAAGCTGTTCCCTCCACAAACCCAACCCCAAACCTGGGGCTCCATAAAACCAAACCTGGGAGTCCTCAACCCCAAATCTGGGGTCCACAAATCCAAATCTGGGGAATCATAAATCCCGGGGGTCCACAAACCCAAACCTGAGGGTTCACAAATCCAAGCCTTGAGGTCCACGACCCCAGTTCTGGGGATGCACAACTCCAGTTCTGGGGGCCCAAAAACCCAAACTTGGTGTTCCATAACCTCAAATCTGGGGTTCCACCAACCCAAATCTGGAGGTCCAGAACCCCAAATTGGGGGTTCACAAATCCAGATCTGGGGAACCATAAATCCAAACCTGAGGGTTCATAAATCCAAACCTTGGGGGTCCACAAGCCCCAAACTGGGGTTCCACCAACCTAGACCTGGGGTTCCATAACCCCAAAGTTCCACAACCCCAAATCTTGGGGTCCACAAGCCCAAAATTGGGGTTCCACCAACCCAAACTGGGGTTCCACCGACCCAGACCTGGGGTTCCAAAACCCCAAAGTTCCACAACCCCAAATCTTGGGGTCCACAAATCCCCAAACATGGGAGTCTACGAACCAGATCTGCGGGTCTCCAAACCCCAACTTTGGGGTCTCCAAAGCCACACTTGGGATTCCACAGCCCCAAACCCGTGGCCAGCAGGACTCTGTGCTGTGGCCAATCCACCTGGCACTGCCACAGCTTCGGTGCCATCATGACGGGGACTCGGAGCTGCTGCTGTGACTTTGCCAACTCCAAACCACCCAGAAGGGAATTGTCTGGATCCTGCTGAGCCGGGATGGGGGAAAAGTTCATCCTTTCCCCCCCCTGAAGGATGAAAGATGAAATCCTCCTCCTCAGAGGAGCGTGAGCTGCAATTCCTGGATGGAGATCTCTTGGAATATGGGATGTCCTGAACCTCTGGTGGTTTGGGGACTTAACTCAGTGCCCTGAGTGCTGAGACAGGAACAAACCACGGCTTGGACTCGATGTCCCCTCCCGAGCACGGAGCAATTCCGTGAGGCCAGCACGGGAATCACGGCAAACAGAATTCCAAGAGGCTCAACCTGCGCCAGATCTTTGACTCTCCACGAGGGAAAGCATCCCAAAGGGAAAAGCTTCCTGCTCCTCCAAGCTACTGCTCTTCCCTCCGGCTTCACCGACGGGAAAACTCCAACTCTGCTGCGGTGGGATGGTGCCGGGCACGGAGCGGGAGCGTGGGCAGAGCAGGGAGCTGAGCAGGGACCTTGTGCTGCTGGCGTGGGCACAGCTTCCCACCCCCTCCGCATTCCCGCATTCCCTGCTCCGTCCTGGCTGCCAGGAACATCCCAGGAACATCCCACGGCCCTGCCTGATGGGAGCAGGAGCGGGGGAAGCAGCAGAGCGCGGCCACCGGGGCCAGCACGAGCTTCCTTGGCTTTCTGCTGGAAAAATCCCGGTGAAATTCCACCTGGGAACGAGGAAAACCCAGAGATTTTGGCTCATGAGGATGAGCTGGGGGAGCCACCATGTGCTCCCGACAACCATCCCTGGTTTTCTGCTGGAAAAATTCTGGTGAAATTCCACCTGGGAATGAGGAAAACCCAAAGATTTTGGCTCACAAGTATGAGCTGGGGGAGCCACCACACACTCCCCAGGGCCAGCATGAGCTTCCCTGGCTTTCTGCTGGAAAAATCACAGCGAAATTCCGCCTGGGAATGAGGAAAAGTCAAAGATTTTGGCTCTTGCGAGTTGGGGGCGACAAGGACAAAGCGCAGCCCTCCATGGGAGGGGTTCCTCCTGCTCCTGGAGAAGTGGAACCACCGTGAAATGGCACCAAAAACCAGGAAAACATTCCCTCCTTCCCTCCCAGTCCCCCAGGAGCTGCCACCCGCTCCCCGCCTCAAACTGGTGTGGGAAACCCAGACTGGGGGAGAAGCCGGGACTGTGCCGCGCTGGGGTTGCGACATCAGCTGCTCGTTTCTCAGCCCCCAGGAGCTCGTGTCAGATGTTTTCCTTCCTCAAACAAGGAGAGAAACACGGCCCAGATGCCCAGAAATCTCAAACGAAGCCCCGTGCCAGCTCCCGAGGAAGGGAACTCCATCCCAGGATAAATTCCTGCACTCCAAGGTTGGCTTTTTGTTGTTTCTCTGGGGGAATATTTTCTCACAAAGGGCATTTTTTTTGATGTGCAAATTGATTTTGCAAAATTCCCTGGAAGGAATTTAGAGTTTGACGGTTTTCTCTATTTTCTACCGAGAAAAGAAATCCGAATCACTGGATTTGCCAGAGATGATTTTTTTTTTTTTCCTGGAAAGAGGAATGAATATGGAATTACATCAGTTTTGCAGCCCATTTCACACCCAGCCCCCGGCAGAGAGGAGCAGCCCCCACCTGACACTGCCAGAACTGAAATCCAAACCCCCAGCTGGAATCACGAGGATGGATTTGACAAAAAAAAAAAACCAAAAAACCTTGGAGTGATGCTGGAACATCCTCTGAAAGCTGACAAAACTCACACAAAGCACAGAGAACACTCCAAGATTCCAGGCCTGAGTTATCCCTGGTTTGGAATGGACCAGATTTGCCGAAGTCCAGGGAAAATTTCCAAGAAATTGGGATCAGCCAGAAGGCAGCTGCTGTTTCATCACCATCAAGGCACGCTGGAAAACCTGGGAGAGGAGGTTTGGCTGGAGTTTTCCCAAAATCCAGAGGAATCCAGCAGCAATTCCCTGAACCTACTGCCACAGAGCACCAGAGAGGGGGGGAAAAAAATTCTCTCCACCTTTCCCAGCTGTGCCAACCTTTCCTCCAGGAGCTCCCAGCTCCTGCTTCCACCCAGACCAGGAATTCCTCAGGAATGGGATCAGGATTCCCTTGGCTGACAGGGAATCCCTTCTGTTCACTGCCTGACACCACAGCTTGGGAAATCCAGCCTGGATCCCACCATTCCCACCTGGACTCACCAATCCCACCCAGCAGGGCAGGAAAGGATTTTTCCTGGCACAAAAAAAAAACTGCACCAGGGATGTTTTTCCAGGTGGAAAATATTTTCTTCCAGTTGACTCAGCTGTTTCTTTCTGGATGGATGGGAAATGCCTGGATGTGGGAACCCCTGGATTGGTTTGGAAAACACCAGAATTGTGCAGATCAAGGGACTGTGACCTGAATCCAAGCTGGATGTGTTTTTCCTCGTGGATGGGAAGAGCTCTCCCTGCTTTCCCTGGGGATTTCAGGGCTGCAGATGGATCTGGAGAATTCCCTGCAGGGTTTGCAGCCTGCTGTGCCGAGGGCAGCGAGGCCTTTCCCAATGTTCCAACTGGAAGCCTTGCCCTCTGCTCCACAGATCCCAGGCTGCTTTGGGTGGGGAAGACCTGAAAATCCATCAAATTCCAGCCCCTCAGAGGCTGCTCCAAGCCCCATCCTGGGACACTTCCATGGACAGGCCAGGATTTCTATTTTTCATGGAGGAACCCCCTCCCAATCCTTGGCTGGTTGGTTAAAGGTGTGAAAATCACTTTTAGGAAAGACTTTTTTAGGGGAAAAAAGAAAAAAAAGAAAAAGCATCCCAAATAACAGGGTTGGAATTTTGGGGGTCACTCCGCGACCGGGGTGGGACAATCCTGCTCACCTGAGGAAGATTTTGGGTTGAAAAAGACACAGAAAAGTGTCCGAGTGTTGGTCTGGGTGACTGAGGAACCTCCACGTTGTGGGAGCCCCGAGCAGCCCTCAGGAACACCGGGATGGACTCCAGGAATCCAGGAGAATCCAGGAGATCCCAGTGCTCCCCCAGGGCCTGGAGCTCCGCTTGTTGCTATTACCTCATCCTTCCCTTTTCCTTGGATCCTTCCCTTTTCCCACTTTTCCCATTCCTTTACGACCCAGAGCTTGTGCACTCGGCCACATCCAGGTTTTTTTTTTTTTTATTTTTGGGGTTTTTTTTGTTTTTATTTTTGGTTTTGTTTCCCTGTGGAATGAAAAGCAATCCATGATCGGGGTGGGCAACTCCCAACCCTGCTCCCTTTGGGATTTGAGCCCGAGGCAAGGGAATCCCGGGCTTGGAGGGATGATCCAGAGGGATCCCTGTGCCCCTTTTCCACCTTCCCTGTCCAGCAGCCCCCCCCAGGGCTGCCCTGAGCCCCCCAAAACCCTCCCAGGGGTGGGCGAGGGGCTCGGCGCCAAAATCCAGCGCTGCTCCCACCCTTGGGAGGGCACAAATCCTTCTCCAAATCCCTTGGAAGGGGCACAAATCCCTTTCCAAAGCCTTTGGAAGGGCACAAAGCCCTTGGAAGGGGCAAAAATCCCTCTCCAAAGCTCTTGGAGGGGCACAAATCCTTTTCCAAATCCTTTGGATGAGAACAAATCCTTTTCCAATGCCTTTGGAAGGGCACAAATCCCTCTCCAAATTCCTTGGAGGGGCACAAATCCTTTTCCAAATCCTTTGGAAAGGGCACAAATCCTTTTCCAAAGCCCTTGGAGGGGCACAAATCCTTTTCCAAAGGCCCTGGAAGGGCACAAACCCCTCTCCAAAGCTCTTGGAGGGGCAAAAAACCCTTTCCAATGCCCTTGGAGGGGCACAAATCCTTTTCCAAAGCCCCTGGAAGGGCACAAATCCCTCTCCAAATCCCTTGGAGGGGCACAAATCCCTTTCCAATGCCTTTGGATGGGAACAAATCCTTTTCCAAGCCCCTGGAAGGGCACAAATCCCTTTCCAAAGCCCTTTCCAGAGCCCCTGGAGGGACACAAATCCCTTTCCAAAGCCTTTGGAAGGGGCACAAATCCTTTTCCAAAGCCCTTGGAAGGGCACAAACCCCACCCCAGGGAATATCCCAAAGGAATTCCCGATCCCAAGGGGGAGCCCCTGAATGTTCAGAGCACTTTGAAGTTGGTGGCCTTGTTTTCTTAAAGGGCTTTGATCTTTTCATGAGAGGAGAGAAATCTTCCCCATCCCATCATCATCATCATCATCATCATCATCATCCTCCTCCTCCTCCCCAGCTCGGAATTCATCCCTGGAATGTTCAGGATGATCCAGGACTCTGGAATCTGTCATTAATCCCTCAAGTTTACACCTAAAAGGGGAAAAGAAAGTCGGGAATTCCTCCTGGAATTCAGGTTGGCAGCAGCAGCAGGGAAACAAAAGCAGAGGGGGAAAACTCCAGTGGATTTTTGGGAGTGGGCAAAGTGAAGTTTGGGAATGTTTATCCCGTCCAAAAATTCTGGATTTCCATTCCAAATGGAAGGGATTTTATCCAGAATTAGGGATCTTTCAACCCAGCTTCCCCCTAAAAAGTTTAAGGGGGAATAAAAGGGAATTGTGGAATTCCAGACTGGTTTGGGTCCATTAAAAATAAAATAAAAGGGAAGAAAAGGGTGGGAATGATGAGGGATTAAAGGCAAGGAGATGCTCCCAGAGCTCTGCCAGAAATTCCAAACCCTTGGAAGCCGAGGCTGAAAGGAGGGATGGGGGTTAGAGTGCAAAACCCCACAAGGATTTGAAAATCCCTCAAATCGCCCAAAATTTGCATGGAAAGGGATCACTGGGAGAGGGGGGAAGTGTCAGAGCTTAATTAACCACGAGTTAATTGGCACTGAATGAGAAAGTGGCAGCTGAGGGGGAAGGGAGAGCCAGGGGAAGATTTTCCTTGGATATTTCAGGGTTTCTGGGAGCAGATTTTTGGGATTTCTGGAAGCATAATTTAACAATTTATGCTAAACTGGGTTTAATGACAGATTCCTCCCATTCCACATCTCCACCCTCCCCAAAAATCACCGGGCAGGGGGGACCTGGAGCATCCTTGGAGCCCCAGTCCCACATCCAAGAGCAGGGGATGGGTTTGGGATGGCTACAGAAAAGTGGGAATATTTCAAAAAAAAAAAAACAAAAAAACAAAAACGAGCAAATGGAATTTTCTACCTGTGTCCTGTCCCGTTTTCTATGTGTGCGTGGTCCTTTCTTAAATGTCAAACTCTTGTATTTTTGTGGTTTCTATCTGCGGGACTGACGGCTCTGAGGGCGCACGTTGTTTTGTAAAATATTCCTGACGTTTTCCTCCCCAGAAAAAAAAAAAAACCAACAAAACAAAGGGAGGAAAAGCTGAATTATTCACCTTTTAATTGGCTTTGCATGTACAGTATTGGGGCAGCAAGTGGAGATGATTAAAGCCAGCTTGAAAACTTTTTGCTTGTGCTTCAGTTGAGTTTTTCCCCCCAAAAAATTAAAAAAAAAATCATCCCACAACCTCTCGTGGATACTCTGGGAAAGAAGGGAATGGAATAAAACATATTTCTTTTTTTTTTCCTGGAAAAAGCAGGTTTGAATTGAGGAAAGAAATCCCATAATGAATAAAAGACCCCAAAACCTCCCAGGTTCCCAAATCCCCTCCCAGGAAAAATGGGGAGGGACAGGAAAAATGGGAATAGGCAGGGTTGGGTGGGATTTTTGGGATGAAATCCCTCCCTGTGAGGCTGAGGAGGGGCTGGGATGGAATTCCCAGGGAAGCTCTGGCTGGGAAGTGCCCAAAGGAGAAATCTGGGATGGGGAAAGGAGCAGGGGGTGAATGGAATGGCACCCAAACCATCCTGGAATTCTCTGATTTTCCCTGCTCCTTCGCATTTTTGGACGAGGTTTTGTCAAACCCGAGTTTAAAATGGTTGGAATAACGGAATGAGAGCTGGAATGAAATAATCCCAGCAGCTGCAGGAATTCTGCTCCACCTTCCCCCCCATCCCAAAGCCGAGGGGTTTGTATATAAAAGTGTCAACTTTGGATTCTTCCAGGCCTGGCTGAGCTCCCTCAGCTCCCTGGCATTTGGGACACAGCCCAAAACCAGAGGGAACTTGGGCTGATTTTTGGGATGAAATTCCCTAAATTCCTACTCCTGGAGTGACCACCAGCACCAGAGGAGTCCACTGCAATGTTTTATTTGGGAATTTACATATCCACAGGAGAGAGCAGACCACAAGTCCGACTTCTTGCTGAATTTTTGAAGCAGTTTTGGGTTCTACTGGAGATGAGAAAAGAAATCTGCCTAAGATTAAAATGTCCCAAGCGAGCCAGGAAAGGGAGGAACCAGGATTTTACACAGGAACAACGACAACAAGAACGAAACAAAAACCAGAAAAAATAACATGAAAAAAAGTATAAATTAGGATGTCAGAATAATTTTTAAAAGCGTTAAGAAAACTTGCACAGGGCTCTGGGCCCCCGGAGAATTAACTCTGGTTAAGATTGTTAAGAGTGAAATTCCATTGAATCTTAACACCAGCCAGAAGATTCGCTCTGGAGTGCAAGTTTGTCACATTCCATCGGCTTTGCCCCCACTCTGGGCGAGATTCCTGCTTGCTCAGGGTGGGTGGGAGAGGGGCTTTTCCCAAGGACTTTGGTTCCAAGGAGGGTGGGAGCAGGGAGAGCTCCCCTCGAGGGAGGAGGTAGCAAGGCTTGCTTGCCCCTGGGCTCGGCTTCAATCCGGTTCCTCAGCACCAAACGAGGTTCCCCACCACCCCCCCCCCAAAAAAAAAAAAAAAAAAAAAATCTAACACTGCAAGTCGAAGTGAGAAATCCCAGCTTTCTGGGCAGGATTCAGTCCAGATTTCCCAGTCCCACCTGTGCCCAGGTGCCCAGCAGGGCATCGAGTGCTACCCAGGAGCTCTGGTGGAGCTTTGTGCAGGGAGGTTTCCCCTCCCCTGTGTGCATTGACTGTGCTGAGGACGGGGCTGAGCTCGTGGCGTGGCCACCCAGCTGTCCCCGTGGCTGTGACAGTGGAAAAGGCAGAGATGGAGCTCAGGGATGGAAAAAAAACCCAAATATTCAGGTTGGGCTGGGTGTCATCCCCCCCCCACCGCCAAAACCTGAAAGCAAAAAACCCTGAATGTCTCATGGAGCAGGTTTGGAGAACAGAACAAAGGCAGAAATGGTCGCGTGCGAGCGAGGGCTCATTTCCACAGCGGGGAGCTGAGGGAGGGGTTGCTGCCCTGGGCTCCTCCTCCTCCTCCTCCTCCTCCCATGGACTGTCCATAGCCCATCATCCCGTTGGCTCCATAGAAGTTCATCCCAGCCATCTGCTGGGTCATCTGCAAACGGGACAGGAGAGAGGTCAGGGATGGGCCTGGACAGGGCCCACGGCTCCCAAAAACAGCAGAGCCCTCGAGGGGAGCAGGGGGTGGCT
>NW_005054478.1:1108788-1109312 GCF_000277835.1 Geospiza fortis | reverse complement strand
CATGGGCAGGGCAGGAAGGCCTTGGAATTGCCCAGGGAATTTTGGAGTCCTCAAGTATGGGAGGACTTCAGGACAGGATGGATATTAGCAGGAATTGCTCCATGGAAAAGGTGAGAAGGGCTTGGAATTTTTCCAAGGAGGGTTGGAGTCCCCAGCTATGGGAGGATTTCAGGGCAGGAATTTCCCCACGGAAAGGGTGGTCAGGCCTTGGCATTGCCCAGGGAATTCTGGAGTCCTCACCCCTGGAGGTGTCCATGGGAGATGAGGCTGGGATTGGACCCAACCTCTGGAATTCTTTCCCCAGCCTGACCCATCCTGGGATCCTCAGGCTCTCCCACCTCCCCCCTCCACAACCCAACCCGGTTTAACCGATCCCACCCCAACCACAAACCCCTGCACATCCCCTCATTCCTCCCCATCCCAACTCCCAGAAAAACCCCTCCCGGAGCCTCCCCCTCACCTGGGCGAGGTTCCACTGCAGCTGCTGCGTTGGCTGCACCCCGTACACGGCCTGGGGCACGGCG
>NW_005054478.1:1102717-1108742 GCF_000277835.1 Geospiza fortis | reverse complement strand
GAGCAGGGCTCGTGGGAGAAGGCAGGGAGCAGGAAAAAATGGGTCAGCTCAGCGGCTGGGATGGCACAATTCCAGCCACAGCCTGGTGGGGGATGTCCGGGCTGAGCTGTTCTTGGTGCTGCTCACAGCTCTCAACGAAGATGGAGCGGGAATTTGGGCAGCGGCATGCAGGAATGGGTTCCCAGTGCCAGAGGCAGGGTTGGATACTGGGAGGGAATTCCTCCCTCATTCCCAGTGCCAGGGGGTTGGGTTGGATATTGGGAAGGAATTCCTCCCTCATTCTCAGTGCCAGGGGGTTGGGTTGGATATTGGGAAGGAATTCCTCCCTCATTCTCAGAGCTAAAGGGCAGATTTGGGTTGGATTTTGGGATGGGATTCCTCCCTGATTCTCAGAGCTAAAGGGCAGGGTTGGGTTGGATATTGGGAGAGAATTTTTCCCTGATCCCAGTGCCAGAGGGCAGGGTTGGACACTGAGAGGCAATTTCTCCCTCATTCCCAGAGCTAAAGGGCAGATTTGGGTTGGATTTTGGGATGGGATTCCTCCCTGATCCTCAGTGCCAGAGGGTTGGGTTGGATATTGGGAGGGAATTCCTCCCTGGTTCTCAGAGCTAAAGGGCAGATTTGGGTTGGATTTTGAGATGGAATTCCTCCCTGTGAGGGACTGGAAGGGATTTCCCAGAGAAGCTGTGGCTGCCCCATCCCTGGAAATGCCCCAGGCCAGCTTTGGAGCACCTTGGGATAGTGGAAAGTGCACGGCTGGAATGGGATGAGCTTCAGATTCCCTTCCCACCCGCCCCATTCTGGGATTCTCAGGGTTCACCCACATTCCCATTTCTCCTGGAAGTCTGTCAGCTCCCAGGACACCCCACCAGCCTCTCCTGGTCCCAGCTCACACCAGGGTTACCTTGTGCTGGCACCTGGGACGTTTGGGAGCCATACAGGGACAGGATGGAGTCTTTGGAGAGCTGCTTCTTCCCCACCTCCTCCCCTTTGCCTCCGGGCTCCGGGAACAGATTCAGATTTTCGGGAACGGAGCCGGCGCTTCCAGAGGTTGGCATGGAGCCAACGACCTGGGACAGACAGACAGACAGACAGGATCAGGGCAAAAACCCAGCACGGGGGAAAGGGGAATGTCCATCCACACACAGGGACGTGCTGGGGCCGTGGAAGAGGGACGTTCCTCATTCTTCAGCATTGAAGAGGGAGATTTCAGGATTTAATTAAGGGACATTTAGATGAAGCAAGGTTTAGGGGAATGGAAGAGGGAGATGTGGGAATGGAAGAGGGAGATGATTCCTCATTCTTCAACATGGGAGAGGGAGATTTCAAGATTTAATTAAGAAATTTAGATGGAGCAAGGTTTAGGGCAGACGGTTGATGTGTGTGGTGAAACAGTGGCACAGCATTCCCAGATGTGGGAATGGGAGAGTCTTCATTCTTCAACGTGGAAGAGAGAGATTTCAGGATTTAATTAAGGGACATTTAGATGAAGCAAGGTTTAGGGGAATGGAAGAGGGAGATGTGGGAATGGAAGAGGGAGATTCCTCATTCTTCAACGTGGAGGAGGGAGATTTCAAGATTTAATTAAGAAATTTAGATGGAGCAAGGTTTAGGGCAGACGGTTGATGTGTGTGGTGAAACAGTGGCACAGCATTCCCAGATGTGGGAATGGGAGAGTCTTCATTCTTCAACGTGGAAGAGAGAGATTTCAGGATTTAATTAAGGGACATTTAGATGAAGCAAGAGATGTGGGAATGGAAGAGGGAGATGTGGGAATGGAAGAGGGAGATTTCAGGATTTAGATTAAGAAATTTAGATGAAGCAAGGTTTCGGGCAGACAGTTGATGTGTGTGGTGAAGCGCTGCATTCCCAGATGGATTCCCCATCCCTGGAAGTGTCCCAGACCAGCTTGGAGCACCCTGGCACAGCACAAGACGTCCCTGCCCTTTGATGTCCCTTCCATCCCAAATGACACCGTGCCTCTACGACACAACCAGGCTTCTCCAAGCCCCAGCATTCCCAGCTCACCTTCCTGGAGGAGTCTGAGCTGGATCCCACGGATGCAAAGAGGTCCAGGTCCTTCTCCAGGCTGCTGGGCCGGCCGTTGGTGACGGGCGTTGTCACCGGAGCGTCTGCAGGGACACAGATGTCCTGGGGCTGTCCCCAGCCTGGGGACACCTCTGTGCCACCACTGCCACCCCACCCTCATCTGATCCCTGCCTCCCTCATCCCTCTGGAGCTGGGAAGGGCCTGGAGCAGGATTTGGGAAGTGCCTCCAGCTCCTGGTTGTCCCATAAAGCTCCAGCTGCTCCTGGAGCACCACAGGCTCCAGGAAAAAGGGAAACACATGGAAAACTCTTCCCAAACTGAATATTCCTGCAGGATTCCTGGAATTGTTCACCTGACAGGGGAAGTTAGCACTGAAACCCCTCAAATTCTCACAATTTCTACATAATTATAGAAATTATGTGAAATTTGTGGAAATTTGAGGAGCTCCAGCTGCTCCTGCAGAACCACAGGCTCCAGGGAAAAGGGAAACACATGGGAAGCTCTTCCTAAACTGAATATTCCTGCAGGATTCCTGGAATTGTTCACCTGACAGGGAAAATCAGCACTGAAACCCCTCAAATTCCCTGAAATTCCTTCCTCCTGAAATTCCTGAAATTTCTCGAATTTCTACATAAAGCTCCAGCTGCTCCTGGAACACTACAGGCTCCAGGAGAAAGGGAAACACGTGGAAAACTCTTCCCAAGTTGAATATTCCTGGAATTGTTCACCTGACAGGGAAAATTAGGACTGCAACCCCTCAAATTCCCATAATTTGTAAAGCTCCAGCTGCTCCTGGAACACCACAAGCTCCAGGAAAAAGGGAAACACATGGAAAACTGTTCCCAAGCTGAATATTCCTGCAAGATTCCTGGAATTGTTCACCTGACAGGGAAAATCAGCACTGGAAGTCCTCAAATTCCCACAATTTCTACATAATTATAGAAATTATGTGGAAATTGTGGGAATTTGAGGAGCTCCAGCTGCTCCTGGAGAACCACAGGCTCCAGGAAAAAGGGAAACACATGGGAAACTCTTCCTAAACTGAATATTCCTGCAGGATTCCTGGAATTGTTCACCTGACAGGGAAAATCAGCACTGAAACCCCTCAAATTCCCTGAAATTCCTTCCTCCTGAAATTCCAGAAATTTCTCAAATTTCTACATAAAGCTCCAGCTGCTCCTGGAACACTACAGGCTCCAGGAGAAAGGGAAACACGTGGAAAACTCTTCCCAAGTTGAATATTCCTGGAATTGTTCACCTGACAGGGAAAATTAGGACTGCAACCCCTCAAATTCCCATAATTTGTAAAGCTCCAGCTGCTCCTGGAACACCACAAGCTCCAGGAAAAAGGGAAACACATGGAAAACTGTTCCCAAGCTGAATATTCCTGCAAGATTCCTGGAATTGTTCACCTGACAGGGAAAATCAGCACTGGAAGTCCTCAAATTCCCACAATTTCTACATAATTATAGAAATTATGTGGAAATTGTGGGAATTTGAGGAGCTCCAGCTGCTCCTGGAAAACCACAGGCTCCAGGAGAAAGGGAAACACGTGGAAAACTCTTATCAAGCTGAATATTCCTGGAATTGTTCACCTGATAGTGAAAATTAGCACTGAAACTCCTCAAATTCCCACAATTTCCACACCAATTTCTCTTACCCAGGCCCAGCAAGTCCATGACTGGCTCAGATTTGGGGGAACTTTTCCTGGATTGCTGCGTTTCGTCCTTCTTTTGAGGCTGGGGGAAAAGAAACAACACAAATCTCGTGCAGCTTTCGGGATCACTCTGAAATGGTTTTAACAAGATTTACAACGGTTTTTAACAAGATTAACCCTTAAAATCCCCTTTTTTTCCCCCCAGTGGATTTAAGCCAAAAATAAATTAAAATTCTCTTCGCTCTTCCAAAATGAGAATTTCAGAGCGAATGTTTCCCAGGTTTTTTTTTTTTTTATTGTCCCAGTTGTCAAATCCAAGCAGCCTCCAAAGCAGGGAGAAGCAGCTGGAGCTGGAAAAACCAGCAGGGAAGAGCAGGATTCCAACCTGCACATCTGCTCAGTGTCTGGGGAGCAGAGCAAAACAAACTCCCAGCAGTGACTCAAAGCACCCAGGCTGTGACTGAGGCCAGAAAAATGCTCCCAGAGGAGGCTGGAATCCCTCTGCTCTGCCTCAGGGATGTCTCCGTGGTTTTTCTGCCTGATCTTACCATTTTCACCTTCTCAAAGATGATGGGTTCCAGTTTTCTTTCTGACTCGTTGGTCCTTTTCCATTTGTCGTCCTTTTCTTTCTGTGAGGGGAAAAAAAATATCACTGACGTGAGGGGAAAAGTTCCTGATTTCACCAAGAAAAAGCTCTCACCCGGTGCTGTTACTGATCTAAAACGCCTCAGAACTAAAATCCTTCAGAAAAATCTGATTCTGAGGTAAATTTTTGCATTTTTCCTGCTCTGAGCAAGAAATTGGATAAAATCCTTTCCGAATCTCCTCCAATCATTATCCCTGGAGATTTATTGCCTCCCTCTTCCATCCACACAAACCAAACAGCTCCAAGAAGGAAAAAAATCAAGAATTTAAACAGTTTTGTTGTCCTTTTCTTTCTGTGAGGGGAAAAAATCACTGAAATGAGGGAGAAAATTCATGATTGCACCAAGAAAAAGCTCTCACCTGGTGCTGTTACTGATCTAAAACCCCTCAGATCTAAAATCCCTCCAAACCAGCTGAATTTGAGGTAAATTTTTGCATTTTTCCTGCTCTGAGCAAGGAACTGGATAAAATCCTTTCCAAATCTCCTCCAATCATTATCCCTGATTTATTGTCTCCCGCTTCCATCCACACAAATCAAACAGCTCCAAGAAGGAAAAAAATCAAGAATTTAAACAGTTTTGTTGTCCTTTTCTTTCTGTAAGGGAACAAAATCACTGAAATGAGGGAGAAAGTTCCTGATTTCACCAAGAAAAAGCTTTCACACGGTGCTGTTACTGATCTAAAGCCCCTCAGATCTAAAATCCCTCAGAAAAATCTGATTCTGAGGTAAATTTTTGCATTTTCCCTGCTTTGAGCAAGGAATTGGATAAAATCTTTCCAAGATCTCCTCCAGTGTGAGACATCCATCCACACAATGGATGAGATGAAGAAGAGGGAAGAAAACAGGAATTTAAACCACCCAAAAAACTCCAACCCCCTGAGCTCTGCCACGTCTGTGATCCTGCTTTTTTCCCTGGAACATTCCCTGAATATTCCAGAATATTCCCTACAACAAAACCCACTCAGCATCTTCAAATCTCCTCAGGAATTCGCTCCATGAAGTTCAAGCAGCCCTGGAGAAGGGATTTCTCCTGACACAAGGAATATTTCGATATATATATTTTAATATTTTGTTGTAATCACAATTTTAGGCCTCCAGACTCACCCTGAAGGCGTTGATGTCGATATTTGGGAATATTTTGATATATATACTTCAATATTTTGTTGTAATCACAATTTTAGGCCTCCAGACTCACCCTGAAGGCGTTGATGTCGATGCTTCTGTCCATATATTTCTTTTTCTCATATTTATCCCGGATAAAACTCTCCACAGCTCTACAGCAGCTGGTTAAGGACAAAGGATTCCAGAATAGAAGCCTTGTTTGACAGGGAGGAACAAGGTACAGGCTGTAACTAAATTAAATCATTGTTTAAAGAGCCTTTCCAGCAGTAACTTTCTTAAAATAATTTACTGCTGGATCCCAACTCGCTTTTTGCCCCTGGGTTATTTCAGGTTATTTCAGTGCTATAAAAAGGGAATTAAATCAGGATTTAAGCTCTTGCTGTGTTTTCTCCACTGTTTTTTTTCTTTTGTTTGCCCCGAGCATCCCCTCAGCACAACAACAGGATCCTGGCACCTCAAAAAGCACCTCAGGTACCAGATTAACTCAAAAAAATGATGGTGGAAAGGTGTTTTTGTGGGGTTTTTTTTTCTAGGTTCACATCATTCTATCC
>NW_005054478.1:1089004-1102656 GCF_000277835.1 Geospiza fortis | reverse complement strand
AAATTCCATCAGAGAATCCCCAGCCTGGTTGGGGTTGGAAGGGACCTTAAACCCCATGGGCAGGAGCACTTTCCACTATCCCAAGCTCCATCCAGCCTGGGGAACACTTCCAGGGACGGGGCAGCCACAATTCTTTTTTGGGGAAATCCATTCCAGCCTCTCCTCACCCTCACAGGGAGGAATTCCTTCCCAAAATCCCACCAGATCTACCAAAATCCACCCCTTCCATCCTATCCCTTGTAAATCATCTCTCTTGCAGCTCCTTCAGGTCCTGGAAGGCCACGATTAGATCTCCATGGAGCCTTTGGAATATTCAGCACTTTGGAAAACCCAACTCTCTCATTCCCTCCAAACTTCAGCATTTTTGGGTTCACTCTGACATAGCAGAGATCTGAACGAGATAAATCCCACTGGAAAAAAAGGGATTTTAAGGGTTGTTTTCCATTCCAGTGCATTTTTTTTCCACATTTAAGCCCAAAAATAAAAGCAAAATTCTCTTTGCTCTTCCAAAATGAGAATTTCAGAGTGAATATTTCCCAGTTTTTTATTGCACCAAACCAAGCAGGCTCTAAACTTGGGAGAAGCTTCCTGTGGTCCCAGTTCTCCACCCCAACCCCTTCATTCCCATTCCCTGCCCAAGGGAACAATTTACTCCCTCAGGGAGGTTTAACCACACAGCTCCAGGATGGGAATTTCCATGGAATTTCCACGTTTTTTCCAGGAATAACAAAAAGGATGCTGGTCTGTCTGGGGCCTCCGGAAGTTCTCGGGCAGGTAGGCTTCGTAGAGACGATTGGCTTTGCCATTCCCCATCTCCTGCACGCACTGAAATCCAAAAAAAAACTCCTTCAAATTCTCCTTCCCCAGGCATTAAAGCTCTCCCACAGCATCCCAAGCTGACAGAGGAGAGAAACCCAGGGAAGGGGGATCCTCCTGAAAGCCACTTTTCACCCCCAGGGGATGCTGAGGCAGCTGCTCCAATCCCCTCCCACCCCATTTGCCAATTCCGAGCAATTTTTAATCCAAGGCACGATAAATATCCTGTCAGCAACCCCAAATCCCTCTGGAAGGAGAGGTGGGAAGCAGGAATTGGTAATTTAACAGAGATTTGCAGCTCCTTGAGCTTTACTCTCTGCTGTTTGTCCAGCCTGGAATGAGGACATTTTATTGCTCTTTTCCCTCCCAACTGGAATTCTTCCTCCTCTTCCTCCACTTCCCCCATTTTTTTTATTTTTTTGGGGCTATCCTGGCTTGGTTTATTTTAAAAAAAAACCCTCAGTGTGTTATCCCAGCCCTCACCTGGATCTGTTCCTGTGTCCACTGGTCGAGGTTGACAGATTTGACCCTGGATATGTGAACTCCCAGGTTCCTGTGGATCCCAGCACAGCGGATGCAGATGAACACCCCAATATTCCAGGATGCCCATCGTGGCCCTGAGAAGAGACAAGAAAAGTGTTTCCCACCAATCCAACCCTTTTTAAATTTTTTTTTTTTAATTTTTTTTTTTTTTTGCCTGGAGCAACTGGGAAACTGCACCAAGTGAACTGGGATTGAAGCCTTTGGATTCTCATCCAGGCTGGAAACTGAAATTCCACATCAGGAGGATGTTCTCAATCCTTATCCTTGGGGATTTATTGCCTTCCTCTTCCATCCACACAAACCAAATAGCTCCAAGAAGGAAAAAATCCGAAATTTAAACAATTTTGTCGTCCTTTTCTTTCTGTGAGGGAAAAAAATTACTGAAATGAAGGAAAAAGTTCCTGATTTCACCAAGGAAAAGCTCTCACCTGGTGCTGTGACTGATCTAAAACCCCTCAGATCTAAAATCCCTCCAAAACAGCTGAATTTGAGTTAAATTTTTGCATTTTTCCTGCTTTGAGCAAGGAATTGGATAAAATCCTTTCCAAATCTCTTCCAATCATTATCCCTGCAGATTTATTGTCTCCCTCTTCCATCCACCCAAGAAGAGGGAAGAAAACAGGAATTTAAACCACCCAAAAAACTCCAACCCCCTGAGCTCTGCCATGTCTGTGATCCTGCTTTTTTTCCCTGAATAACCTGGAATCAGCTCGAAAACAGGAATTTAAACCACCCAAAAGACTCCAACCCCCTGAGCTCTGCCATGTCTGTGATCCTGCTTTTTTTCCCTGAATAACCTGGAATCAGCTCCAGAAAAAACCAAAAACAAAACCAAAAACCCACTCAGCATCTTTAAATCTCCTCAGTGCTGGGCAGGAATTCCCAGCTGAGCCAGGACCAAGCACTGAGCCCAGGATTTGGCCCCAAAACCAATCCCAGCCCAAGGAATGATCAGTTCACTCCAGTTTCCACGTCTCTGATGGACATTATTTGCTTTTCCTGGGTCAAAATAAAATAAAGGCGTTGATTAAGGTCGGACATTCCTGGTTTTCATGCAGGACAGCTCCAAGGTGTGGATAGGAGATCATGCCAGGGATCAAAAAACAAAAAAACCAAACATCCAGAAGGGAAAGATTAAGGAGCTCAGATGCACCCAGGAATCCCAGCAGGGCACACAGAGATCCACAGGAATTCCCACCCCTCTCCCAGTCCCTCAATCCTGAATATTTTAGGAATATTTTAAAATGAAACCCTTTTCTCCCAGCACAAACTGGTGTCCCAGCGCATGAGGAACTGGGAAAACACAGCATTAGGGATCAAACAGCCTCCACCAGCCCTTTTTCCCAGCCATCCTTCTGGATGATGAAGAGTTATCCTGCTTTTCTTGCCACAGCTAAAATAGCAGAGCCTCGAGTTAATGAGAGGGAGGTGGGAGGGGGAAAGTGTAATTTCAGAGCCCTAAAAAAGCAGCGCTGTATTTGAGATGCTGTTAACGGTCTGCTCCTGGGGAAAGCCTGGGGCATCCTGAGGGATCTGGAGCTGATAATGCACTCAGGGACCCTTCCAGAGCACGGCTATCCAATCTCCAACAGGTAACTCCAGCAGCTCTTCCAAGGAATTCACTTTCAAAACGCCTTCATTAAGTTTTCTGGCCTTTCCTGCCATTATTTGCTGCTTTTTCCCTCTCCAGGAGTGGCCTTTGGGAATGATATCAATTTAATGGAGCTGAGAAATTCACTTCCCAGACACCTCAGTCCCTTTATTACCTCCTTTATTATCAAAGCAAAACCCACAACTTCAGCACCACCTGAACATGCCCAAAAAAAATTGGGAATAAAACCTTTTTAGCCAGGATCCTTCCTGTGATTTCTACACAGAACCCTCTCCCAGATCCACCCCCAGGCCTCTAACGTGAGACTGCTGGCAGGATTATCAAGAGATTCAAGGTTAGATTTAAAACTCCAGATAAATTTAGCCTTGATAGGACTAAAAGGATTAATGGGCAGCTCCTGGAGTAATCAGCTCACTGGGTTTGTCACATGGAGCAGCTCAGGCCACCACAACCTCCCACTAAAACGTGACTCAGGGGTAAGTGTCACACCCTGCTGCTGCTCCAGGGTCCCTTCAGGGGGCTGGGACAACAAGGGAACCACATCTGGAATGTGCTGCAACTCCCAAATCCAAGTTCTGGGAGAGCCAAGACGGAGCAGCTTGGTTCTATTTGAATTAAAATGAATATTTAGGGATTTTTTGATTCCCCTCCCAGCGCTAAACTCATTATACAACCAGGGGCGAGCTGTTCCCTGGGGAGATTCCAGCTGGGATTTGGGTGTCCTTGCACAGGCAGAAGGTGCTGCAGGAAAGGTTTCAAACCTAAAGGGAACAGAGGCGTTGGTTCTCACAGATTGTGACCCCAGAGCCACACAGGGAGGAAATCTGAATTTTCCAAAATCCTCCCCTGAGCCTGCAGCCACAGCAAACCCTGGTGCGGTCAGGTCGGACCCAACACCCTTCCCAGACAGCCAGCTTAACTAAACCGACACTTTAACCTTCAAATGCCTTCTAAAAATGTTCTTTTAAAACATCTCCTAAAGCCCTGAGGTTGTGGGAGGGGGGAAGGGTTCGGTGCAGATGTAAACAACCTCCCACTTCCCTCTTTGGAGCAGCTCACACTGGAACATCTCCCACTAAAAACCTCCCTGCAAGTGCCCAGCCACTCAGGTTTCGCTTTTTTAGGGCTTTTTGCAGGCATTTCCCCAGCGTTTCACAGCTCTTTTCAAGGTGACTCGACTCGAAAAAGCTCCAGGTGGCATCTCCAGATGTGACTTTCACTTTTCACTTCCCCAAAACCCAAGCCCAGCTCAGACTCTGCAGCAGCTTCAGTGATACAAGAGGGGAAAAACGCCTGGGTTGGAGTTTAGGGGAACATTTTTTTTTTTCTGAGAAAAATGGGTTTGTATCAATTTATATCGTAAATAACAACGGGGCAGCTTTAATCAGCACTGCAGAGCTGCCTGGGGGAATTATCACCCCTCACAAAAAGCGGGCACACCCTGACACTAACTGAGAACAGGGGCACCTCACCCTCCTGGCTCAGGGAATTATGGATTTATTTATCTCCCAGAGGGTTCAGGAGAAGGCAACAGAAACATTCAGCTCCTTAAACCACTAAAAAAATTTTTGTTTCTTGCAAGAATCCTTGGGTTGATGCTCTAAAATCAACTCCCCTGAGGCTGAGGGCCCTCAGAGCCACCGGGCCAAAATGGAAACCCCATTCCCACATGGAAAATTGGGAGTTTGCTCCAGTGCCGGCCTTGCCTGGTGCTGCCACCACTTCTGTCTCAGCTTTATGATGACTTTATGATGCTAGGGGTGATTTTAATATCCATGGAAAACAAAATCACCTGGCAGCAACCAACCCTGTTCTGCTCAAAGTTTGTGGAGCTTCACCTCAGGCCTGCACAAATCCCTCCTGGATTGAAGGAAACATCAATTTGGAGTAAGAATTCCAACATTTTTCAGAGCCTGGCCTGGCAGGAGGATCACAAACCCCAAAGCATCGCTTGTTCAGTGAATTTTCATTCCCAGTTTTCCTGAGCATTCCCAAGGGATTCAGTGCCCAGCCCCTGCTCCAGGGAGTTTGCTCCAGTGCCGGCCTTGCCTGGTGCTGCCACCACTTCTGTCTCAGCTTTATGATGATTTTATGTCTCATTTTATGATGCTAGGGGTGATTTTAAAATCCATAGAAAGCAAAGTGAGCTGGCACCAACCCTGCTCTGCTCAAAGTTCGTGGAGTTTCACCTCAGACCTGCAGCAATCCCTCCTGGATTGAAGGAAACACCAATTTGGAGTAAGAATTCCAACATTTTTCAGAGCCTGGCCTGGCAGGAGGATCACAAACCCCAAAGCATCGCTTGTTCAGTGAATTTTCATTCCCAGCTTTCCTGAGCATTCCCAAGGGAGGAGGATCCAGCAGGGATTCAGTGCCCGGCTCCAGGAGACAATTCCAGAGCCTGTTTCACATCCCAGCCTGTCAAAACAAACTGCACATACCAAGCTGCTCGTGCCAGCCCCAGTCCCCATCTAATGCTGCTCATTAATGCTCCAAGGGCTGCTGAATAATCTGAATGACTGAAAAGGATCCTAATTCCCTTTAAAACCCCCAGCCTAATTCCCTTTTCAATTCCCAGCCCCAGGAGCCTGCTCCAAATGAGTCACTTGCTCCAACTTCACACCCTGGAGTGGTTTTAATTGAGAAATCCTGAGGGGATTCTCTCCTCACCCTTCACTCAGACACCAAATTCTGGCCCAAGTTCCTGAGGCAACTTTTTTTTTTTTTTTTTGCTGTAATAACTCTGCAGAAAGCATTTAAAAATAAACCAGGAGCTGGCTGCAAAAACCACAGCTCCTTGGAAAAGGAAAAGCAGGAAAAAAAAAAAAAAAGGAGCGGCATCCATGGGCAGGATTGAGGGCCTGGTGAAATATTCCCAGGGGAAATGAGCAGCTTCTTCCATGGATCCCAAACACTGCTCCATGTCTGGCTGTGGAATCATCCAGCTGAGGAAAAGGGATGTGGGGAATTCTCCCTGGAGCAAGAAAATCCCTGCCAGGGGTTATCCACACCCTCAGCTTTTCACGAGGGAAAGATTTCCTCGAGTCCTCATAATCCTCATTTTTTTAATGGAGTCAAAGGAGGAAAGCACTCAGGATCCAAGAGGTTCCTCTGCCTTGTGGTTTCCTTGTTCTGGAAAGAAATTGCTCAAGGATTTTCTGCCATTCAGCTGCTCAGAGCTGTGACCAAGCCTCACTTGAGCAAAACAACTTCCTCTGCTCTTTTGCTGGAAATGTCTGTTCTGCTCTTTCAGGATTTGGAGGAACCTAAGGAAACTCCAAAAACCCACAAGTAAAAGGGATGTGGGGAATTCTCCCTGGAGCAAGAAAATCCCTGCCAGGGGTTGTTATCCACACCCTCAGCCTTTCATCAGGGACAAACTTCCTCGAGTCCAGGCTGAATAATCCTTTTTTTTTTTTTTGCAGAGTTAAAGCAGGAAAGAACTCAGGATCCAAGAGGTTCCTCTGCCTTGTGGTTTCCTTGTTCTGGAAAGAAATTGCTCAAGGATTTTCTGCCATTCATGCTGCCCAGAGCTGTGACAAAGCCTCACTTGAGCAAAACAACTTCCTCTTTGCTGGAAATGTCTGTTCTGCTCTTTCAGGACTTGGGGGAACCTAAGGAAACCCCAAAAACCCCCACTTGAATGATGTGATTGAGTTATTAACACTTTAATAACTGAGCTGAGCGTGGATCCTGCTGCGGGGATCAGGGATCCACCTGGGATTTGGGATTAATCCCTGCTGCACTCCCACATTGAGGGATCTGTGCAGCTCTCAGGGGATGCTAAAGCCACAGCCTCACTTGAACACCCACAAAAGGTGTTTGATAAAAATCTACACCTGATCAAGTAGTTTAATCACCAAAAAAAACCAGCTTTATACCATCCTTTGAAAGAAGAAAGGGCTGTATGGGGGTTTTATTTTCATTTTTTTCCCCCCACAGGAAAAAATTACAGGCCTCAACCACATTTTGCAAGAAAAACAAAGGTGCTGGCTCGGATTTCTGCCAGAAAACCTTCCAGTTTAGCAAACAATAATCAATATTTGAGGGCCTTGTGGCCTTGAAGACCAAGATTTGTGTGTTTTTGGGTAAAGATGAGCGGTTTTATCGCTGCTACCATCGTGTTCTTTGAAGTGCAGGTGGAGGAAATGAAAATTTCTGTGAACAGCAGGGTGGGGCTTTCCTGCTGCTGCAGGAAGGGTTGGATGTTCCTCCAGTCAATAAAAAGGTGACAGGGACAATTTCAAGCAGTTCTATCACCAGGATCCATGAAAAACAACGGGGTGACACCATCAACACTGATGGTGACACAGCTTAAAAATATAAATATACATCAAAAAAATAAATAAAATCAGTCAGTTCCACAATCCATGGACTTCCTGTGGCATGCATTTTTGGACCAAAACCACACGCCAGCCAATGCTAGAAATTGCAGATTCCAAGGAGGTCTGAATTTCCATGAAATGCAAATAATTTAGGTGATAGGAGCACCTGTAAGCAGAGCAGCAGGGTGGAAGCTCTGCCATCACTGATTTGGCTTTTGATGCTGCAAATAGAATTTTGCTGCTTTTTAAGATGTTTTTAATTGGTCACTTGGTGTTGAAAATATTTAGACTCTGTTTTCTAATTTAATTTAAGGATGTTTTTGAAGCCACCAAGTCCTTGACAAAGCTCTGAGCAGAGGAAGGTCCTGGGTCAGTTTTTGATGGAGTGAGAATTTTTTCAGTATCTAGAGCTAAACATGATAATCATAATAATCTGAATTAATAGCTTAATTACAATAATACTGATTTTCAGCATCATGAGCTAAACATCCTTTGAAATTCCTAGGGAAAGGGGCAGGAAGGAATGGCACATATTACCAAAAATAGAGAAAAACCAATTTATTAAGGCCCAGGTAAACCCAGCCTTGCACTCACCGCTCCAAGTTCACGACAGCTCCTCCTAAAAGCTCCAATTTTGTCCCAGATTTCCTGGGACACAGGGAACAATCACTCCCAGGGACCAACCTGAAGGAGCCCTGAGCTATTCCTGACTTTTTGCTCGGTTTCAAGACCTACTTTGCATTTTGGAGCACGAGCTCCCCTTGCACTGCAGCTGCCATTTCCTTACATAACTCCTGGCAGTTTCTATAGGAACAAACTTTACTCCAGCTGGGAATCACGTTGGGTTGGTTTTTTTTTTTGTTTTTTGGGATTTTTTTTTTCCTTTTCCCACCTCCACTCCCCAGGTGGGTCAGCACACAGAGAGCCCAGGTGCTGCTGCTGCTGCTGCTCTGAGGATTATCCCTATTTCTGGCAGATGTAGGGCCAAGTGTGACTCAGAGCTCTGCTTAAAAGGGATCTTCCTACAACTAATTCCACACTAAACCCCTGTTGGGAACACTGATGCTTTTTTCCCCTTGCTTGAGTGGGAAGTTCCAGCTCCAGGCAGGCTCAGGGTGGACAGAGCTGTGTCCTCTCCCAGTTTTACCCCGCTGAGGTGAAGATTCCAGAAGGATAAAGCAAATTTCAGAGCATTTCCACTCCCTTTGTGCACAAAATCTGAACTGGGGAAGAGCAGAAAAGCAGAAGAATAATGGAATATCCCAGAATATTGTGGCTGCAGCTTTTCAAAGGAACACACACAACCCACATGGATCCCTCTAGCAAGATTCCCTTGCCTAAAGCTGAGCTTTCTCCTCATCCCAGATTTCCTAAACCGAGCTGAGCAGTTCCAGCCCCATCACTTTTTTGCAGGCACAGGCTGCACCACTCCCCTCCATCAGCATTGCCATCCTCATCCTCATCCTCCTCCTCCTCCAGGCAGGCTCAGGGTGGACAGAGCTGCGTCCTCTCCCAGTTTTACCCTGCTGAGATGAAAATTCCAGAGGGATAAAGTGAATTTTGGAGCATTTCCACTCCCTTTGTGCACAAAATCTGAACTGGGGAAGAGCAGAAAAGCAGAAGAATAATGGAATATCCCAGAATATTGTGGCTGCAGCTGAGGATTCAAAGGAACACACACAACCCACATGGATCCCTCTAGCAAGATTCCCTTGCCTAAAGCTGAGCTTTCTCCTCATCCCAGATTTCCTAAACCGAGCTGAGCAGTTCCAGCCCCATCACTTTTTTGCAGGCACAGGCTGCACCACTCCCCTCCATCAGCACTGCCATCCTCATCCTCCTTCCTCCCATGCAGCTGTTCCAGCAGCTATTTTAAAAAAGTCCCTCTTGGAATTGCTCTGCCTGCAAAGGAAATTGAGCTGCAGCTCAAGAGGCTGCTGGAGGAGGAGGAGTTGAGTCACGCAGATTTTCAGGGAATATTTGCTTTGGATTAACAGGAGTTAGGCTGGACTAAAGCAGCTCCCCCATCAGATAATAATAAGAAGTCAACCTCCTTATATCACCTACTCCACCCCAAGCTTTCCCCCTTTCCCATCCCATATTTACCCACCTCTGGGCAGGGATTTCCCCAATCTTACCCTTTTTTTTTCCCCTTTTTTGGTGAAGAATTAAACCTGGATTTATGCCGTGCTCAGCAGCACTTCACCCACCTAATCCCTCAGGATACAAGGGATGGATTTAGGCCTGGAACCCACGGATCTCACAAGACAAAGGGATGAAGGGAAGAGCCAGACAGACCAGGGGGGGAGCACAGGGCAACCTGAAATTCCTGGGGATTTTAACATCCATAGAAAACAAAATCACCTGGCACCAACCCTGCTCTGATGAAGTTTGTGGAGCTTCACCTCAGGCCTGCACAAATCCCTCCTGGATTGAAGGAAACACCAGTTTGGAGTGAGAATGTCACATTTTTTCAGAGCCTGGAACCCACGGATCTCACAAGACAAAGGGATGAAGGGAAGAGCCAGACAGAGCAGGGGGGAGCACAGGGCAACCTGAACCTCTGGGGAACCTCTGGCCTCTGCTCCCTGGGGATCTCCCGCTCTGACGGCACCACCCCGGGATCCACGGAGCCTGCTGGATGCATGGATGGGGCTGCAGAGCAGAGGGAAGAATTTGGGAGAAGGACAGAACCAAACACGATTAGCTGGGGGCGCAGAGCAGCTCTAGGAGCAGCAATGAATCCACTCTGCGTCGCTCAATGGGAATTTTCCACATCCCGACGGAGATTTCGCCTCATCCCTCCCTCCCTCAGCCATGCCAGCTCCAGGTTCTCACAGTCCAAGCAGGGAATGTGCTGCTGGATGCTCAGCTCAGGCTGTGCAGCAGCTCTGGGATCTCTCAGACACACGCACAGGGAGCAGCAGCACCACAGCCACCCTTGGAACGGCACCAGCAGCAAAAATCCCACCTGCCCAGCAAGGGCTGCTCTCTCCAGGTGTTTTTCCAGATGATTCCCACAGCAAAAACCTCCAAGGAGAGGATTTAGAACTCAGCAGTGCCCTGGCTCAGCTCTCCCAGTTCCCCCAAACACGAGGTTGGCAACAAAAAGAGGAAGAGAGCGAAGAGATTTCACCCAATTTCCTGCAAAACAACAGCTCTGAGCAGTTTTTGCAGCAGCAAAACCACCCTGGGGTTTCACAGAATCTCACGCTGGCTCGGGTGGGAAGGACCTTAAAGCTCATTTAATTCACATTTCCCACTGTCCCAGGTTGCTCCAGTCCCTGCCCAGCTGGAAAAGCTGAGGGCATCACCTGGAGCCACCCCGGGGCTGCTTTCCATGGGCAGAGTGGGATGCTGCAGTTATTGCAGGAGGAACATCAGGACTTCCTTGGCATCGGAGCTGGGAGAGCTCCACGTTCACCAAAAGTACCAAAAGTGCCCCAAAACTGCAGCAATTCCTTGGAGCTCCGAGCAGAGACAGCTCCATTCACCAAAAGTACCAAAAACTGCCCCAAAACTGAAGCAAATCCCTGGAACTCTGGGCAAAGACAGCTCCATTCACCAAAACTGCCCCAAAACTTCAAGAATTCCCTGGAGCTCCATGCCAGGACAGCTCCCGTGGCACCACATTGATCAAAAGTACCAAAAGTGCCCCAAAACTGCAGCAATTCCTTGGAGCTTCAGGCAGAGACAGCTCCATTCACCAAAACTGCCCCAGAATCACAGGAATTCCTTGGAACTCTGGGCAGAGAGAGTTTCATTCACCAAAAGTACCAAAACTGCCCCAAAACTGCAGGAATTCCTTGGAGCTTTGGGCAAAGACAGCTCCATTCACCAAAAGTACCAAAAACTGCCCCAAAAATGCACAATTCTCCCTGGAACTCTGGGCAGAGACAGCTCCATTCACCAAAACTGCCCCAAAACTGCAACAATTCCTTGGAGCTTCAGGCAGAGACAGCTCCATTCACTAAAAATACCAAAACTGCCCCAAAACTGCAGCAAATCCCTGGAACTCTGGGCAAAGACAGCTCCATCCACTAAAAGTACCAAAACTGCAGCAATTCCTTGGAGCTTTGGGCAGAGACAGCTCCATTCACCAAAAGTACCAAAAACTGCCTCAAAAATGCACAATTCTCCCTGGAACTCTGGGCAGAGACAGCTCCATTCACCAAAAGTAGCAAAAACTGGCCCAAAAATGCAGGAATTCCTTGGAGCTCCATGCAGAGACAGCTCCATTCACCAAAACTGCCCCAACCCTGCCCCAAAACTGCCCCAAACCTGCCCCAACCCTGCCCCAAAACTGCCCCAAACCTGCCCCAACCCTGCCCCAAAACTGCCCCAAACCTGCCCCAACCCTGCCCCAAAACTGCCCCAAACCTGCCCCAACCCTGCCCCAAAACTGCCCCAAACCTGCCCCAACCCTGCCCCAAAACTGCCCCAAACCTGCCCCAACCCTGCCCCAAAACTGCAGCAAATCCCTGGAGCTCTGGGCAGAGGCAGCTCCCACATGGCCTGGAGGAGCAGATTTCCCGCTGCCAGCAATGTCATTAGTGCAGGGGGTAATTAGTGGATCAGAGAGCTGGGGACAGCCCCAGCCTGCTCTCCAGGATCGCTGCAATCCCTGCTCCCAGCCAGGAGCAGCTTCCAGCTTTGGAAAGGCTTCAACTCCCCACCAGAACTTCATTAAAATGATAATAATTAATGAACTGGGGTGGTGACGAGGAGAAGCTCCATCACCCAGAGGTGTGTGGGGTTGAATTTTTTTTTCCCATTTTGGTGGAATTTGCCCTCTCCCAGGCCTGGGAGCTGAGATAAAGGAGCTGTTCGTGCCCTCCAGGAGGTGCCAAGAGATAAAGGATTGGCACAGGGGAGGAACATCCTGATCTCCAGCACCACCAGGTGTGCTCCAGGCAGGCGGGAAGGACGAGGTTATTGTGGTTTGGGGTGAAAAGAAATCGTAATTATCTCATTTTGAATTTGTTCAAGGGGGCTGTGCAGTTTTGGAGGTCACGCTGAGGTGACCAAGCCCTTTGATTACAGATGGATTTGGCCAATCCCTCCTCCAAGTTCAATTCCAGGAGCTCTTGGGAAACAGAGGCTCAAGTCCAGATCTCCAAGAGATTATGGCAGCTCATTAAAACAGGATTTTGGGCAACTTTAACTCTTTTGCTGCAGGGAAAACAAAGCAGCAACCAGAGGGGACAAGGAACAGTTTAATATCCTCTGGAATTCAAACATTTCCTATCTCAGATAGAGCAGGGTCATAACACACCTTGGAATCAGAAAAAAACATGGAATGGTTTGGGTTGGGAGGGACCTTAAAGCTCCTCCTGTCCCTTCCACTATCCCAGACTGGCCTTGAGCAATTCCAGGGATGGGGAAGCCACAGATTCCTGTGCCAGGGCCTCACCACCCTCACAGGCAAAATCCCGGTGGGAAAGGAGGATAACAATCTGGAATTCCATCAGTGATCCATGACCCCGGGGTGAGGTGACAGCTCCCTCCCTGTGCTCACAGCATTCCAGCCCCAGGTGACAGGATGTGACTCCCCAGCTGGAATTCCCTCAATTCCACAAGCCGGTCCTTCTTCTTCCCCCTTTCAGGAGAGGCCCCCTCCCACTCTGGGGTGTTTCCCGGGATTGCCACTGGGAGATTTGGGGCCGTTCCCTCCCCATCTCCCCTCGGGAAGCGCAGCTCCTCCCGGTGCGACTCGCACCAAACCCAGCGGGGCTGCGGCCAAAAATCTGGGGGTTTTCAGCCGAAAACCATCACGTTCTTTCCCCCAAAACCGGCCCGTTCTTCCTCTCAAACGGAAGCCACAGATTCCTGTGAACCACCGGGTTCTTTCCCCTAAAACCACCACGTTGTGCCCCCAAAACCACCCCCATTCTTTTCCCCAAAACCATCCCAGTCTCCCTCTCAAACCACGGAGTTCTTTTCCATAAAACCACCGGGTTTTTTTCCGTCAAAACCACCGGGTTATTGCCCCAAAACCCACCCCGTTCTCCCTCTCAAACCACGGAGTTCTTTCCTCTAAAACCACCGGGTTCTTTCCACTAAAACCACCCTATTCTTGCCCCCAAAGCCGCTCTCTTCTCTGCCCCAAACCCACCCCGTTCTTGCCCCAAACCCACCCCACATTCTTGCCCCCAGACCCCTCCGTTCTTGCCCCCAAACCCACCCTGTACTTTCCCTCAAAATCACCCCATTCTCCCACCCAAAACCAGCGTGTTCTTTCTCCCCAAACCATCCTATTCTCCCTCTCAAACCACGGAGTTCTTCCCCCGAAAACAACCGGGCTCTTTCCACTAAATCCACCCTATTCCCGCCCCAAAAACCACCCTGTTCTCTGC
>NW_005054478.1:1086665-1088208 GCF_000277835.1 Geospiza fortis | reverse complement strand
TTTAGGGGGGTTCTGGGGTGCTCAGGGGTACAGAGAGGATGTGTGTGGGGCTTTGGGGGGCTCAAGGGTGCTGGGTGAGGGATTTTGGGGGGCTCAGAGGGGCTGGGTGGGGGATTTTGGAGGTTTGGGGGACTCAGAGGGGCTGGGTGAGGGATTTTGGGGGATCCTGGGGTGTTCAGGGGTACAGAGGTGCTGGGTGGGGGGTTTTGGGGGGCTCAGGGTGCTAAGATGCTGCGTGGGGGTCCAGGGATGTGGGATTTGGGGTTTTGGAGGCTCTGATGTGCTGGATATGGGGTTGGGGAGGACTCAGGGGTGCAGAGATGCTGTGTGTGGGATTTTGGGGATTCAGAGGGGCTCAGAGGGGCGGGGTGGGGGATTTTGGGGGACCCTGGGGTGCTGTCGCTTGGCCTGGAGGGGGACCTGGCAGTGCAGGGGGCTGAGGAGAGAATTTCAGGACGGGCAGAGCCCGAAAAGCCGCGATAAAACGAGCAACGGCACCGACGGGAGACAGAAACCTGTCACTGAAGCACTCTGAAAAACCAGCCGCAATTACATAACCCTCCCAAAAGTGACACTCGTGTCGCAGACAGGGACAGTGCCGGGACGCGGGGCAGAGCAGGAGCATCCATCCCAGCAGCGATCCCAAAGGCGATGCTCCCAGATGCTCTGTTTTCCTTTTTGCCCCAAACTCCCCCCGCCCCAGGTTTGGGTGGAATCGCTTCCCTGTCGGGAAGAACGATCCAGGAGCGATCCCAGCGCGCAGCGGAGCATCCCCAGCGCCAACCGGGCCGTGCCCGGCGGGGACGGTGCCCGGCCCAAAGCGCCGAGCGAGCATCCCCCAGAGGCGGTGAATCAGCGGGGCTGCGTGCAGGAGAGGAGGAGGAGGAGGAGGAAGGGGCCGAATGAATCATCCCGTGTTCCCTGGGAATGGGGGGCGGCAGCTGGCGAAGGCGGGAACTGGGAATGGGGATGGGAAATGGGATGAGGATGGGGATGGCGGTGTGAGTGGGACATCCATCCCCCATGGAACTGCCACGGCGACTCTTCCTTTCCTTTCCTTTCCTTTCCTTTCCTTTCCTTTCCTTTCCTTTCCTTTCCTTTCCTTTCCTTTCCTTTCCTTTCTTTTTCCTTTCTTTTCTTTCCTTTCCTTTCCTTTCCTTTCCTTTCCTTTCCTTTCCTTTCCTTTCCTTTCCTTTCCTTTCCTTTCCTTTCCTTTCCTTTCCTTTCCTTTCCTTTCCTTTCCTTTCCTTTCCTTTCCTTTCCTTTCCTTTCCTTTCCTTTCCTTTCCTTTCCTTTCCTTTCCTTTCCTTTCCTTTCCTTTCCTTTCCTTTCCTTTCCTTTCCTTTCCTTTCCTTTCCTTTCCTTTCCTTTCCTTTCCTTTCCTTTCCTTTCCTTTCCTTTCCTTTCCTTTCCTTTCCTTTCCTTTCCTTTCCTTTCCTTTCCTTTCCTTTCCTTTCCTTTCCTTTCCTTTCCTTTCCTTTCCTTTCCTTTCCTTTCCTTTCCTTTCCTTTCCTTTCCTTTCCTTTCCCTTCCCTTCCTTTCC
>NW_005054478.1:1083894-1086633 GCF_000277835.1 Geospiza fortis | reverse complement strand
TGGGGTGGCGTCGTGATGGGGACACCACGGGGACATCCTGGGACAGCCTGGCAGAGCAGCGGCTGCAGAGTTCATCCCTGTGCTGTCCCAGCCCTTCATCTGTGCCAAATCCCGTCCCCATCATGCCAAATCCTGTCATCACTGTGCCAAACTGTCACCAGCATGCCAAACTCTGTCCCCATCGTGCCAAACTGTCCCCATCGTGCCAAACCCTCTGTCCCCATCCAGCCCATAATCGCCACGGGCCCACCTGAGAGGGGCGGGGACCTGCCCTCATCCCTCTGCTCCATATTCATGAGCCCCTTCCTCCTCCTCCTCCTCCTCCTCCTCCTCCTCCTCGCCCGGCCCTCCCGCTGTCCCGGAGCGCTGCCGGCGCTCGGTGCCCGCCGCGCTCGGTGCCAGCCCGGCTCGCCCTGGCCCGTGCCCCCCCCGTGGGGTCACAGCTCTGGCTCCTGCTCCAAGCCTGCTGCCTCTGCCTGGCCCAGCTCGTGAGTGCCGCGCTCGGTTCCCGGGCTGGAGACGGGAATGGAGAAGGGGATGGAGCAGAGAACGGAGCAGGGAATGGAGAAGGGAATGGAGAAGGAGATGGAGAAGGGGATGGAGAAGGGGATGGAGCAGGGGATGGAGAAGGGGATGGAGAAGGGGATGGAGCAGGGAATGGAGAAGGGGATGGAGAATGGGATGGAGCAGGGAATGGAGAAGGGAATGGCGAAGGAGATGGAGAGGGGATGGAGAAGGGGATGGAGAGGGGAATGGAGAAGGAGATGGAGAAGGGGATGGAGAAGGGGATGGAGCAGGGGATGGAGAAGGGGATGGAGAAGGGGATGGAGCAGGGAATGGAGAAGGGGATGGAGAATGGCTGGCGAAGGCGGGAACTGAAGGGAATGGAGAAGGAGATGGAGAAGGGGATGGCGAAGGAGATGGAGAAGGGAATGGAGAAGGGGATGGAGCAGGGACATTCCCAATCTCCGCTCCCTCGCCTTGCTGAGCACTTTGGGTTTATCCCCCCAGCACTTTCCCCTTGTTTTTCCCAGGAATGTCCCCCCTGGGAGGATGGGAACAGCCACAGCCCCGACCCGCTAGAGATCTCTCAGTGTGGACTTAGAAATTCACTTGGCTAAACCAGTTTAGTTTGATTTTTCCCCCCTGGAGCAGCAGTGCCGGGTTTTGTCTTCCCCGCTGGATTTTTTTGTGCTCCTGCTTTGCTGGGATGTGCTGCAGATCCGGTCCGAGCAGGGCTGGGGGGGCTCTGGCACTCCTGGGGTGGTCTCAGGGCTCGGTGGGGGCTCTTGGGGGGTCCCCGTGGACTCTCCAGGCTCAGCCAGGGGCAGGAGAAAATGGATCTGGAAAAAGGCAAGGTGAGCCCTGCAGAGGGGCAGGCAGTGGCATTCCACCTGGGAAAACTCTCCTTGTCTTATAGCTGCAAAAAAATCAGATTTTGGAGGTTTGGGGGAATTTTTCCATGTGGTTCCTTGTTTTATAGCTGCAAAAAAAAAAAAAAAAAATCAGGTTTTAGAGGTTTTGGGGATTTTTTCCATGTGGTTCCTGAGCTGCCTGTTGGAAACTGGGGGACAGCTCCTTCCTAAACCCCCCCTGGGGTCCCCATGGGTTTGTGGGGGCAGGGAATCGGAGCAGGGGGGATGTGGGAATTTCGGGAACAAGGAACCCTTTGGAACTGGTTCCTTGGGCAGGACAAAGGTGCCATTCAGGGGAGATCCCAGGGATGGATCCAAGGTGGAGCTGGGGCTCTCCTGGCTGTGTACACGAACCAGCAGCACCTCTAATTCCTTATATTTCTATTAATTCCTACATTTATTCCTTATATTTATATTTATATTTTTTTTTAAATTAACCCAGCCTGAGGAGGCTGGAGGAGCTGCAGGAGTGCAGCCCAGCCACCGCCTGCTCCCCATTCCCAGCAACACCACGGCTTCAGTGTGCAGGGCTGGAATCTCTTCCCCCTGAACTCCCTGTTAAGATAACAGAGGTTTCTTTGCAGAGCCCTGTGCAAACCTCAAAGCCAGGACCAGGCTCTGGGAGCTTCCCTGAATGGAGCTTTTGTGTGGAGCCTGGGAGCAGAGCCAGCCTGGCCCGGGGAGAGCTCACACGGAGGGGCTGGGGGTCCCCACCTCGTCCTGGGGGTGAATCCTGCCGCAGCTCCCAGAAATCCCACTCTGAGCTAAAAGGGGTCTTGGAAACGCTGCTGTGACCCCATGGACACCGTGATCTGTTGGGGCAGGAGCTCTGGGAGTGGCAGGGAAGGGGGGGGATGGAGATGGGGTAGAAATGCTTGGAGATTCAGCTCCATCCAGGCAGGAGCAGCGGGGAAAGAGGGAGTGGAGATGGGGTAAAAATGTCATCCCATGGAGATCCCCCTCCATGGGGCAGGAGGTCCTTGGATACCAGGGGGAAAGAGAACAGAAATGGGGTAAAAATGTCATCCCATGGAGATCCTGCTCCATGGGGGCAGGAGGCCATGGACAGCAGGGAAAGACTGCTCCATCAGGGCAGGAGATCCTTGGACAGCACGGAAAAAGAGAGCAGAGATGGGGTAACAATTTCATCCCATGGAGATCCCTGCTCCATCAGGGCAGGAGGCCACGGACAGCAAGGAAAAAGGGAGCAGAAATGGGGTAAAAATTTCACCCCACGGAGATCCTGCTCCATCACGGAAAAAGAGCAGAGATGGGGTAAAAATGTCATCCCATGGAGATCCCCTTCCATGGGGCAGGAGATCCT
>NW_005054478.1:1076161-1083635 GCF_000277835.1 Geospiza fortis | reverse complement strand
AAATGGGGTAAAATTTTCACCCATGGAGTTCCTGCTCCATCAGGGCAGGAGATCCTTGTGCAGCAGGAAAAGAGGGAGCAGAGATGGGGTAACAATTTCATCCCATGGAGATCCCTGCTCCTTTGGAGCGGGAGATCCTCGGGCACCAGGGAGAGAGGAAGGAGCGGTAAAAACGCTGCCATCACCCCATGGAGACCCCGCTGAGCTCCCCATGGACAGCAGGGCAGGAGAGGGGAGAAATGGGATGGAAACTGGGCAGGGAGTGAGGAGCTGGAGGTGCCAGTGTGAGGAATCCTGGATTTCCCCGTCCATGCCATGCTGGGGGATCCACAGGAGGGGCAGAGCTCTGATCCCTCGGGCCGTTCTCCATCCCAGCTCCCTGGAATTGGGTTCCCAGCACATTCCCCACACATCTCGGGGTCCTTCCTGACGTGGATCCCATCCCTTCTCCCCACAGCGAGGGCCACCAGGAGAGCCTGGCCCACGAGGGCCCCCTGGTCCCCCAGGAGTGCCAGGAGCTGATGGCATCGATGTGAGTGAGCAGGAACGTGTGCTGGCTGTGGGAGGGAGGGAGGGAGGGAGGGAGGGGACACGGAGCACAAAAGGGACATTGTGAGTGGCACCGGGCTGGGGGTGCCGCTCAGGGCTGTTCCCACTCCTGATTTAGGGCAGACAGAGCAGCCCCAGCTCTGTTTGGTGCTGCACCCCAAATCCAGCTGCATCCACAGCTGGGGAATTGGGGGTGGGATTGGTTTTTGGGGATGTGCTGGGGGATTGTGGCTCATGGGTTGTGGGATGGGGGCCCGAACAGAGGGGAGCCCTGTGAGGCAGCAGAAAGTGCCCTTTCTCCAGGATGTGGTGTTATTTAAATGTTATTTAAACCCAGAGCAGCCACAGCGCTTCAGAAACCCCAGAACAGCGCTCACAAAAACCCACTTCACAAACCCCATCCAACCCCTCACAAACCCCCAGCAGAACCCTCACAAAATCCCACTAGAAACCCCACAAAAGCCCCCTCAGAAACCCCATCAAACCCTCATAAAAACCCCAGCACAACCTTCACCAATTCCCCCTCAAAAACCCCACTTCACGAAACCCCAATAAAACCCTCACAAACCCCAAAAAACCCTCACAAACCCCAGCACAACTGTCACAAAACCCCACTTCACAAACCACAGTAAACCCCTCCCAAACCCCCCAAAATCCCTCCCAAACACCAAAAAATCCTCCCAAACCCCAATAAAACCCTCAAAATCCCCAATAAAACCCTCACAAACCCTAATAAAACCCTCACAAAACCCCAAAAAACCCTCGAAAACCCAGTACAACCCTCACTAAAACCCCACCTCACAAACCCCAAAAAAACCCTAACGAAACCCTAGTACAATCTTCACCAATTCCCCCTCACAAAACCCTCCCAGACCCCAACCAAACCCTTGAAAACCCCCACTAAAACCCTCCCAAACCCCAAAAAACCCTCCCAAACCGCAATAAAACCCTTGAAAACACCCAAAACCCCTCCCAAACCCCAATAAAGCCCTCCCAAAACCCAGCACAACCCTCACTAAAACCCCACCTCACAAACCCCAAAAAAACCCTCCCAAACCCCAATAAAACCCTTGAAAACCCCACTAAAACCCTCTCAAACCCCAAAAAACCCTCCCAAACCCCACTAAAACCCTTGAAAACCCCACTAAAAACTTCCCAAACCCAACCTGCTTTTCAAAGCCTGGCCCCATCCCGCCCTGCCGGTGGGATCCAGCAGCTCCCTGCTGTCCCAGGAGCAGGAGGGGGTTTGGGGTGCCCAGGCTGGGCTCTGTGGGGTGCCCCGTCCCTTTCCCACCTGTCCCCTTTCCCCAGGGTGACAAAGGCCCTGTAGGATCTGCCGGCTCCCCGGTGAGTACCCACCGCACCCCTCAGCAGAGATCCCGCTCCTTCCGCGGGGCCTCCTTCCCCCCGATCCCAATTTTTCATTTTTGTCGGTTTTTTTTTTCATTTTTTTTTCGTTTTTTTTTTTTTTTCCCAGGGTGTCAAGGGCGAGCCCGGAGCTCCTGGCCCGGATGGACCGCCAGGGAAGCCTGGCATTGATGTGAGAACTGTCCCCTGTCCCCTCCTGTCTGCGGGGTCACAGCAAGCTGCTCCTGTCCCCAGGGTCTGCCCCGCATTAAAACGTGCCCAAATCCCTTTGGGCAGGAGCTGGAAGCACCTGGGGAATCCCAAAGGAGCTCGGGAAGAGCTTTTGCCACCCTTTTCCACCTTTAGGATCCCAACAGAGCTCAGGAAGAGCTTCTGGCACTCCTGCCCACTTTGGGAATCCCAAAAGAGCTTCTGGCACCCCCTCCCAAAATGGGAATCCCAAAAGAGGTTGGGAATTGCTTCTGCCACCCCCTCTGACCCTGGAAATCCCAAAAGAGCCTCTGCCACCCCCTCCCAAAATGGGAATTCCAAAAGAGCTTGGGAATTGCTTTTCCACCCCTCCCCACCTTTGGAATCCCAGCAGAGCTCCTGTTGTTTCCCCCAGAATAAATCGGAAGCGATTCCCCACTGTCCCCACTTCCTTGGCACCCATGGGGTGGCAGCGGTGACTCTGCCACTGTCCCCTCCTTGGCACAGCCCGGCAGGGGTGGTGGCAGGAAGGGGACGGGGCTGCCACCTCCCCCAGGTGCCCTGGGTGTGTGGTGGGCACCTGGGGAGCTCTGGGTGGGTTCCTGCCCCATCCCAGGGCTAAAACCGGGATCAGGGACGGGTGGAGCTGCCCACGTGTCCCTGCCAGGGCTGGATGTGCCCAGGGTCCCTGCAGGGCGTCCCTGTGCCGTGAAATTCCTGATGGATTCAACCCAGCGAGAATTCCTGGCTGGAGAGGAGGAGGAATGGGAATAACTCGCGGGGTCTCTTCCCTTGCAGGGCCTGACAGGAGCCAAAGGGGAGCCAGGACCCACAGGCAGGCCAGGAACCAAAGTGAGTGAGGGGCAGCCCCGGGCTCCTCATTCCCAGGATCCCTCATTCCCAAATTCCCACCTTCCCAAATTCCCACCTTCCCAAATCTCCACCTTCCAGAATTTCTATCTTCCCAAGCTCTCTCATTCCCAGGCTCCCACCTTCCCAAATTCCAACGTTTCCAAATTCCCACCTTCCCAAATTCCCAAGCTCCCTCATTCCCATGCTCCCACCTTTCCAAGTTCCCACCTTCCCAAATTCCCATCTTCCCAGTTTTCCACCTTTCCAAGGATCCCACCTTCCCAATTTCCAACCTTCCCAAATTTCCACCTTACCAATTTCCCACCTTTCCAAATTCCTACTGTTCCAAGGATCCCACCTTCCCAAGTTTCCACCTTTTCAAGGATTCCACCTGCCCAAATTTCCAACCTTCCCCAATTCCCACTTTCCCAAGCTTCCTCATTCCCAGGCTCCCACCTTCTCAGGCTCCCATGTTCCCAAATTTCCACCTTTTCAAGGATTCCACCTTCCCAAATTTCCAACTTTCCAAGGCTCCCGCCTTCCCAAATTACCACATTTCCAATTTCCTATCTTTCCAAGTTCCCAAATTCCCAGTCTCCCCCCTTCCCCCAGCCCCATCCTGGGGCCATCCCCACCACTCTGGAAGGGACCCGTGGATGCAGGAGCTGCCTGATGGAATTTTTGGCCCTGAAGCTGCATCTGGGGAGGGGGAATTGGAGCAGCTGCCGGAGCAGATCCTCCTTTTCCAGCTCCTGACTCTCCTCTTGTGTCCTGGCAGGGCCAGCCCGGACTCCCAGGGCCACCAGGGCTCCCTGTGAGTATCTGCTGCTCCCATGGGTGGGGTGGGCACCCCCCAAGTGCCCCCTGTTCCACCCTTGGTGGTGGGGTGGGAATTGCCCTCCTTGGGGCAGGAATTCTGGAGGATTTGGGGAATTTGAACCAATTGTAATAATTTTTTTTTTTTTTTTTTTTGTCGCAGGGTCCTTCACTGCCAGGACCCCCTGTAAGTGGCTGGGATCAGTGGCCTGGGGTCCTGCTGGGAATTGTGCAGGAGGAGCGCAAAGCTCAGCACCCCCAGAGGGGAGGGATCAGGATGGAACCTCTCATTCCATGAATTTCTCTCCCTTCTCCCTAAGGGGCTTCCAGGCCAGGTTGGACTTCCCGGGGAGATCGGAGTGCTGGGACCCAAGGTGAGGAGTCAGGAGGGGACAGGGAAGAAGTTCCCCTCCCTCCACCAGGAGCTGCTTCTGTGTCACCCCATTTTTTTTTAAGATTTTCTAAGCCTTCTGATGTTGACATTCTTGTAGTGAACTTTATCACACACTTTCTGTAAATAACCCGTTGTTTTGTCTTCCTTTATGGAGGAGGAAAAAACTGATAGACTGTTGGTTTGTCCAGTGTGATTGGAGTGGTGTCACTGTCATCCTCCAATCCGCTGTCACTTTTAGAAAACTATAAATGTTGGAGTCAGAAAATAAACTGCCCCTTTTCTTCCTTCACCTTGAGAATGACAGTGTGCTTGTGCTCTTTCGTGTCCAATGGTGACACTTCTGTGCCCTCCAGGGCTCCTGGGATGATCGGGGATGATCCTGAAATATGGGAATGGAGGTTCCCCTGGTGCCATCACTCTGGGCATGTCCCCATTCCTGCCGGGACATCCTGGCTCTCCACTTCCCCTCCTCATCCCAAATTCTCCTTTCCTGGCTTTCTTTCCTAGGGTGACCCTGGACCCGATGGCCCGAGGGGTCCCCCAGGCCCTCCAGGGAAACCTGTGAGTATCCCCCAGCCGCCTCCGGGAGGGAGAAGCTTCCCCAAGCTCATCCTGGGGATTGGGGCTGGAATTCGGGCTCTGGCTCTCCCCTCCCACCCTGCTCCTTGTTCCCTGCTCCTGATGTAAAATCCTGGAAAGCTGATGGTTTCCTTCCCTGCAGGGACTCCCAGGACACCTCCAAGGCCTGGAAGGCAGCGCTGATTTCCTGGTGAGAGCGGCCATGACCTTGTCCCCTGCTGTCACCAGGGTGTTCCCCGTGTCCTCTCTCCCTCCGTCCCTTCCTGGCCTTCTCCAGGTCATTCCCAACTCATCCTTGTCCTTCCTCTCCTCCCAGTGTCCCACCAGCTGCCCCCCAGGTCCCAAGGGCCCCCAGGGACTGCAGGGACTGAAGGTAAGGAAGTGCTGGAGCTGCTCTGGGGGAGAAAAATGGGAATTGTCACCTCCAGGATGTGGTGACAAGGATCCTTCTCTGGATCTCTGGAGCACCAGGACAGGAGGAAAGGTCCCTGTGGGTCCCCGGACCCTTCCTGGGGGTGGCACTCTGTGCCAAAGCCCCAACCCCAGCTCAGGATGTCACCTGTGGGATTCTGAACCTCCCCAATGTCCCCAGTGAGATTTTGAGCCCATTCCATGTCACCTGCGGGATTCTGAACCCCTGCAAAATGTCCCCAGTGGGATTTTGAGCCCCCTCCTCATCAGTGTCACCAGTAGAATTCTGAGCCCCCCATTGTCACCTGTGGCATTCTGAAACCCCCCTCAATGTCCCTATTGGGATTCTGAGCCCCCCAATGTGGGATTCGGAACCTGTTCCATGTCCCCAGTGGGATTCTGAGCCTCCCAGTGTCACCTGTGGCATTCTGAAGCCCCTCCAATGTCCCCATTGGGATTCTGAACCCCCTCCAATGTCCCCATTGGGATTCTGAAGCCCCTCAATGTCCCTATTGGGATTCTGAACCCCCTCCAATGTCCCCATTGGGATTCTGAGCCCCACCACATCCCCAGCGGGCACCCCAGGGTGGGATGTGGTGATGGGGGGGCTCTGTGGGATATGGCCACCAGGATGGTGCCACCACCCTGCAGCTGTGCCAGGGATTTTCCTCATGGATTTCCTCTCCCCTCTCAGGGACACAGAGGCCGCCCCGGTGCCCTCGGAGAGCCTGGAAAGCAGGGAGAGCCGGTGAGTGTTCCAGCAGGATCCCTGCCAGATCCCAACAGATCTCAGCAGATCCCAGCAGGATCTCAGCAGGATTTCAACAGGATTTCAGCCAAATCCCAGCCAGATCCCAGCTGGATCTCAGCAGGATCTCAGCAGGATCCCAGCAGGATCTCAGCCAAATCTGACCCAGATCCCAGCAGGATCTTGGCAGGATCCCAGCCAGATCCCAGCCAAATCCCAGCCAGATCCCAGCTGGATCTCAGCAGGATCTCAGCAGGATCCCAGCAGGATCTCAGCTGGATCTCAGCAGGATTTCAACAGGATTTCAGCCAAATCCCAGCCAGATCCCAGCAGGATCTCAGCTGGATCTCAACCGGATCCCAGCCAAATCCAAGCAGGATCCCAGCAGGATCTCAGTAGGATCTCATCAGGATCTCAGCCAAATCCTACTCAGATCCCAGCAGGATCTCGGCAGGATCTCAGCTGGATCCCAGCCAGATCCCTGCAGGATCCCCACCAGATCTCAGCAGGATTCCAGCAGGATCCAGATGTGGCCGTCCCTGTGGGGCTGGACCCAGGGAAGGAGTTTTGGGAAGGGAAAGGAAGAAGGGAGGAAAGAGGAGAATGGAAAACGTGGCAATGGGAGACCAGGGTGGCCTTCCCAGGGCGGCTTCCTGGGCAGGGCCACCTGTCCCCATCCCCTGCTGGGCGCCAGGTGGGGGCCGTGGTGTCCCCAGGCTGCTTTGTGTCCCCTCTCCCTCCAACATTCCCTTTTCTCTCCATTCCCAGGGCCCCAAGGGGGACGTTGGTGCCTCTGGAGAGCAAGGAGTCCCAGGCCCTCCGGTAAATCCCTCATTCCTCTTTTCTTGTCCCCCAAATGCTGCAGGATCTGGGCGTGGCCTCTTTGTCCTTGTCCCCAGGGAGGTGACACCGGCCTGTCCCTGCTCCCAGCACTGGGACTGCAGCAAAGCCTCCATCCCATCCCTCTCCCAGCCATGGATGCCACCACCTCTCCCTCTGGAGAGCTCCATGGGCACCTGGGCTGTTCCCAGGGATTATTTGGGATAAATCCCTGCTGTCCCCTGAGTCCCCCTTGCCCCGGAGGGGAATTAAAGCCACAGGAATTCTCAGAGCACTTTGAAGAAGAAAAACAATTACTGGGCTGAGCCCTGCAGGCCAGGAAAGGGCAAAACTGCTTTGAAGCCAAGAGCTCTGGCCCAGGGAAGTGGCTGCAGTTTGGGCCTGCTGGAGTTATGGAACTGACAGCTGGAAAAGCACCTGCTGGGGGGCTCCGGAATTAGGAGGGACTGGAATTTATCGTGTTTGGATTCCCAGTGTTGGGTTTTGCTGTAATTGTTGCTTCCCCCAGGGCTGTTTTTTTTTTTCCCAGCTGAATTTGCTGTGTTTCCTTCCCTGCAGGGACCTCAGGGCCTCAGGGGGTACCCTGGCATGGCAGGACCCAAAGGGGAGACGGTGAGTGCGGGTGGCATCCTCTGCCTCTGGGCTCCAGATGCCACTGAGATCATTCCCAGCAGCATCCTGTCACAGACATTTCCTTTATGAAAAATCCTCTCTCAGGATTTTTCCTG
>NW_005054478.1:1069334-1076145 GCF_000277835.1 Geospiza fortis | reverse complement strand
CAGATTGGATGTTTAGAAATAATGGCCAATCCAGAACTGAGAGCTCTCTCGGACTGTGCCGAGAGAGCGGGGTTTGTTATCATTCTTTACTTTTCTATTCTTAGGTTAGGTAGCAGCTTGTGGAAACCTTTCCTTTCTTTTCTTTTAGTATAGTTATAATAGATGTATATATCATCAAATAATAAATCAAGCCTTCTGATCATGGAGTCAGATCTACGTCTCTTCCTTCATCCCAAGAACCCTTGTGACCACCGTCACAGCATCCCTCCTTGCTGGGCCATCTCCGGGGTGCAAGGATGGATTGGGATGGGCATTGACCTTTCTGTGCTCTTTTTCCAGGGCCCTGCTGGCTACAAGGGCATGGTCGGGAGCATCGGAGCCGCCGGGCGGCCGGTGGGTGCCCCCTCCCTCAGCCCTGCCCGCTCTGGGGTCCCACTTTGCCCCGCTCAATCCTTGTGTTCCTCTCTCCTCCAGGGCAAGGAAGGCCCCAAGGGACCACCTGGGAGCCCTGGTGACAAGGGAGAGCTGGTAGGTGACCCCCCAGTGCCAGTGTCCCCTTTTCCCCGGCTTGGCACTGTTCCCACATGGAAAGAGCTCTGCCCTGGTGCCCTCGAGGGGCATCTCCACCTCCCAGTTCTGTCCCCTGCACCAGCAGGACACTGACACTTGTCTCCTCCTGCTCTAGGGTGGCCGTGGCATCAGGGGACCGCAGGGTGACATCGGCCCCAAGGGGGAGAATGTGAGTACAGCTGGTGGCACCTGTGCCTTGCCTGTCCCTGGCTGTGCCATCGCGTGTCCTTGTCCCCTCCAGCACACACACCTGGAATGCTCCTTTCCCTCCCCACATTTTTTTGTCCCCGCTGTGATCCTTGAGTCCCTTTGAGGTGTCCCATGAGCGCCTCTTGCCCCTTTTCAGGGTCTGCCGGGCATCGATGGCAAGGATGGCACCCCAGGGATCCCAGGAGTGAAGGTGAGGGAATGCCACCCGCTGGGGAAAACGGGAATGGCAAAGGGAACGATGTCCCTTGGCACCTGTGGGCATCCCATTCCTGGTGACACCCCCTCTGTCCCTCGCAGGGTGGCACAGGACAGGCCGGACGCCCAGGAACGCCGGGACACCGGGGACAAGCTGTGAGTGCAGGACCCCCCAGCCTGTCCCCTGAGGGGTGACAGCCCTCTGCCAGGGGTGCCAGGGCCAGCAGCACCCTGAGGAGACACTGAGCTGTGCCCAGGGGTGACACCCCGAGGGGACACTGAGCTGTGCCCAGGGGTGACACCCTGTGCCAGGGGTGCCAGGGCCAGCAGCACCCTGAGGGGACACTGAGCTGTGCCCAGGGGTGACACCCCGAGGGGACACTGAGCTGTGCCCAGGGGTGACACCCTGTGCCAGGGGTGCCAGGGCCAGCAGCACCCTGAGGGGACACTGAGCTGTGCCCAGGGGTGACACCCCGAGGGGACACTGAGCTGTGCCCAGGGGTTGATCCCGGCTTTATTCCCTTAGGGACTGCCGGGCCAGCCAGGAAGCAAAGGTGGCCCAGGTGACAAGGTGGGTGACGCCTCTGAGCATCCATCCCGAGGCTCTTGTCCCATCCCTGTCCCCGCTGTCCCCTTGTGTCCCCTCTGACCCCCCTCTCTCTCCCTTCACAGGGTGAACCAGGCCCTCGGGGCCACCCCGGTGCCACCGGTGCCCCAGGGCAGCTTGTAAGTACCGAGATGTCGCCGTGTCCCTCCCGGGTTCAGCCTCGGGGCTGAGCTCTCTCTTTTTTCCTTTTATTTCCCCGTTTCCTGCGAGCTCAAAGCAGAATCGGGCACTTCATTGCCACTCTGCTCCTCCCGGGACCCCCTGCTCCTGTCACCACCCTGCGGTGGCGACAAGGACAGGGCCACCCCTCCCTCGGGGAAGGACAAGGAGCACACCATGTTGGTCAATCCCATTTTCTGTAGGATTTTCTCTCCCGTTTTTAGGGCGAGCCCGGACCTCGGGGCGAGCAGGGCCCGCAGGGTGTGCCCGGGCCGAAGGTGAGCTGGGGACACCGCGGGGGTGTGGCAGTGCCAAGGGGGGGTGGCCCTGACTCCGCTCCTTCCCCGGCTCTCCGCAGGGTGACAGGGGCGAGCGTGGCCTCGTGGGACCCCCGGGGGAGCAGGGCAGAGCGGTGAGTTGTCCCCAAAGCCGGTGAGTTGTCCCCAAAACCGGTGAGTTGTCCCCAAATCCAAGCTGGGACACGGGAGATGCTCTGAGTTGTCCCCAAAGCCAGTGAATTGTCCCCAAATCCAAGCTGGGACATGGGGGATGCTCTGAGTTGTCCCTAACGCCGGTGAGTTGTCCCCAAAGCCAGGCTAGGACATGGGCAATGCTCTGAATTGTCCCCAAAACTGGTGAATTGTCCCCAGAGTTGGGCTGGGACATGGGATGCTCTGAATTGTCCCCAAAGCTGGGCTGGGACGTGGGAGATGCTCTGAATTGTCCCCAAAGTTGGGATGGGACATGAGAGATGCTCTGAATTGCCCCTAAAGCCACTCTGGGACACAGGAGATGCTCTGAGTTGTCCCCAAAGGCGGTGAATTGTCCCCACAGCTGGGCTGGGAGATAAGGAATACTCTGAGCTGACCCTAAATGCAGTGAGTTGTCCCTAAAGCTGAGCTGGGACACAGGGAATGCTCTGAGTTGTCCCCAAATCCAGGCTGGCACACGGGAGATGCTCTGAGATGTCCCCAGAGCTGGGCTGGGACACGGGACAGGCTCTCAGTTGTCCCCAAAGCCACTCCGGGACACGGGGGATGCTCTGAGTTGTCCCCAAAGCCAATCTGGGACACGGGGGATGCTCTGAGTTGTCCCCAAAGCCACTCTGGGACACAGGGGACGCCCAGCCCCGGGATGGGGGATTGCAAGCCTGGCTTTGGGATCAGTGGGACACAGCCAGATGTCCCCCTTTGATGCCGGGGTCAGTCCCATGGCTGCCCTGCTGCTGAGGGATTAGGGAATAGCTCAGGGATTAATGGGACCCCAGCTGGGACAGGAATTTCCTCCCGTCCCAGGAGAGCCCAGCCCCTCTCCAGAGCTTTCCTGCACTGGAAAAACAGCCAAAAATCTGATTTTTGGTGCTTTTCCTGGGGACAGGAATCCACCCCTGGAAGATCACTGCTCTGAGCATGGATTCTCCATGGTTTTGTGCCCCATGTCCCCTCAGAGTTTTAGGGATTTAGGGAAGGTTGGGATGCTGGGAGCAGCTGGAAGATGAGGAGCTGCCCTTGCACCTCAATGCCTTGGGGACAATTCCCTGCTGGGTAATCTTCCCGTTGTCTCCTCTCACTCATTTCCCCATATTCCTTGGATTTCCAGGGGCCAAAGGGTGAGCAGGGCCCACCAGGCATCCCAGGACCCCAAGGCTTGCCTGGAGTCAAAGGAGACAAGGTGACAGCTCTGGGGACAGCAGGGTGGCCGCGCGGGGACTCTGCTCTGAGCTGGGCTGATCCCACTTTTTTCCTTTTCCCAGGGCTCTCCAGGGAAAACCGGCCCCAAAGGCAGCACTGTGAGTTCATCCCAGGCTGGGATTAACAGAGCTGGGATTAACAGAGCTGGGTTTAACACTGCTCTAGGCACCTTCTCCATGCGTTCCCCCCTCGTCCCAGAGAGGGAATGTTTCCTTTGGGAATGTTCCCTTCTCTCCTTGCCTTTCCTTTAGGGAGATCCAGGTGTCCACGGCCTGGCAGGGCTCAAGGGAGAGAAGGTGGGTGCTTCCAGAAGATTCCTGGGAATGCTTGGGGATCCCTTCCCGTGCTGGGGGATCCTGCCTGGCATTAAATCCCAGCCCTAAATCCCTGCTGTCTCCTCATCGCCTTTCCCGTGTCCTCTGTCCCCAGGGAGAGTCAGGAGAGCCAGGACCCAAGGGACAGGTGAGTGATGGGGAATTGGGGACCAAGGGGACCCCAAAACTTGGGGGGATTTGTGGGATCCTCAGCTGGATCCTCCTGGCTGAGGTGCTGAGGGAATATTTTCCCTGGAGATGGGAGCCAGTGACAACAGTCAGCCCTGGATTCAGGCTCAGCTTCTCTTCGGGGTTAAACCCTGGGTTCAGGCTCAGCCCCAGTTTTTTAGATCTAGCCCTTGATTCCACCCCAGTCCCAGTTTTTGGGATCTAGCCCCTATTTTTGGGATCCAGCCCTTGATTTAGCCCCAGCCCAAATTTTTGGGATCCAGCCCCTGTTTTTGGGATCCATTCCTTGATTCAGCACCAGCCCCATTTGGGGTTCAGCCCCAATTTTTGGGATCCAATGCTGGATTCAGCCCCAGCCCCAATTTTTGTGGTTCAGCCCTGGATTCAGCTCCAGCCCCATTTGGGATCCAGCCCCAATTTTTAGGATCCAACCCTGGATTCAGCCCCAGCCCCAATTTTTGTGGTTCAGCCCTGGATTCAGCTCCAGCCCCATTTGGGATCCAGCCCCAAGTTTTGGAATCCAACCCCAATTCTTGGGATCCAGCCCTGGGTTCAGCCCCAGCCCCATTTGGAATACAGCCCCAATTTTTGGGACCCAGCCCCAATTTTTGGGATCTGGCCCTGGGTTCATCCCCAGCCCCATTTGGGATCCAGCCATGGGTTCAGCCCCAGCCCCATTTGGAATCCAGCCCCAATTTTTGGGACCCAGCCGTGGGCTCAGCCCCAGCCCCGTTTGGGACCCAGCCCTGCCTGTGGTTTTTGGGACATTTTGGGCTCTTGGGGTGCAGCCCCCGTGCTCAGCACTGAGCCCCTCATGCCCCTCTCTCTCCATCCCTCCTCCAGCAAGGCATCCAGGGAGACCTCGGCTTTCCCGGCCCCACGGGGGATGCAGGAGCGCCGGGAATTCGGGGCTATCCCGGCCCGCCCGGCCCGCGGGGGCTGGTGGGGGAGCGCGGAGTGCCGGGAATGCCGGGCCCGCGGGGCACAGCCGTGAGTATCCCGATCCCACACCCCTCCTCACCCTCCCTGCTCGGCAGGAATTGCCTCTCCTTCCCACCCAACTCCTCTGGGAACACCCTGCTGTTCCACTCAGGAGCTGGGATCCCGCTTTCCTGGGAGGAATTCTGTCTTTCCCACGGTGTATGGCATCCAAAAACTGTCCCTATGTAAACCAGCCAGCAGCAGGGATTTGCAGGGTTGGGATTTTTCCCTAAAAACATCATTTTGGACTCCAATGCCATGAGAGGGATGCACGGAGCGAGCTGAGCATGGAGCACTTGCCCTGGGACAGAACGGGGAAGAGTGGGGTGGGAAGGTGACCTGGGATGCAGGGAGGGGAGGGGGATTGGGATTTGGGCTGGGAAGGGCTCTGGGAGGGGACAGAAGGAGCGAAATTCCCTTCCTGGCAGGGCCGGGATGCTGGGGACCAGCACATCGTGGACGTGGTGCTGAAGATGCTGCAAGGTGAGGGTGGAGCGGGGCCACCACATCCCATGGATCCCATGGAACTCTCCCTATGGATCCCATCCCATGGATCCCATCCCATGGATCCCAACCCATGGATCCCATGGATCCTACCCCATGAATCCTATGGATCCCACCCCATGGATCCCATCCCATGGATCTCTTCTCATTGTTCCCATTCCTTGGATCCCTTCTCATAGATCCAGTGGATCCCATCCCATGGATTCCACATGGATCCCTTCCCATAGATCCCACCCTATGGACGCCATTGTTCCCATCCCATGGATCTCTTCCTATGGATCTCTTCCTATGGATCCCATCCCATGGATCCAGTGGATTTCACCCCATGGATCCTGTGGATCCCCCCCCATGGTTCCCACTCTATGGATCCCACCCTATGGATCCAATCCCATGGATCCTGTGGATCCTATCCCATAGTTCCCATCCCGTGGATCCCATCCCATGGCTTCCATGGATCCCACCCTGTGGATCCCATCCCATGGATTCCATGGATCCCACCCCGTGAATCCCACCCCGTGGATCCCATCCTATGCATCCCCACCCCATGGATCCCATGGATCCCACCCGGTGGATCCCATCCCGGCCCCTCTCTGCCCCACAGAGCAGCTGGCAGAGGTGGCTGTGAGCGCCAAGAGAGCCGCCCTGGGTGGGGTCGGGGCCATGGGACCCCCCGGTCCCCCCGGCCCCCCAGGGCCACCCGGTGATCAGGGACCCCATGGCCCCATGGGACCCCGAGGTGTCCCCGGAATCCTGGGAGCTGCCGGGCAGATCGGCAATGTTGGACCCAAAGGTGGGTGGTGGTGGCATGGTGCCAGGTGCAAATCCTCCTGGGGTGGCACTGCCACGCTTGTCCCCGTCCCTGATGGCCCATCCAGGGTTTCCATGGAGTCCTTCCCTCCTTTTTGTACCCACAGGGAAGAGAGGAGAGAAGGGTGAGCGGGGAGAGGTTGGCCGTGGCCACCCGGGAATGCCGGGTCCTCCAGGGATCCCAGGTGAGACCAGGTGTCCCCAGGTGGCCTTTGTCGCCTTGGGGTGATGAGCCCAGCGGCGGCCGGGGACCTTCTGATCCATCCCACAAAAACTGCCCAGGGTCATCCTGTAAATCTGCTCAGGTTTATTCCAAAATTTGCACAGGTTCATCCCACAAAAACTGCTCAGGTTTATCCCATAAATGTGCCCAGGTTCATCCCACTAAAACTGCCCAGGTTCACCCTGTAAATCTGCTCAGCTTTATTCCACAAAACCTGCCCAGGATCCTCCCACAAAACGGGCCCAAGTTCATCCCATAAAACCTGCACAAATGCACCCCACAAAACCTGCCGAGGTTCATCCTGTCAATTTTCCCAGATTCATCTCACAAATCTCCCACCTGGCTCATCCTTCCCTTCCTT
>NW_005054478.1:1068794-1069311 GCF_000277835.1 Geospiza fortis | reverse complement strand
TTTCCCTCTCTCTGAAATTGCTCTGCCCGCATCTCTAAACGTTACCAGCAGCATTCCCAAACACACCAATCCCTATTTCTCAGGGAAAAATCCCTATTATTTCTCAGGGAAAAAAAATCCCTATTTCTTAGAGAAAAATCCCTATTATTTCTCAGGGCAAAATCCCTATTTCTGAGGGGAAACCCCTATTTCTCAGGGAAAAAAAAAAATCCTTATTTCTCACAGAAAAATTCCTATTATTTCTCAGGGAAAAAAATCCCTATTATTTCTGAGGGAAAATCCCTATTTCTGAGGAAAAATCCCTATTATTTCTCAGGAAAAAAAATCCCTATTTCTTAGGGAAAATACATATTTCTCGGGGAAAAAATCCCTATTATTTCTCAGGGAAAAAAAATCCCTATTTCTCAGAGAAAAATCTCTATTTCTCACAGAAAAATCCCTATTATTTCTCAGGGAAAACCTGCTATTTTTCAGGGGAAACCCCTATTTCTGAGCAAAAAATCCCTATTTCTGAGGG
>NW_005054478.1:1060169-1068057 GCF_000277835.1 Geospiza fortis | reverse complement strand
CCGCCCGCCTCACGGAGCCGGGCAGCGTCAAGGGGCCCTCGTTCTGAGCGATTCCCCGTGAAAATCCCTTCCCAAAGTGACCGCAACACTGCAATCCCGCGGGGAGCAGCTTCCAGGCTTTCCCGGCTCTGGCGTGAGGGAAAACACAGCCCTAAAATTGTTGATTTTGGGACCTGATTTTCTTTTACGCAGTTCTGGCGGCATAAAAGAATCTAAGAGTGGGTATAAATTTTATGAAAATCCCTTCCCAAAGTGACCACAACACTGCAATCCCGCGGGGAGCAGCTTCCAGGCTTTCCTGAGGTGAGGGTGGAGGTGGGAGAAAACACACCCTTAAATTGTTAATTTTGGGACCTGATTTTCTTTTACGCAGTTCTGGCGGCATAAAAGAATCTTAGAATGGGTATAAATTTTATTTAAATATACTTTAGGGTTGCTTCGTTCTGAGCAATTCCCCGAGAAAAATCCCTTCCCAAAGTGGCCACAACACTGCAATCCCACAGGCAGAAGTTTCCGTGCTTTCCCGGTTCTGGTGTGAGGGTGGAGGCGGGAGAAAACACAGCCTTAAATTGTGAATTTTGGGACTTGAGTTTTTTAACACAGTTCTGGCAGCATAAATTTTATTTAAATACACTTTAGGGTTTCTCTGTGCTGCCAGAATCTTTCTGAGCAATTCCCTCATGAAAATCCCTTCCCAAAGGGACCACAACACTACAATCCCATGGGGAGCAACTTCCAGGCCTTCCTGGCTCTGGGGTGAGGGAAAACACAGCCCTAAAATGTTAATTTTGGCACCTGATTTTTTTTACACAGTTGTGGCAGCGTAGATTTTATTTAAATACACTTTAGGGTTCCTCTGTGCTGCCAGAATCTTTAAAGGCATCTTTATGTAAACCAGAATAAGGGCCTCTAATCCTGTTTCCATTCATGGGGTTTTAAATCTGCTCCCTGCACCCTTTCCCCAAAAGAAAAAAAAAATGGAATAAATTTTATAATTCCCTGTGATGTTTGAAGGAGCTGGTGGAAATTCCCTTTTTAGTCTTCCCTTTTCTTTTTTAAGTTGGAATTTTTTTTAAAGCCCCCCCCCCAAAACCAAAATCATGGTTTGATTATTTAACAGAATTCTCAGCTCCAACTTGGTCACTCCCAGAGCTGTAAATCTTTGTAAAATAGGGATATTTTATAATTGTGATGAGGAAAACAGTAACTTTTGGAAAAATGGACAATAAAACCAAGCTGGATTCTTAACTGGAATGATGTGTGGATTTCTTTGGATTTAAGCAAGGCCGTGGTGAGGGTGCAGAATTTTGAGGGTTGAAGTTGGGGATTGGGATGATAAACTTTTCTTTGAGCTAGGTTTTATGAGCTCTCAGAGAATTTATTACATTTGAGATAATTTTGTTACTCTGAATGGCATAAAATTAGTAGGATGTCTTCTGAGGTAGTATTGGAAACAGAAAAGTTTTAATAAAAGGTAAAATAAAGTTTTTTCAGAGAAAAACTGAGCTAAGGGTAAGAGGTTTTAGTCTTACTAAAACACTCTATAAAAGCAATTATTTCCTTTGTTCTCTTCTTTTTCTAGAGAATTATTTAGGTTAGACTTTTTAGTCTCTGTCTAATTAGACAGCCCTAATTTGAAGTAAAGTCTCAAAGGTTCTATAAAGTTCTATCTTTTTACCAAATTAAAGAGAAAAACTTCTAAGATTTTTTTTTCCTTTTTAAAGAGACAAAAGATAGTTTAGTCACTCCATCAACAAAACCCACATTCCTACAGTTGGGAAGAGGGATGAAGTCCTTCATCCCATGAGGAAGGAGCTTGAATTCCATTCCAGAGAGATTGAAACCCAAATGTGGAGATGGAACAGCTGGGAAAGATCCAACCCTGTCCCAAATCCCAAAAATCCCTTTGGGAAGAGGAGGGGGAACAGCCTGGCTGAACCTCCCTTTCCGGGGAGATTCATCCCCATCCTTTTCCCTGGAATTCCCGTTGAATTCCCATTTTCCAACCCCTCGGGGAATCCCGCTCCAGCTGTGCCGCACATCTGGGGCACATCCCGGCTCTTCCTGGCTTTTCTCCCCACGAGAGGGAGCTGCCAGCCCGTGGAATTGGCTCTTCCAGCCTGGCATATTCCCGAAAAACGCGGATTTCCTTCAGGAAGGGGCTGGAGCATCCCCCAGGATCGGGCTGAGGGGGGAAAAAGGGGGAATTCCCTTCCTTTGACTCCTTCCCACTTTTGGGATGGACATGGAAGGGCTGGAAGGGGCCGGGAGCTGAGTTTTGGTCCTGAAGCAGGGAAAAAACCATTTCCATGAGGGATCAGGGCCAAGTTTTGGTGCTGGAACAGCAGAAAGCGACTTCCAGGAAGGATCAGGAGCTGAATTTTTGTCTTGGAACAGAGAAAAGCCAATTCCTGGTGGGATGAGGGCTGGATTTTGGTCCTGGAGCAGGAAAAAAGGCACTTCCAGGATGGATCAGGGCTGAGTTTTGGTCCTGGAACAGGGGAAAACAACTTCCAGGAGGGATCAGGGGCTGAATTCGGGTCCTGGAGCAGGGAAAAGCCACTTCCAGGAGGGACTGAGGGCTGAGCAGGGAAAAGCCACTTCCCAGGACAAAGCAGGAAAAGCTCTTCTGTAGCTGTGGAGCATCCTGGGCATCCAGGAGGATCCAGGAATCCTTGGGAGCTCCTCAGTCCTGCACTCAGCACAGCCTGGGATGGGATGGGATGGGATGGGATGGGATGGGATGGGATGGGATGGGGATGGGATGAGCTCCAGCACATCCAGAGACTCTGCTCCAGCTGATCCCGCACCTTCCAGAGCCAGCACAGCTTCCCCAAAATCGCTGAGGGCAGCAGCGAGGGAGCTCTGCCTTGGCAAGGAGCAGCTCTGACCTTCCTGATCCATCCTGGCAGGCACCAGGAATCCAGAGCCTGGCAAAGCCGGCGTCTGGGAAGACTAAAAAGCTCGGGAGTTAATTAAAATTCCGGGAAGCAGCTGTCTGGAGCTCCTGCCCTCTCTCTCTCCCACCTGCTCGTGCCTCATGGATTCTCCTGGGAGCCAGCCCAGTCCTTGTCACCTCAGCTGATCCCTGCTCCCAGACAGCCAAACGTCAAGATCCAAAGCCTGGCCAGGCAGGGCTTCTTTTCCAAGCAAAACCGGGTGGAATCTTTCCAAATTATTCCGAGGGCTTTAGGAATCTGCTCCCCGGGAATACAGGAGGAGTGCAGCGTCCTGCCCGCCTTCGGTGGGATGGGAAAGGTGAAAGGGGAGAAGGGAAAGGGGATCGAGGAATCCCATTGGGATTGCACCAGTTCCTCCTCCAGACCTGAGACCTCCCGCAGGAGCTTTCCTTTGCTTCCCAACCCCTTGGAAAGCTGTGGGAAACGAGGAAAGGAAGAATCGGGATAAATGATAGCCTGGAATAATTAAATTAAATGGGCAGGGGCGCCTTTCATTATCCCAAGTTGTCCCAACCTGGCCTTGGACACTTCCAGGGATGAGGCAACCACTGCTCCCCTGAAATATCCATCCCAGCCCCTTCCCACCCTCCCAGGGCGGAATTTTTTCCCCAAATCCCATCCAAAGCACCCTTTTCCCCAAAAGGCACCATGTCCCCCTCGGTTATGCACCAGAAATCCCACGCCGGGACATTCCCGTGGCCATGAATAATTCAGGAATATCAAGAAAGTTTCCCCGGAGCTGATGAGCCCAAATCACCTGGAGGAGGTGAAGATGAGCTAATCACCGTTTGTTCTCTCTCGATAGCTGATTAACTGCTAATTAGAATATTAAACAAGGACTTAAATACGTAAATGAGCTTCTGAGGACGGAGTTCGTTATTGGAGGTGCCATAAAATTCCTGATTTTTATTCTTGGATTATTGTTTGATTTTTTTTTTTTTGCCTCCTAAAGGAAGGGATTTGTTTTTAAAGTGTTTTGTTCTGCTGGAATGTTGTAGGATTTGGGATAAATTAATCCCGAACTCCATCAAAACACCAGGAATGGTGCTCCCAGCTCCACAAGCAGGATGCACAAAGTTCAGGAAGCTTCTCCAGCAGAAAAAAAAGGGCAAATTTTGGATGCTCTGCCCAAAATAGCTCCAAGATTCGTGCAGGGTGAGAAGAGGGAATGGGGAGTCACAGGGAATTCACTTCCACTCATTTCCATGGAATTGGCTGTGGGAATGAGGCCGGGAAATCCTGAGAGGCCAAATTAAAGGTGGGGAAGGGCAGGATTGGCTTGGCAGTGACAGAGGGGGACAGAGGCAGAAAACAGGGATGGAAAGCCCGGGAATAATGGAATTGTGATGGTTGGAAAAGACCTCCAGGATCATCAAATCCAACCTTCCCACATCCATCCTGCCATGGAGCCCATGGACACAAATCCAGCATTCCCCCATCCATCCTGCCATGGAGCCCATGGACACAAATCCAGCATTCCCCCATCCATCCTGCCATGGAGCCCATGGACACAAATCCAGCATTCCCCCATCCATCCTGCCATGGAGCCCATGGACACAAATCCAGCATTCCCCCATCCATCCTGCCATGGAGCCCATGGACACAAATCCAGCATTCCCCCATCCATCCTGCCATGGAGCCCATGGACACAAATCCAGCATTCCCCCATCCATCCTGCCATGGAGCCCATGGACACAAATCCAGCATTCCCCCATCCATCCTGCCATGGAGCCCATGGACACAAATCCAGCATTCCCCCATCCATCCTGCCATGGAGCCCATGGACACAAATCCAGCATTCCCCCATCCATCCTGCCATGGAGCCCATGGACACAAATCCAGCATTCCCCCATCCATCCTGCCATGGAGCCCATGGACACAAATCCAGCATTCCCCCATCCATCCTGCCATGGAGCCCATGGACACAAATCCAGCATTCCCCCATCCATCCTGCCATGGAGCCCACAGACAGGGATGCTGCTGATGGGATGAGGGCTGGGAAAACCCTTGGGGACGTGGCTGGAATGTTGGATCCCTCCCTCTGGACCCAAACCTGACCCCAGCCCCAGCCCTGACCCCAGATCCCATCCCAGGTATCCCTGCAGGACAATTCCTGGCACAACCCTCCCTGTGTGGGAAGCAGGGAACAGCTGCCTCCTGTCTGTAAATGAAATAATATTAATTAGGCCTCTTAACGAGGGTTTGTTGTGGCATTAATTACCCCCAAGCCTTGGCAGAGGCTGGAGTTTGGGGTTCAGCCCCAGCACTTCTGAGGAATTCCCAAAACCCCAATTCCCAAGATTCCTGTTTGATTTTCCCTGCTTTGCCCTCAAATCCTGGCAGCTGTCCCTGCTCCGGTCACCTCCCCGGGCTGCCAAAATTTGGGATGCGATATCCTTAAACCTGTCTCTGCTGCCAACACCATTTTGTTCCCATCTGTTTTCCAAGGGTTTTTCCAAAGGAGCTCAGCCCAGCCCGGCTTGGCAGCACCATCCTGCCCTAAAACCATTCCTTGGGAGCAGCAGAGAATTCCAGAGGGATTTGGGATGGAAATGCCATGGATGCCAGGTTTTTCCATCCTGGCCTTGGACGCTTCCAGCCACAAGTTGTGCTTGGGAATCCTGCATCCAGTTGTGTCCAATTCCAAGGGTTTTGGCTGCCCAGGGTGTGAATTCCCAAGAAGAATTGGGAATTTTGCTGATTATGGCAGCCAATCCAAACCAGCTAATCCCACATCCAGTGCAAAGCTACTCCAGGTTCAAGCAGCTCCATCAGCGTCACCCTGAGCTCTTTTTTTTTTTGTGTCTGAACATGGATTTTAAACAATTTTCCCCATTTTTTGGTCAGATTTCCTGGCAGATTTCCAAAGGAACGCTCCGGGACAGCGCCTGCAATCCCAAAGCTGTCCCAAAGTGCCCAGTGTTGGCTCCAGTGATGTTTTCCAGGCACTGAGAAGTGGTGAAAACAGGGAAAAATCAATAGTTACAATCCCAGCGGCTCGGTTCTGCTGATGAGCCGTGTTCTCCCTGCTGAAAAACCTGGGACTTGCAAAGAAAAGGGAAAAAATGGGGGGGAAAAAGGGGGAAGAAAAGGGGTGAAGAAAAGGGGTGAAGAAAAGGGGGGGGGAAGGGGAAAAAAAGGAGAAAAAAAAGGGAAAAAAAGGGGGGAAAAGGAGGAAAAAAAGGGATAAAAAAGGGGGGAAAGGGAAAAAAGGGAGCACAGAACTCCCCTCGGTGCCGTCTCCCTTTTAACCTCCCACACCCCGAATTCCCTTGGGAAGATCCAACCACGTCCCTCCAGTTTGGAAGCTGAATTTAATCCCCCTTTAATGGGAGAGGAGAAGGATTCCCAAGGCTTCCCAAGGATTTGTTCCACAATCGGCTCGAATTGCCGCTGGAAAGGGCAAATGGAGCAATAATTCCTGGATGTGGAATTATTATATTATTATTATTATTATTATTATTATTATTATTATCATTATTATTATTATTATTCCTCCTGACACCCCCTTCTCCCTCCGTCCTCAGGCTGAGTTAAGGTGATCTTTAAAGTGACATTTAATTAAAGAGATATTTAATTTATAGTTTATTTTATAAATCCCAGGTGGGAGAAGGCAATGATTCCATCTTTTCCGTCCCTCCTGCACTTCCACTCTCCTCACGGGGAGTTTCCCACTTTTTACCAGAGCTTGGAATATTCCAGGCTGGCAGATGGAAGGAATTGAAACTCGGGGCGGGGGGGGATTCATTTTCAAAGAAGAAAATCCTAATTAAAAATATCTTCCAGATTATTTTTTTTTTTTGGGATGAACCAACTCCTGCCATCAGGGCAGGGATCCCTCCAAGGAATCCCATGGGATATTCCTGAAGAAATCCTCAGTTTTCCTGATGGTCCTTTCCTGTGTTTTTTCCCCCAAAAGATTCCCAGTGGATGCTCCAGCTCCTTCCAGCTCTCCCAGTTTTATTCCCCCCAAAAATGCCCGGGGGATGCTCCAGCTCCTGTCCTGCTGCTCTCTCCATGGAATTTTTTTCCCAGTGGATGTTTTGCTGATCTTTCCCTGGTTTTTTTTTTCCCCTAAATATTCCCAGTGGAAGCTCCAGCGCTCTCTCCCAGTTTCTCTGCTGGTCTCTCCCTCAATCAGCAGCTTATGGAAGATCTGGGGGGATTTTTGGGATCTTTCATTCAAGAGAATGCTGGCAGAGGGGTTGGGAAAGCTTTGGAAAAGCACCAAATCCCAGTTTTGGAGGAGATTCCAGGGCTGGAACTTGGTGGCAAAAAAAAAATGCTTGGGAAATGAGGAATTCTCTCCTGAAGAACACCCAAAAGCTGAGCCTGGGTCAGGGATTAAACCCCAAATATGGAGGGAAATTTTGGGAATTGGAAGCAGGAAGAATCCTGGAATGGTTTGGGCTGGAAGGAACCTTAAGGATGATCCCATTCCACCCAAAATTCCATGGCCAGGGACAGCTCCCACCATCCCAGGCTGCTCCAAGCTTGGACATTCCCAGGATGGGACAGCCCCAGCTCCTCTGGGAAGCTCCAAAAGCGTTTGGATCCTCTTCCCACCCCGTGAATCCATGGAAATCCAGCAGGATCCTTTCTGCTGCCCCAAAATCCCAAGGAAAGCCCTGCCCCAGGCTCATCCCGTCCCAAAAAACCTCAGCTCCCTCCCCTGCCCTTATTTTGGATAAACCGAGCCAAGGAAGGGACAAATCCAAGGATAAATCCAAGGATGAAGCGTCTGGGAGCAGGAAAAGCCAAATAAAAGGCAAGGGAGCTTCAAATCCACACGGGAGCAGCCGCGGGACATCAAAGATCCCTCCAGGGCCTTTTTCATCCCGAATTTCCTCGATCCCGAGTTAATTCCTGCCAATCACCAGGCACGGCGAGAGAGGAGGCGTTAATTAAAACCTCATTAAGGCAAATTG
>NW_005054478.1:1057794-1060148 GCF_000277835.1 Geospiza fortis | reverse complement strand
AGGAATGCGGGGGTTGGGAAGCGGGAAGGGTTCCCATGGGATATCGCTGATAAAATCCTGCTGGAAAAGCCAAATCCATTCATCCAAATCCACCCAATTTGCTCGGATTTTCCCCCTTCCTCAAACAGAGATGTGCTGGAAAAGTTGGGAATCTCCATCCTTGCACGAGCGGTGTGTGCACATCCTGAAAATTCCGGGATAAACCTTTTGGAATTCACACATACCCCCCAAAAAACCCCAACCAATAACCCAAAAAACCACCCAAAAAAAACCCCCAAAAAACCCCCCCAAAAACCCCAAACCAACCAACTAACCAACCAACAAAAAACCCAAAAAACCAACAACAAAAAACCAAAACAAAACAAAATACCCCCCCCAAAAAAAAACCCAAAAGAAAAGAAAAGAAAAGAAAAGAAAAGAAAAGAAAAGAAAAGAAAAGAAAAGAAAAGAAAAGAAAAGAAAAGAAAAGAAAAGAAAAGAAAGCACCAGGGGGCTGTAAGAAAAAGCAATGCAAAAATCGAGATTTTTTATTATTTGGAAGTCCAAAATCGAAAATAGCTTTGAAATTCCGCAGGGAACGCCGGGAACACACAGAAAAGCCTCATATACAGAGACAGATAAATTAACTGGGAATTCTGCAGACAAGCCAGGGGCATGGAGAGATTCCATATGTACATTTTTATGGAAACCATTTATACACTTTATTACATTTACAAAAAAAAGCTGATTTCTTTTTTCCACTACTTTTTTTTTGTTCTTGTTTTTCCCTACGATAATGAAAAAAAAATTACATTTTGTTTTTTTTTAATTTATTTTTTAGCTGTACAAACTTTTAATTAATAAAAATATATCTCTGTACAAAAGAGGGATTTGAGCTTTTTTTGTGGTTTTTTATTTTTTCTCATTTTTTCCAAAAAAAATTACATTTTGTTCCCTTTTTTCTTCATTTTTTCCCTTTTATTATCATTTTTTTCCCTTTTTCCCATAGATTTTTTTTTTTTACCATATGCAAGTCCTCTGGGCACAAGGATGGAGAATGGCATGGAGCAGATCTCAGCCAGCTTGCAAAAAAAATGGGACAAACCCCTTTTCCCACTTCCTTGGCTCCCTGGGCAACAGCAGGAAAAGGGAATTCATGGATCCGAAGCAGCAAATTCCATTAAAGTCGAGCTCCCTCTTCTCCCTGCTTGGGTGGTTTTAAATATTTTGGATTTATTTTGCACTCCTGGATTTTCCATGGAATGAGTGGGAGCCAGGTGTGGCAAGCATCACCTGGAGCAGCCAGGGGAGGATTCCCTGGAATTTGGAGAAGAACCTGGAAGAGATCCAAGCTCTGCTTCCAGGGATTGTTTGAATTTTGGGCATTGGGACTGGGACGTGGCAGAGCAGGGGTTTGGGTTGGGTTCCAGGGTTTTTAGGGATAATTGAGCTTGGAAAAGATCAGGGATGGGCCAGGAGAGCCCAGCTGGAGGCAGGGTGGGATCCAAGGATTCCAAGGGGTTCTCCCAGCCTTGTTCCAGCCCTGGCAGGATGGAGAGGGGACAAGGGAAGAGGGGAACATTCCCTTGGAGTCCCGCTGGGATTGACACCATCCCAATCCATCTGCCCGTGGAATTTCACCCTGGGATCCTCCCCAAATCCATGTGGGAACATTTCCCTGGCCCCTGCCCATGCTGGATCAGGGCTCAGGATCCAGCTCCCGCTTCCCAGGGACAAATCAGAGCACCTTGGTGGGATTTTTGGGAGCAGAAGTGACATTTTTGGGAGCACAGGCGGCATTTTTTTGGCAGGCTGGGGATTCTGCTCCCTGTGGGAGAGCCGGGAGTAACAAAAATAAAATATTGATGTATTTACATCCAGAAAATCAAGGATAAACCAACAAAAATTCCCAAATTATCCCAGGCAGAGCTTCAGGGAGGAGAAAATCCATGCTGGAATGGGAGCATGGATGGAAACCCCCATTCCAGAGGGTTCATCCTGATTTTCCTTGGAGCCTCCTGGACTCAGTGACCTGGGAATGGCACTTCTGCCTCCCCTGATCCTAAAAAAAGTGACTCCAAGCAAACTTTGGATCACAAGGATCCAGAGCCTTCCCTGCTCCCACAAAATCCCAGGAAATCTCAGCGCCCCTGGGAAATAAAGGGAGCAGCTTGGGATGGGAATTAAAACTCCTCTGGCATTGCCAGGATCAGTCTGGAAAGGGCAAAGGATTTGGGAAGCTTTTGGGGGAATTAGTGTGGAGTTCTTTTCAGAGAGGATTTTTGTCCCTTTGGATGCTCCTGTCCCTTCAGGAATCGCCTGGCAGTGAATTCCTGATCAGGGATTTGGGCCCAGCTCAGATCAGGGGGAACATT
>NW_005054478.1:1057593-1057750 GCF_000277835.1 Geospiza fortis | reverse complement strand
GCACAGGGAAGAGGGAAGCTTTTGGGAAGGTCCCACTTGGAAAACTCTTCCTGGGGTAGAAAATCCAACAAAGAAATAACCCGGAGACCCAAATGCAGAAAACCCAAATCCTCATCCTATCCCATCCAGGTGTTATCCATAAATCCAGCCAGGAATG
>NW_005054478.1:1046900-1057407 GCF_000277835.1 Geospiza fortis | reverse complement strand
AATGCCCAAAGGAAAACCAAACACAGGGAAGAGGGGAAAAGCTTCCCAAGGTTTGGAAAGCTCCCCTTTGAAAACCCTTCCTCTGCTCAAGCCCTGGGGTAGGAAATCCAACCAAAAAAATAACCCAGAAACCCAAACCCAGACACACAAATCCTCATCCTGTCTCATCCAGGTGTTTCCCACAGAATCCAGCACCTTGTGCACAACCTCTTTGTCGCCCAAGCTCTTCCCAAAGTTTGGGAAGCTCCTTCCAGGAGCAGCTGGGGAAAGCCTTCCCACCACCAGGCCTTCCCGAGCTCTGGGAGCGGGGCCGGAGCAGAACCTTTGGCTTGGAGATCCAGCAGGATGGAGGTTGGAGGTGGATCCAGCAGCCCCTCGGGAATTCCAGGGAGGTGCAGCAGCTTCCCCACGGCCTCGGCGGGGGGGGGAGCAGGGAGGTGGGGAGGGGATGGATGGATGGATGGTGAGGTGGGACAGTCATCCACACTGGACACCGGCCACGGGAATCTGGGGAAGCAAGGGGTTGGTCACGGCAAGTGGGAATTCTGGGGAAGGGGCTTTGGTGTCCTAAAATTGGAGCATTCCAGATGGAATACTGCCTGCGTTCCATGTTCCCATGAGAACCCTTCCAACTCCCTGTACTTCCAACTCTATGCATTCCATGATCCCAAACCCTTCCAACTCCTCTCATTCCATGATCCCAAACCCTTCAAACTCCCTGTACTCCATGATCCAACTCCCCACACTCCAGGATCCCAAACCCTTTTAACTCCCCACACTTCATGATCCCAAGAGAACCCTTCCAACTCCATGCATTCCATGATCCCAAACCCTTCCAACTCCTCTCATTCCATGATCCCAAACCCTTCAAACTCCCTGTACTCCATGATCCAACTCCCCACACTCCAGGATCCCAAACCCTTTTAACTCCCCACACTTCATGATCCCAAGAGAACCCTTCCAACTCCATGCATTCCATGATCCCAAACCCTTCCAACTCCTCTCATTCCATGATCCCAAACCCTTCAAACTCCCTGTACTCCATGATCCAACTCCCCACACTCCAGGATCCCAAACCCTTTTAACTCCCCACACTTCATGATCCCAAGAAAACCCTTCTAACCCCCTGCACTCCATGATCCCAAGAGAACCCTTCCAACTCCATGCATTCCATGATCTCAAACCCTTCCAACTCCCTGCACTTCATGATCCCAAGAGAACCCTTCCAACTCCCTGAACTCCATGATCCCATGAAAACCCTTCCAACTCTGTGCATTCCATGATCCCAAGAGAACCCTTCCACCTCCCCACACACTCCATGACCCCAAACCCTTTTAACTCCCCACACACTCCATGACCCCAAACCCTTCCAGCTCCCCACACACTCTATGACCCCAAACCCTTCCAGCTCCCCACACACTCTAAGACCCCAAACCCTTCCAGCTCCCCACACACCCCCGCAGCCCCGAGGGCGCGCCGGTGGCCGTGGGGCGGCCGTGTCCCACTCACCGCGCAGGGACGGCGCTATACGGCCGTGCACACCGTGCTCACTGTGAACTCGGCCTCGCCTGCCATGATGTCTGAGGGCTGCAGGTTCCTGTCGTACATGGGGTTCTCAAAGGTGCCCCTCACGTTGGTGTTCTCGTGGCCGGCGTAGCCGTTGAACGGGACTTTGGGTCTCCTCCTGTGGCATGGGGGACAAAACCCACACAGGTGATGTCACTGCAGGGCACGGGACACACAACGCTGTTTTCAAGGTGGAAAAAAAGGGAAGTTTATCTTCTGACTCTAAAATGTGTAGGTTTCCAAAAGCGACAGCGGGTTGGAGGGTGACAGCGCCACCTCTCCAATGACACTGGACAAACCAACAGCCCAGCCAGTTTCTCCTCCTCCAGAAAAGAATGCAAAACAAAAAGTTATTTACAGAAAGTGTGTGAGAAAGTTTGGTACAAGAATGTAAACATCAGAAGGCTTAGAAAATCTTAAAAAATCAAGATGACAGGGTGACAGCCCTGAGGGAGGGCACTGACGGGGGAAACCCGTGGGGATGGGGCAAGAAAATCCACCCAGGGGTTTGCAGCATTGATCAGGAGCAAAACTGAATTTACACCACATTCAAAGCCATGGGGAGGGGGGGGGAATTTGCTTTTTATCCTCCTAAATGTGGCCACAAATCCCATTAATGGCCAGAAAAACCCTCTTTGCTCTCCTCTCCCAAACCCTTGTCCTTTATTTTCCCACCTCCTGAATTAAACCAGCCCTAAAAGGGGGATTTTAAGCCCAGCTCACTGATATTCCTCTCAAAACCCTAAATTTCTTTTAACCTTTTGGTATTTTTGCCCCAAACCCATGTTTGCAGAGATAAAGCACAAACTCTGCAATAACCTCCCAAATCCTCTGGTTTTGCACCACCTCCTGAATTAAACCAGCCCTAAAAGGGGGATTTTAAGCCCAGCTCACTGATATTCCTCTCAAAACCCTAAATTTCTTTAACCTTTTGGGATTCTTGCCCCAAACCCACCTGTGTTTGTAGAGATAAAGCACAAACCCTGCAATAATCAGGGCGATGAAAGGCACAAGGATGGCGGCTGCCACGGAGCTGCTGTTGGATGCAAAGTGGTGGCCTATGGATTCAGGATCATTTTCCATCATGCTGATGTCTGGAACACAGCGGAAAGGAACACATTTCCCACATTTTCCTCTCACATTTCCCACATTTCCAAACCCCTGCCGGGGGAAAAGGGCTTGGCTCAAAGCACAGGTGGCACCAGCAGCAAAATGAGTGACGTGGTGCTGGAAAATGGAATTTAAAAATGGATGTGCAAGGATGGAGATCCAGCCCAACTTAGGTCTCATAATTTATTTACATCTGCAATTAAAGAGAGATATAAATCGATTTATTTTGCCAAAAAGGTCCAACTTGGATGCATGAAGTTGGGCTTTAAGGAGACTCTGAAATGCTGCAATAACGAGCATCCATAAAGGTGACGAGATTCCAGCAATCCTGAGGGATTAAAGAGCTCAAACCATGCTTTAAGAGGTATTTAGGAGCTTAAACTTTGGGTGGTTTAAGCTCCCAAGAGCCCCTGTGATTTCTGATGGAGACACTTGCTGTGGTGGGAACAGGATTTGGGCTTGGCAGGGATCTGGGAATTTGGGAAAAAAACCAAAAAAGTCCAAGTGTTGTTTGTGCTTCCAAACTCTCCCTGCTTTGGACAGCAGCCTGGTTATCCCTCCTTTTGTTCCCAAATGATAAATTTTATCCTCATGCTGTTTGTTTTGTGCTGTTCGTCTCCCACAAACCTCACACCAAGCTCAGCAGAACTCGGAAAGCGCGGAAAATTCAAGCCAGGGGTTGGAGAAACATTCCCTGCCTGGAAACCCCCACCAGGCCAAAACGGAGCTGCTGGAATCGAGGGGAAAAGTGCAAATCCCAGGAATTTTACCAAGTCTCTGGAGGCCAAACTGCCCGAAGCCTTTGCCACGCACAAAGCCCTGGTACACGAAGGTGCCACTCGAGGACTCCGACGAGACCTGTGGAGAGTGGAAATCAATGGATTTATCCAACTTTTCCCAGGATTTAACACCCAGCTCATCCCAGCCCCTCCCAAGTGCATTAATTTGATGCAATTCCCCAGAAAATCCTGGCATTTTTGAAGGAGTTTCACCGCCCGACAGCTGAAAATTCTCCATTCTCGAAGGAAGGGAAGCTAAAGAAAAATATTTTTTGTGATAAACCGGAGAGGACATTGCTGATTCCAGAGGGAGATGGAAAAAGTGGCCATGGGTCGGTTGGATCCACATTTTTTCCAAGCTCCATTGGATCCCTAAAGGGCTTGGGAAAGCCCCAGACACAGGCAGAGGGTGAGGAGTTGGCTCCAGTAGGGAAAATCAGCTTTTCCAGCAAGATGTTGAGCAGATAGAAAACATCCACAGGGAACGAATCCCGTTGGTTTCTCCTCCACCATTATCTGGGAGATGACGGATTCCAAACCCCAGGACAATAAAACCAATAAAACCCCAGCTGCAGGAGGAGCTGTCACCTGCTGGGGAAGTGCCACATGTCCCCTCCCAGCTCTGGGAATCATCCCTCAGCTCCAGGGAAGGGAAATCCAGGCTGGGACAGCCAAGGGAGGGTGGATTTTGTTCACTCACGTGTCCATCCAGAGCCCATTTGTCATTCCTGAACTTGTTGGCAAAGATCTCCAGTGGCCCCATGATCTGGTACACCTGGAGCAGCAGGTGCACGTCTTCCTTCTTGTAAATCCCTGGGAAAAAAAAAAAAGGGATTTTGTCAGGTCTGGGTCACTCTGGTTGGAAATAACTGAGTGGGAGGGCAGAGAAACCACGTCAGGATTTGAGTGGACACCAGCCCTGGTGGTGGAATGCACTGGGAAACACAGCCCAGGATATTGAAGGTATTTTCCACATGGGAAAGGACTCGACTCAATATTTAATTAATATTCAGGTTCTGCTGCTGGATCAGGAAGAGCCTGGTGCTCCAGGAGGGCAGGGACATGGAGCACTCACGGAATCAGGAGCTGGAAGGGACCCTCAAGGATCATCAAAGTCCAGCTCACATAATTTCATGTTTTTTGCCCAAAAGCTCCAAGTCCTACCTTGGACACCTCCAGGGATGGGCACTCCAAACCTCCCTGGGCAGTTCCAAGGTCTTTCCATGCAGAAACAGTCCCTAATATCCAACCTGGCACAGATTGAGGCTGTTTCATCCTGGAAGCACAGCCTGACCTGTGTCCTGTCACGGAGTTGTGGGGAGCCCCCTGAGCCCCATCAGGAGTTCTCCAAACCCTTTTCCAACTCCCTTCCCTTCTCTGGACACACTCCAGCCCCTCAATGTCTCTCTGGCCATGAGTGACCAGAACTGGACACAGCCCTAGAGGTGTCCCAGTGTCGCAGACAGGAAGAGAAATTATAAAAGACAGGCTTCATAAAATCAGGCCTAAATTAATAGCTGCAAGTTCCCATGAGAAAACAATCTTGGTATGAAAGATTCATTAACACAAAAATCTGTTCCTAGAGTGAAAAATAAGTGCACCAGTATAAACAATAAGATCTGTCTCATGAGAATCAGTAGAAAAAAAATATAAACTCACTAAAAATACAGAAGTTTGACAGATATGCAAATACCACGCACTGACCCATAAATTAAGTGTGAATGTGTTGTCCACCAGTAAGATTTGACACAGTACCTTCTGACAATCCTATAAAACATGACCTATCCAATCCAGAATTGGCTTTTACCACAATGTCCCAGCACAGGGACAGTCCCTGCCCTGGCAGTGCCAATGCCACCCCCTCCCAAAGGCCACATTTTCGCGTCCCTCACCCGACACCTGGAGCTCCACCCCGCTGTGGTCGATCAAGGTGGCGTTGACCTTGCTGGTGGCAGGGTCAAAGCTGGTGACAGAGAGCATGGCTGGCTGCTTCTTCCCCATGTACTCGTAGGAGCCTTTCCACAGGGAATTCCTTGCAAACACATCCGCAGGCACTGGAATTACAGCAGTGGGAGATGTGAAAAAAAAAACCAAAAACAAAAACCCGGCAGCGTTTCCATTTTTTCAGGGAAAAGAAAAAAAACAAAACAGAGCAGGATTTCTGTCTTTGAATTCACTGACAATAATTAGATTGTTTTAAAAATTTAATATTTCAAAAATATTTTGTATTTTAAGTATCTTCAATCCCACCCGCTCTGTGCCATCACCATGGGGAATAAAGCCAAAAACACTGACTTTAAGTTGGCTGTTGTGACCAAAAACACAAGGAAAGTTTTAAAAACAAACCAACCCCCAAAATAATTTATTAGGAAAAGTTTAAATAAACTTCAGGAAATAAACTTATTAGGAAAACTTCAAATAAAAAAGGATAAATGTGCAAAATCCTGGTGGGGAGGGCAGTGGGTGTTGATGTCCAGCTCCTGTAAGGATCCTGTTTGCTCTCCAGGGAATAGGATGGGGCATGTGGCAGCTTCCAGAGTGTGAAAAATGCACGTATTTTATGATTGGTTTTTTGCAAATATTAAAATAAATGTTATATGTGTTGTGTTGGAAAGTGATGCTGCATTAATTCTCTTAAGTAGTGTGTTAAATATAGTTTTAGGTTATAAAAATTGTTAAAATAGAAACTGTGCTATGTAGGATACTTTTTTTAAAGAAGGGAATAGCAGCCACAGGACACCTAAATATTTCAGAGAAAAAGAATTTATTGCTCTCTTATCAGAAGAAATTAACTTCTTCCCATCTCAAAGGTGCTCTCAGGATTCAGAGGAAGAAGCTGACACTGACCAGACAGAATCCGGTGTTTGAATGGAATTTATGCATCGTGTATGAGGTGTATGACTATGCAACAGGTTATTGCTTTTAAGGGTTAATCCTCTGTTAACATGGGTCCTTTTTCGGGTACCCGGACGCCCATAACTCTTTGTTTCTATTGTCTCATATTGCCTAATCCAAATTCTCCAAATCATTATCCCTCTAATTATATTACTATTTTCATAACCATTTTACTACTATTAAACTCTTAAAATGTTAAAAGCAAGCGACTGGCATTTTTCACACCGAGGAAGGGGTTCAGGAGGGTGGATCTGGCGGGCGGCGGCTCCCGCGCGGTGCCCACGGGCCTCCCGCTGGGCCGGACATCGGCTGCGACGGGGCACAAAGCACAGCTGGTCAGCATTGTGTTGTATTGCATTGTGGCACTGCCCACCCCAGAGCTCCCGAGGCTGGAAAAGCCCTCCGAGGTCACAGAGCGCAAGCTGTGCCCGATGCCCAGCTTGTCACCCGGCCCAGAGCTCTGAGTGCCACGTCCAGGCTTTCTTTGGGAGCTGCAAACCTCTCTGGGCAGCCCCTGCTAAGGCCTGACCACCATTTCTGTGCAGAAGTTTTCCCTAAAATCCAACCCCAAACTGCCCCGGCCCAGCCTGAGGCTGTTCCCTCTCCTCCTGTCCCTGTTCCCTGGGAGCAGAGCCCAACCTGGGGCTGTCCCCTCCTGGCAGGAGCTGTGCAGAGCCACAAGGTCCCTCCTGAGCCTCCTTTGCTCCAGGCTGAGCCCCCTCAGCTCCAGCAGGAGTTTCCCAGCTCTGTTCCTTTCCCTGGACACTCTCCAGCCCCTCCGTGTCCCAAATGGGACACAGCGCTCGGGGTGTCCCTCACCAGTGCCCAGGACAGGGGACAATCCCTTCCCTGCTCCTGCTGGTCCATCCCTGATCCAGCCAGGTGCCACACCACACGGGCACACCCGGCTCACGTCCAGTGCTGTCCCTCAGCACCCTCAGGTCCCTCTGTGCCTTTCAGCCACTGTCCCCAGCCTGTGCTGCCTTTTCCTCTGCTCCAATCCCAAGTGTCCAGAGTGACTGACCCTGCTCCAGGAGAGCCACAGGGCTCCATTTCCGTGGATCAGAACATGTTCCTCACCCAAGACTCTGTGGCAGGTAAAATGTGGGGGGGAGAAACGATTTTTGTCCTGTGCAGTTGCTTCTAGACCCAAAAACTCCCCAGAAGATCGCCAGGTGGCTCTTTGGAGGTGGCACCTGAGTGTTGGGTCACAGGTTGGACTTGATGACCTCAGAAGCCTTTTCCAACCAAGTTCTGGGATTCTGCTGTGGACACCAATGATGGAAACCCTCCCACCAAGTGCAAATCAGGCTGGGCCATCCCACAAATTTTAAGGGAACAAAATCACGGCTGAAAACACCTCCCCCTTCTTCCTTGCAGTTCTGACACCAAAACTGAATCTCGGGTTTATCTGCAGGTTGAAAACCACCTCTGAAGGACCTCAAGGCCCAGGATCTCCACAACCTGAGAGCCCGGGGAGGGTCTCAGAGCCCAGCTGGTGCTGCCAGCCCCTCACCCAGGCAGATGGGGGGTTTCCCTGTCCAGCTGCCATCGGCTTTGCAGGTGCGGTGCTCGGAGCCCCCGGTGAGGTAGAAGCCGCTCTGGCAGGAGTAGATCAAGGTGTAGCCCAGGGAGGGCAGGTCCAGGGCACCCACGTTGGCATGGGATGGGGTCTCGGGCTGCTTGCAGTGGTGGGCTGGAGGGGACAGGGAGAACAGGTGAGAGAAACCAACGAGGTGGGCGTGGGGAGGGTGAGAAGTGACACCGTGACAGCAACAGGGGAACCCTCCTGGAAGAGTTTCTACACCACAGCTCACAGGGATTTTTCCCAGTTGGAAGAGCTTCCCATGCTGGGTTTCTCTTCCTGGCTAAAGTTGAACCAGGCTCCAGCTGATGAGCCGAAAATCAGGATTGGCCACCCCCATTTTTAAGGGAAAAAGACAAAACCAAAAGATGCTGAAGCACCTCTGAGCCCAGAACTGAGTGCCAACTGTGGGTGCAGACTAAAAACTGCCTTGCAATTCCCAATTCTCCCTAAAATCCAACACATCTCCCGCAAGGATTCCTTTTCCAGAGCCTGGCTGAGGGCCCCAGCTGCCTGTGGCATTCCCAGGACTCACGGACGCAGTCGGGCTGGACGCCGCTCCAGGTCAGGTTGGGCAGGCAGGTCCTGGTGGTGGAGCCCTGCAGGAGATATCCCTTCTGGCACCTGAAGAACAGGATGCTTCCCACCTGTCCCAACAGGAGACAAACACTCAGCTTCCCAGGGATTCCCAGACCTTCATTCCATCCCCTCGTCACCACCTCACCCCTCACGGGAGCAGCTCCGCTCCCAGCTGAGCAAAAATCCCACTCATGGTGTCTCCAAATTAATTAAACCTAAAATTAATTAATTGAACCCCAAGATGAAGGTAACTAATTAGCAGGAAAATGGAAGGATCCATTCTGGCATCCACTGTCCCAGCAGGGAATGGGTGGGAATGAAGCCCCCAAGGGAGTCGCTGTGGGATTTTTGTCCCCATTCCAATGATTTCCCGCTGGATCAGAGATGGGATTAGCAAAAGCACCTGCAGGATTTGGCCTGAAAATTAATGGGAATTAATGTGAATAGCAGCAACCATTAATTAGCGCTGTAATTAATTTCAGATACAACGCACTGCCTAATTAATGCTGTGCAAACCCACTCGGAGGGCTAAAGGAGCACGCTGGGGTGTCCTGCTCCCAGGAGGAGACAGGAATCCATGGAAGGACACATGAATCCATAGGATGGGACATGAATACATGGGAGGACGTGTGACTCCATGGGATAACACAAGAATCCATGAGAGGGGACACAAACTCATGGGAGGACACAATAATCCATGGAAAGATGCACAAATCCATGGAAGAAGGACACATGAATCCATGGGAGGCATTAATGCATGAGGGGAGACACGAATCCACAGGAGAACATGTGAATTCATGGGATAACATGGGAATTCATGGGAGGAGACACTAATCCATGGGAAGATACAAGAATCCATGGGAGGACATATGAATCCCATGGGATAACACATGAATCTGTGAGAGGACATGTGAATCCACAGGATAACATGTGAATCCATGACCGGAGGCATTAACTCATGGAATGACACATGAATCCATGGGAGAACAGAATAATCCATGAGAGCAAACGTGAATCCATGGGAGAACACAATAATCCATGGGATAACACGGGAATCCATGGGAGAACACATGAATCCATGGGATAACACAGGAATCCATGGGAGAACATGTGGATCCATGGGATAACACAAGAATCCATGGGAGAACATGTGAATCCATGGAATAACACAGGAATCCATGGGAGGACACGTGAATCCAGGCCAAGGATGGAGCAGGGCTGGCTTTGTGGCACACCCCTCTCCCACGGCCATACCTGGTATCCCTGGGAATTGTTCTGCATCCCAAAAAGAGGCACTCCGGGATCCGCACACGTCGTGAGGCTGGGATCTGTTAAAAACAAAACAGGGAAGGGATTTATGGGAGGGCTCAGAGCCCTCCAGGCACACGGGTGCTGCTGCAGCTCTGGAACTCAAGCGGGATTTGGCTCCAAAGGAACACGCAGCGACAAGGAAAACACATGGATCTTCTTGTTCCTTAAATCCCTGCCTGCTGCAGAATGAAACAACCACAGGCACTTCATTCCTCAGGTGAAAAACTGGGAACACACACCTTGGATCAGGACAGCCCTTGCCCACACCCACACCATGCCCTCTGCTCCCAGGGACCATCCCAAGCTCCAAGCGCTGTCACCGTGATATTTTATGAAAAATCCCTTCTCCTGGGAAGCTGGGAAGCTTCAGCTTCTCCATGCTTTGCTCCTCTGGATGGAATGTGGCCCAGAGATTGTTTATCCCAAGATGTGAATTGTTTTTAATGAATGGCCAATCACAGCCCAGCTGTGTCAGACTCTCTGAGTAAGTCATGTGTTTTTATTATTCATTCTTGTCGAGCCTTCTGATGTCTCCTTTCTCTTTCTTTAGCATAGTTTTAGTATAGCATTTTCTTATAATATGATACGATATAATTTTATTTAATATATAAATATAAATACATATTAATATTAATAGATAAATATATTTATTATATAATAATTATATTGTTACATATTTATA
>NW_005054478.1:1031178-1046878 GCF_000277835.1 Geospiza fortis | reverse complement strand
TATATATTTGATATAATATCATATCATAATATAATAAATCAGCTTTCTGAGAACTTGGGAGTCAATTCTCATCTCTCACCTCGTCTTGGGGACTCTCACAACACCGCAACAAAGCGCCACGGTCACCCCATCCTCCTCCCTGCCCTCTGCTCCCATCCTGACCTCCAAAGACCCCCAAGGGCTTGGGACTGGAGGTGAAATGAGCCCCCAAACCCTTCAGCTGTGCCCCCCTTACCGATGCAGCTGGGCTGGGTCCCGCTCCAGGTGCCGTCGGACTGGCAGAACCTGCGCGCCGACCCCACGAGCACCAGCGGCGCCAGGCAGGAGAAGGACACGGAGGAGCGGTAGGTGAAGCCTCTGTCCTCCCTCCTGCCCTGGGCTGGGGTCCCTGGGTCCCCACAGAACACGGCTGCAACGGCAAAGGGACAAGGAGGTGGCCACAGAGCCCTCAGGAATGTCACATCCCATCCAGGGCCATCACAGCCCATCCAGCTCCATGATTAGCTCGGGACTCAGGGGTGGCAGAAGGTGCTGCTGGCTGCATTCCTTGTAATTATCTCCTTTTGTCAATGGTTGTTAATTAACTTCCACCTTCTCCCCCGGATTTGCCTTTTTTTCCCCCCTCTTTTTTTCTCCCCTAATTGCATGGTGTCACTTTGTTCCTTGGCTCTGTATCACACGGAAAGCCCACTAATTATCCCAGATCCTGGGAAAGGTGTGAGGAACAGCGAGGGGTTTGTGGGATTTAATATGAAAATGGATATTGTGCAGCTGGAAAAGGGACTCGGAGCTGCCTTTAGCATCAGGAGATGCTAATTCCCTTTTTTAATTCCCTTTTTTTTTTGTGCTTGCTGTTGTATCAAACCCACCCAGCCTTCACAAAACATTCCCAACTTCTGCTGCAACACGGTGCCTTTTGCCAAAGGGTTTTTTGGCAGTTCCAGGAATCCTGATTGCAGAAGATTGGGTCACTGAGGTCAAACACCCAAGTTCTGAGGATGTTTTGTAGGCAGGAACATGGAAAATGCCTGGATTCACCCCAAATGTGACATCGCCCCTCTGTCACAGGGGTAGAGTGACCATCTGTGTCCCTGCCTGCACCTCACAGATGCCAAAACAAGGTTCCCAAAGAATCAAGCCACATGGGAGGTGGGAGAGCAGCCAGACTTTGACTCCAGACTCTTGAACCATCCCCAGGGCACCAAAAATTACCACTCCAGCTGCTGGAAAACTCCATTTACGAATGGGGCACGAAGCACAGCAAGATCCCTCTAAACCCTGAGCTGCTCAGTGACACAGGGCTTGGGAAAAAAAGGTTGGGAAAAGCGCCAAAAAGCTGGATTTGAAGCAGAATCCTGCTGGTTCCTGGTGGAGGAGAGGGAAGGTGGCTACTCACGGAAGCACTGGGGGATCTCCCCGCTCCAGGAGCCGTTGCCCTCGCAGGTGAGCACGGCGGGCAGGGACAGCTGGTAACCCTCCAGGCAGGCGTAGCTGATGCTGGAACCCCAGCTGAAATCTGATCCCACCACCTTGCCGTTGGGAATGGCCTGGGGAGCTCTGCAGGTGATGGCTGGAGGAGAAGGAAAAGGAAGGAGAAGGAGGAGGAGAAAGAGGAAAAGGAGGAAAAGGAGGAAATGGAAAAGGAGGACGACAAAGAGGAGAAGGAGGAGGGGAAGAAGGAGGAGAAGGAGGAAAAGAAGGAGAAGGAGAAGAAGGAGAAGAAGGAGAAGAAGGAGAAGAAGGAGAAGAAGGAGGAGAAGGAAGAAAAGGAAGAAAAGGAGGAAAAGGAGGAAAAGGAGGAAAAGGAGGAAAAGAAAAGAAGGAGGAGAAGGAGAAGGAATAGGAAAAGGAAAAAAGGAAAAGGGAAAGGGAAAGGAAAAGCAGAGTCAGGTCTCTCTATTTCTTAATTATTTCAATTAACAAGCAAATTCCACGTAGGAGCAAAGTCACCTCCTGCTCTCCAAGAGCATCTCCCAGGACTGGCAGCAAGTGGGGTCAAACCCTTCAAAGTCTGGAGTTCAATCCCAAATCAGGAAATATCTTGTGGGAAGGGATCCATGAGGATCATCCAAGCCCTGGCCCTGCACAGGCACCCCAAAATCCCACTCTGTGCATCCCTGAGAGCATTGTCCAAATATTCCTTGAGATCCCGGGGCTGTGCCCATTCCCTGGGGAGCCTGCTCAGTGCCCCACCACCCTCTGGGGGAAGAACTTTTTCCTCAGCATCTCCACAAATCCGATTTTGAAGTCAATGCTGGTTCTCAGCTGAAGGTAAAAATCTGCCCTGACGTGGTGTGAAAGCTCATCCCAGATTTCCCCGAAGATTCACACATTTTGGACAACCTGGCTGAGGCTCAGACAAGCAGTTGAAGCCACAACCTGTCGGGTTTTCACCCACTCTGGGGTGTTTGGAGATGACATTTTTGCGTTCACCCACTCTGGGGTGTTTGGAGATGGTTTTTTTACAGCACTCTGCTCTTCAGCTCAGAGGAGCTAAACCTGTGCCTCCAAATGAGACTCTTGGCCACATTCTGGATCATTTCTGCAGCATTTGCTCAGTGCAGAGGATGAAAAAGGAGAGGAAGAATTGCTCTTTACAGCCTCTGAAGGAGCTGGAGTGCATTTGAGGGTTTTTGTGTGGCCTGTTTTTATATCAGCTCCGTGACAGGTGAATTTTCCAGATTTTTAAAGGAATGCAGCGATGCTGCCACACATTTTATCTGCGCTGGGGGGTGAGGAAAACAGATCCAGCCTGCCCAGCCACTGCTTTCCTATTTCCCATTTCTATCTCTGAACCACAGGAGCCATCTCAGAATAATGAAAAGACTCGCAGGGAACATTTTTCAGATGTTTCTGGGTGATGCCAGCACAGCGTCTGCTGGAAAAACACAATATTTCATCTGAGCTTGATCCGAGTTTTTGTGCAAAATCACTTTACTCCCTGGGCTTTGAAGGAGAGGAGCAACTCCTTCCCTCCCTGCCAGGCACAGATTGATAGCCCTGAACACAGCAAGGTGCTGCTGCTTCCCTGACAAATGCCAAACTTTGTGTGGAATGAAGGAGATGAGGAACGCCCAGCCAGGCTTTCCAGGGAAACTCTGGTGGCCTCCAAAACTTGTGTCCTGCAACACCTGCGGGGGTTCCTACCCTTGCAGACGGGTTTGGTGCCGTTCCAGGTGCGGTCCTTGGTGCAGGTGAGGGCAGCTGCTCTGTCTGACTCCATCATGAAGCCAGGAGTGCACTGGAACACCACGGATTTGTTGTAGGTGAAGTCACTGCCCAGCCTCAGCCCGTTGGCTGGCACACCAGGGTCTCCACAGTTGATCACTGCCAAGGAAGGGAAAAAAGAGAATTTCTGGCAGCTGGAACCACGCTTTGGATGGTCCTGAGTGGTTTATTCCAGGTGGGGTTTAACCTGTTAAATGTGGAGCAGGTTTGTAGCACAAGCTGGAGCTTAATGGCTCATTAAGGCCTTGAAAGGAGCTTGATTAACACTCATTAAACATTAAAGCAAACCCGGGTCAAACGTGGGTGAAGGGAAGGCAGTTTGCCCACAGCACTCCCCGCTTAGCCCAGTCACTGCCTCTGATGTAAATCCATAAATCCACCTTTGTCACCGCCCCATTCCCAGCCCCGAGGTCACATCCCTGCCCCAGGAATGTCACTCTCAGGAGCAGCCCCAGAGAGCCCCTCCAGCTCAGCCAACACCCACTCCCAAAATTATCCCAGAGCTCCCTGCATCCAGCTGGAAAACACAACCCCAGAGCAAGGTTTTTCCATTAGGTCCCAGCAGAATTCCCTGGCTGAGCTGCTGCCGGTGCCAGGCCAGGCTTCAGCAGAGTTTCTCAGGGTGGCACTCGTGTGCTTAGGATTTGAGCTTTCCTATTTTCCATCTATTTGTAATCCTGGAATTCTGTAGTGTAGAATTCTAAACTCCACACACAGTGCGAGCTGCTGCTTTCCCATTTTGGGCAGACACAACAATTCCTCTCCAGGCCTGGCAATCAAGGACACCTCACTGCCTCAGGCCCTGAGAGATGGAAACAAAATGAGTTGGGGGCAGCAAACTTGGGGTCAATGACTTCATTAGCTGAAGCTGTAATTGGAATTAATTAACCCCCAATATGCAAATGACCCAAAATTATAAAAGTGTGAAACCCATGACCCATCATCCATTTTTTGGGTGTAGCCCCTGGGGGGCTTTGTCTGCCCTAAATGTCCCTGAAGGCCCTTCAATAAATAGAACTGATTTTTGTTCCTTTAACTTTGTCTGGCCTCTGTGTTTAGATGGCCCCAAAAGGCACCATGTGGGCACAGCTGGGCCTGCCAGCTCATCCTTCCCCTCTCCCTGTGGCAGGATTCCATCCCAGTGATGCCTTGGGAAGGCTGCCCTAGAACAGAGGCTGGACAGAGTTAAAAAATAAAGCAGGGATTTATTAAAAAGCCTCAATGGATCCACCTTGGGCAGCACAAGAGCCCAGCCAGGGCTGCGCCCAAGATGAACCAAAATGGTCACAAAAAAATGGACAACTGGTTACAAGGTCTCACATTTTTGTAAGTTCTGCTTCATTTGCATATTGGGGTTAATTGTCCATTATGAAGTCCCACCCTGCTTGTTTTTCTCTCTCCAGCCTACGTTGTTTGCGCTCTTGGGGCTGAGATTTGGGTCATTTGTCCTTGGTCCCCAGCTGGAGCAGGAATTGTTCTGTCTCCCTGCTCTGTGCACAGAGCTCACCATCCCTGATATGAAGCCCAGACCCACCCACTAAAACAGCAAAGAACCTGAAAAATATAAAAGTTAAAACCTGAGGTGCCACCAGTGCTCACCAGTGCACTCGGGGCTGGTGCCAGTCCAGGTGCCATTGACGGTGCAGTGCCTGCTCAGCACCCCAGTGGAATAATAACCCTCCCTGCACTGGTAGATGATGGAGCTGGAGAACACCAGGCCGTCGTTGAAGATCACCCTGGCGTTGCTGGGAGTCCCAGGGTTCCCACAGGAAATCACTGCCAGGGGAAAAGGGGAAATTCAATTAAAATCACCCAGAAACCACCAACCAACCCCCAGGACTCCGAGGGGTTCCTCCTGCATCGCCTGTCCTCAGCAAAGGCAAGTTCTGGGGACAGGAGAACACTTCTGGGGACACCAGAGCCGTTCTGGAGACATGAGAACACTTCTGGGGACACCAGAACCATTCTGGGGACACCAGAGCAGTCCTGGGACTATCAGAGGAATTCTAGGAACATCAGGGCAATCCTGGGGACACTGGAGCAGTCCTGGGGACATCAAAGGAATTCTGGGCACAGTACAGCAGCTCTGGGGACACTGGAGGCATTCTAGAGACACCAGGGCAGCTCTGGGGACTCTGGTGCAGCTCTGGGGACATCAGAGAAATTCTGGGGACACCAGAATAGCTCTGGGGACACCAGGGCAGCTCTGGGGATATCAGAGCAATTCTGGGGACACCGGATCAGTCCTGGGGACACCAGAATAGCTCTGGGGACACCAGAACATCTCTGGGGACATCAGAGAAATTCTGGAGACACCGAGGCAGTTCTGGGGACAATGGGGCAGTCCTAGGGACAGAAGGGCAGCTCTGGGGACACCAGAATAACTCTGGGGACACCGAGGCAGCTCTGGGGACACCAGGACAGCTCTGGGGACACCAGAAGAGCCCCCGTGGCCCAGCAGTACCTTCGCATTCGGGCTGCGTGCCGCTCCAGGAGCCGTTGGAGTGGCAGATCCTCTCGGAGGAGCCCCGCAGGGAGTAGCCGGGCTCGCAGCTGAACCTCACCACGCTGCCCACGTCGAAGGCGTCCCCCAGCCCGATCCCATGGGAAGGGATCCCGGGGTCGCCACACACGCCCTGGCTGCCCCCTGCCAGGAGAGCACAGAGTCACCAGAGCCACCAGGGATGGTGGCTCTTGTCACCCTCATCGGGAATTCCACCCCCAGCAGAGCAGTGGAATTCCAGATTAAACATTCCCCGGTTCCCCAAGCCCCCCTGGTTTTTGAGCTGGATGCAAACATGGCCACAATTCCTGAATCCTAAGCATCAGCCCCAGGGATGTTTCCCCTCCATGAAGGAATTTCCACGTGCTCCAAGCCAGCCCTGAGCAGCTGGCACTCGGGGAACAAGGAGGGGATGGGGCATGGGAGGAAGGGAAAAGGGAAAAGGGAAAAGGGAAAAGGGAAAAGGGAAAAGGGAAAAGGGAAAAGGGAAGGGCTGGGGACATCCAGGGAAGGGAAGTTCAGGGAAGGGAGGTGCCTCATCCTCAAGGCACAAGGAGTAGGTGATGATGGGTGGGAGGTGATGACCATTAATGGGGTGACCACGAATGGGTGACCATGAATGGGTGACCACAAACGGATGACCACAAATGGGTGACCATGGCCAGCTGACGGTGTCTGGGTGACCAAGAACAGGTGACCATGGACGGGTGACTGTGGCTAGGTGACCATGGCTGGGTGACCATGAATGGGTGACCAAGAACAGGTGACCATGAACAGGTGACCACGGCTGGGTGACCACGAATGAATGACCATGAACGTGTGACCATAAATGGATGACCATGGTCAGCTGACCATGGCTAGGTGACCATGGCTAGGTGACCACGAACAGGTGACCAGGGCCAGCTGACGGTGTCCGTGTGCCCCCCAGTGCCCTTCCCAAGGCCCCTCACCCGAGCAGTGCGGCAGGGAGCCGCTCCAGCGCCCGTCCAGCTGGCACATCCGCGTGGCATTGCCCACCAGCGTGCGCCGGCCCAGGCAGCTGTACCTGACCACGGAGCCCACCGTGTGCTTGTCCCCCGAGATCTGCGCGTGGGGAGGGGACCCGGGGTGGCCACACGACACCACTGCAACAGAGACACAGCTTCAGCCCCCGGGGGTTCAGAATTCTGGCTTGGGGGGACCTTAAATGTCAGTTAATTCCACCCCTTTCCATGGGCAGGGACGCTTTTCCCTATCCCACGTTGCTCCAAGCCCTGTCCAGCCTGGCCTTGGACACTTCCAAGGATGGGGACACTTCCAGCTGCTCTTGGCATGTGTGCCAAGCCCTCACCATCCTCACAGGGAAGTTCAACACACAAAAACCAAACATGGGAAAACCTTTTTTTTTAAACTTTGAACCCCAGGAATCCAAGGAATCAGTGTTAAAACTGACCTGGGTTTCCAAATGCCCACAAATCCTCCAAATCCCAACATTTTGAGAATGGAGATCCCTTGTACTCAAGGGGGCTGAGGGAGCCTGGGATTGGGGTTTTAACAGGAATTCCCTCCTGGCTGTGGGAACATGGATCATCACTCACCAACTCCCCAGGATCCATGCAAGGGGTGAGGACAGGACTAAAGGAAAGGAAAATGTGCCCAAAACTGCTCGGTAGGATTTGGTGTGGAGGGATAAACATGGGAAAAACAAAAGGAACAATCCCAGCTTTGGAACAGCTCAAGCCAATTGGAATTTCTGGAGTTCTGAGGCCATTCCCGAGGGAAGGGAATGGGATTGAAGCTGGTTTAGTGCACAAAGGGACAAACTGGTCATGCTGGGGTGGGGCTGCTCCTGCCTGCACCTCCCTAAGGCAGCTAAAATCCACTCTGGATCCCAAATTCCCAGTGTAAGACTGGGACTCACTCACTCAAGTGAGCCCTCACTCAGGTGTAACCTCACTCAGGTGAGTTTCCACTCAGGTGAGCCCTCCCTGTGCTCCAGAGCCGCTCCTGCCCTCTCCACCTGCACTATCCCAGCTGGATCCTCTCCTCAAACCCCAAAATCCATTGGGATTCCACCTGAAACCCCCAAAATCCATCGGGATCTACCTGTCCTTACAAAGAGAATGTCCCTAGCAGGATCCTCTCCTCAAACCCCCAAACCCACCAAGATTCCACCTGGAATTCCCAAATTCATTGGGATGCACTTGTCCCTACACCTGGAATACCCACAGCGGGATCCTCTCCTCAAACCCCAAAACCCATTGGGATTCCACCTGGAACCCCCCCAAATCCATCAGGATCTGCCTGTCCCTACACAGAGAAGCCCCTCCAGCAGGATCCTCTCCACAAACTCTAAAACCCATCAGGATTCCACCTGGAATCCCCCAAATTCATCGGGATCTACCTGTCCTTACACAGAGAATGCCTCTAGCAGTATCCTTTCCCCAAACCCCAAAATCCATTGGGATTCCACCCAGAATCCCCAAAATCCATCGGGATCTACCTGTCCCTACACAGAGAATGTCCCTTTTCCTCAAACCCCAAAACCCATTAGGATTCCACCTGGAACCCCTCAAATCCACTGCGATCCACCTGTCCCTACACAGAGAAGCCCCTCCAGCAGGATCCTCTCCTCAGACCCCAAAATTCATTGGGATTCCATCTGAAACCCCCAAATCCAATGGAATCCACCTGTCCCTACACAGAGAATGTCCCTCTCCTCAAACCCCAAAATCCATCAGGATCCACCTGTCCCTACACAGACAACCCTCTACAGCAGGATCCTCTCCTCAACCCCAAACCCCCTTCCCTGGGAAACTCCTGAAACCACTGGGATCATTCCCAAGTGGAATTTTTTTGGGGGGAGATGGATTTTCCCTCATGAATCCTGCTAACCCCCACGAGATGGGCTGGACAGGGAGGGTCGGGGCCACTTACAAAGGCACTGGGGGAGGGCTCTGTCCCACGTGCCATCGCCCTGGCACGTCAGGACGTGCGTTCCCAACAGATAAAATCCGTGGATGCACTGATAGGACACGGTGGTGCCGAAGCTGAACCTGTGGGGGCCGCTCGGCTGCACTTGCCGGACGCTGTTTTCCAGGTGCCCGGGGTCAGAACAGTTCACAACTGCAGAACAAACAACAGAACAACACCCAAAAAAATAACGGGAAGAGAAGGGTGAGGCAGAAAATGTGGGGTTCTCCAAAAAAAAAAAAAAAAAAAGAAGGTGGGAAGTTGAAGGTGTTATGCCGATTTAAGATTTTTTTTTTCCCCCGCCTCTGAGATTTTTGAGGGTGGGAGTGGAAAAATTTCTTGTGAAAAGGGGGGTAAAAAGAGAGTCCAGGCAATCCTGCAGGGTCTCACCCAGCAGCAGAGGCTGGATCTCCAAACTGGGATTGAGATTATCCAGCTGGGAATAACTGATCCCAAACTGGGATTTTTTGGGGATAATTGGTAATCCAGCATGGCCAGAGATCCTGGATTAGGGGAATGTGGAGGGAGGGAGTGCAGGGAGGGGAGGGGATTTGGGAAGTGAACCTGAGTGCTGATCCCATGGGAAAAAAGGGAAAAGGGCTCTGCACAAAGGTGTGGGAAGATATTTCCTGGGAAGATAAACAAGGAGGTTGGACAAGGTGATTTGTGGGGGAGCAGAGGAGAGATCTGATTTTCCATGGACACGGATTGTGACCGCCAGGGTGTGTTTCTAGGGCTGTGCCTGCCTTTAACACCCTCTGACCCCAAATTTGCGTCTGATCCCAAATTTGATCTGATCTGCGCCTGCCTTTAACACCCTCTGACCCCAAATTTGGGTCTGATCCCAAATTTCCTTTTCCAACACACTCCAACACCTTGGAGAACGCGGAGAGGTGAGAAAATCCCATGGGATTTACAGCATCCCTGGCATCTCCAACCACATCTCCAGGGTGGTTTCCAGGGATTTCTGGCTTGGGATCATGGAGAAATCCCCGAGGAAGCCCAGACTGACCTCGGCAGGAGGGCAGGGTGCTGCTCCACTGGCCATTGGCCAGGCACTGGGATTGGGAAGCTCCCTCCAGGCGGAAGCCGGGGTTGCACTGGAATTTGGCCACGTCATTGAGGTTGAACTGGGAGCCCTGGGTGAGGCCGTTGGGGGGGTTGCCAGGGTGGCCACAGGTGATGGCTGCAAGGACAAAATGGAAATTTGATTTATTCCTGGAGAAAAGTGGATTACTCATAGGAAAAAGTTCCAGAGATAGGAGAGCATAAAAAACCCCAAATCAATCCCCAAATCCAAAGATTTGGGGCCTCTCTGTTGAGATACAGGATGACATTGAAAAAAAGGGATTTTTTTTTGGGTTTTACTGGCACCGGGAGCTCCCTGCATCCAGGAATTCCCTGCATCCCTCTCCAGGCAGCCGAGTGCCAGGATCCCACTGATTTACACCACACATCCCTCTCCGAAAATCCCAGCTCCTGCTCTTAACCCCACACCACCCCATGTAGATGCCATGAGACAGAGAAACAGTAAGCGTTTCTCACAGCGGCCTGTGAGAAATTTTAAGAAACCAGAAAGACGCGATAACCTGTCGACTACAAACAACTTGCAAGTGCTGTATTTCTACTTTATTTTCCCGTTCCTCTCAAAGACAGCGCGTGAGAAAGATGCTTCTGTTAGTCAGCCAACAGAATAAAATCTGCCGTACTGCTCTATAAAAACCGCGCGGTTCTTTTGAATAAAGCCTTCTTTGCCTTTTCTACGATCCTGCCCCGACCCCGGCGCATGAGTGACAACCCCAGGCATCCCAAACTCTGCTGTTCCCTCCCTCTCTCGCCAGGGTGAAGGAATGACAAGTACTTACGCACACAGACAGGCGTTCTCCCGGACCAGCGGTGGTCCTGCTGGCAGATGCGCACGGACATGCCGATGAGGCGGAAGCCGGGCTGGCACTGGTACACCACGCTGCCGCGGTAGTTGTAGTTCTCCCCGTTGATCTGCCCGTTCACAATGGGGCTGGGCACGCCACAGTGCCCGGCTGGAGGGGGGGAGAACAGCAGCAATCAGCTGGGCAGCCCAGCAAAGGCGTCCCCAAAGGGCATCGCCCGGATCTCTGCGGGATTGGGGTGAGGAGAAACCCAGACTGGGTGGGGTTGGAAGGGAATGCAAGGGTTGTTCACAGGAACACCTCTACCATGCCAGGTCCAACCTCTCCTTGGACACTTCCAGCTGTGGATGGGGCAGCCACAGCTTCTCTGGGCATGGATGGGGTCTGGGCATGGATGGGGTCTGGAGATACCCAGATTGGTTTGGGTTGGAAGGGAATGTAAGGGTTGTCCACAAAGACACCTTCCACCGTGGTTGGAAAGGAATGCAAGGGTTGTCCACAGGGACACTTTTCACCATCCCTGGTCACTCCAATCCCTGTCCAACCTCTCCTTGGACACCTCCAGGGATGGGGCAGCCCCAGCTTCTCTGGGCGTGGATGGGGCTCACAATGCCCAGATTGGTTTGGGTTGGAAGGGACATAAGGGTTGTCCAAAGGCACACTTTCCACCATGCCAGGTCACCCTGTTCAACCTCTCCTTGGACACCTCCAGGGATGGGGCAGCCCCAGCTTCTCTGGCCAATCCATACCATGCTGTTTATAGGGAAGAATCCACCCCAATATCCATCCAAACCCATCCTCTTTCACCTCCAGGCTGTTAAGACTCAGTTGCCATAAACAAACATCTCCGCCCCAAAACTCTCCCAACACCTCACACCTCTTCAGGGCGCAGGAATCCAACTCTGCCTCCCTTTTACACCCCCTACAGACCCCACAGCGTGGACGTCAGTCCCTAAACCCCCTGTTCCCTCCCGAGGAGCCTTCCCCACAGCCGTGAGTGCCCCAGGAGCTCCCCAAGGGGTACCTACCCAGACACCTGACCTCAGCCCCGCTCCAGAGCCCGTTGGCCATGCACTCCCTGACCCGGGAGCCCACCAGGGTGTAGCCAGTGTTGCAGGAGAAGATGGCAGTGGCCCCATAGCTGGTGAGGGTCCCGATCTTGTTCCCGTTGGGAGGCGTGGGCAGGTCCCCACAGGAGATAACTAGGACAGATCCCAAAGGATAAGTGAGAGAACAGGCTGGGTTTTGAAGGAATGCATCCAGGCACGGCACCAGGAGTTGTTGCTGGAGTGGGAAAGTTCATTAAGTAACTCCAGGAATTGTGATAATTCCAGAGCCATGTTAGGCGAGGCGACAAAAATAAGAGCTGTTAATATTTATGCTTCAGTACACAGGGGAAGCACTGAAGACAGGCTGGGAAGGAACCAAAGGATTTTTTCACACCAGAACTTCCTCACAGAGGAATATTTTTCTGTCATTAAGCCTGATTATTCCCAGAAACCCCACAGAATCATGAATGGGGTGGGTTGGAAGGGACATTAAAGGCCATGAGTGGGGACGTCTCCCACTAGGCCAGGCTGCTCCAAGCCCTGTCCAGCCTGACCTTGGAATGGCACAAAGTTCCTAATTAAAAGTGACACCCAACTTTCCCCCACAATCCAAAATCCCAAGATCTGCAGAGCCCAGCTGGGTTTGTGGGACGCAGGAGCCTCTGAAAACCCAACTCCCCCTCAGAACTCTTGGTTTTATCTTCATTTTCTCTGCCTTCAAGCTCTGCCAACCCTCCAGAGCTCCCGCTGGGTGCTCCTGACCTCGGGGCACTGCCAAGATCCTGTCACTGGGATTTAGGTGGCAATAAGGCTGAGGGAACAAAAGGAGGTCAGGCTCCTGCTCCCGGATCCAGAGGAAGAGCTGGCAGGGGGAAAAGTACATCTGTCGCCCACGCCAGCAGTCACAGCTCCACAAACAAAGGCAGGCAGCAGGGAAGGAGAGGTTTTGCTGCCTCTGTCTGCACTTGGAGAGAAAAACCCTCCACCTCTGACAAAAGGAGAGATGCAAAGCACAGCAGTGGTGTCAGAACAACTGAGAGCTGCTGGTGTGCCCCGTTGGGTTTGATTTGCAGGTGACACTGTTACCCTTGTAAACCTGGTGTTTGTGTGAGAGCTGAGGCTTGACAGCAGAGCTCTTTGTTTTTCCTCCTTAAAAGCCCTGACTTCAGAGCAGCTGTGACAGAGAAGCTGCTGGGACCCCACAGCAACAGCTGAGCTGAAGGGCTTGAGGTCCCAGGGAAGTGCTGGGATTAAACCAGGAATCACATCCAGAGGTCTCCTTGCATCCCAACTCCCTTCCAGCAGCTCTGCTGTCTCTGCCAGGAGTAATTAAGTTCTACCCCACAGCAGGGACTCCTGCCATGATCCCAGTTTGCTCCAGCATGGCCTGGGACACTTCCAGGGATGGGGTGGGTTGGAAGGGATGGGGCAGCCACAGCTCCTCTGGGAAAACCATCCCAGCCCTTCCCTGCCCTCCCAGGGATGGATTTCCTCCCCAGATCTGCACCAAACCATCCCATCCTGCACTCAAAGTTTCAATCATCCACCAGCACCATCCTGAAACCCTCGAGATTGGCATTTGCTGAGCCCAATCACAAAACCAGCCCCTGCTGATTTCCTCCCAAATTCTGCACCAATTTCCTCCCAAAATCTGCACCAAACCATCCCACCCTGTACCCAAAGGGCACCATCTCCTTGGTTATCCATGGTCACCCACCAGCATCATCCTGAACCCCCAGGGCTGGGATTTGCTGAGCCAAAGAACAAAACCAGTCCCTGGTGATGCTGCCCTGTGAAATCCACCCACCCGAGCCCCTCCCCACCCTCATAGGGATGGATTTCCTCCCAAAATCTGCACCAACCCATCCCATCCTGCACCCAAAGCTACGATCACCCACCAGCACCATCCTGAAACCCCCGGGCCTGGCATTTACTGACCCCAAACACAAAACCAACCCCTGGTGATTTCCTCCCAAAATCTGCACCGATTTCCTCCCCAAAACCTGCACCAACCCATCCCACCCTGTACCCAAAGCTACGATCACCCACCAGCACCATCCCGAATCCCCCGAGGTTGGCACTGACTGACCCCAAACACACCCCCAGCCCCCAGTGCCACCCTGGGGTGCCCCTGCTCTTACTTTTGCAGGTGGGCACGGGCTGCCCGATGCTCCAGGTGCCGTTGGCCTGGCAGCGGATGACCCTCTGGCCCGTGTAGTAGTAGCCAGGGTCACAGATGAGCATCAGCTGGGCGTTGTAGTGGTACTGCACCTCGTAGGTGAGGCGCCAGCGGCCGTGCTCCACCGCGATGCTGCCCACGTCGGGGCACGTCACAGCTGGGAGGGGAAACGGAGCAGAGAAAATGGAACACAGGAAATGGCACACGGAAAATGGCACACGGAAAATGGAACATGGAAAAGGCACACGGAAAATGGCACACAGGAAATGGCACACGGAAAATGGAACACGGGAAATGGCACACGGGAAATGGCACACGGGAAATGGCACATGGAAAATGGCACACGGGAAATGGCACACGGGAAATGGCACACAGGAAAATGGCACACGGGAAATGGCACACAGGAAATGGCACACAGGAAATGGCACACGGGAAATGGCACACGGGAAATGGCACACAGGAAAATGGAACATGGAAAATGGCACACGGAAAATGGCACACGGAAAATGGCACACGGGAAACGGCACACGGGAAATGGAACACGGGAAATGGCACATGGAAAATGGCACATGGGAAATGGTACACGGGAAATGGCACACGGGAAATGGCACACGGGAAATGGCCCCTGCTGTCTGGGCAGCCCCAATCCCCACTCACCCAGGCACAGAGGGGGCTGGTTCCCGTTGCTCCACACTCCCTCCTGCAGGCACTCGGTGCTGGGCTCGGCTCCTGGCTGCAGCTGGAATCCTTCATTGCACTGGTACACGGCCTTGGTGCCCACTGTGTACTCCTTCCCAAAGACAACCCCGTTCCTTGGGGCTCTGGGAATGCCACAGGAGAGAGCTGGGAAGAGAAAACACCCCCCAAAAAATTATAAAAAAAATCAGGGAGCTGCTGGTTTTATCCCAAACCGCAATCCCGGATCCCAAACTTTCCTACTGGGAGTGCCCACACTTCATAAAGGATGGTCAGGGCCTTTAGCTGGTCAGACTGACCCCAAGAAATGCTAGAAAGTCTCTTTTCCCAGCCCGGCGCTTGAAGAAGGAGTCAGGGCTCTTCATTTCTTGGTCTCAAGGTTGTTTACTGTATCTTATTTATAAAATTCTTTCTCCTGTCCTGCCGAGGTCTGCTCAGCAGGACAGACAGAGGCTCTCTGATGTTATCTTTTTATACTAAAAACTACGTGTACAATATTTACAGTTACTTCCCAATACCTATCACCTATGTTAGACAGTGAGCTTCTACTCTAAACCAATCTAAAAGTGCCAACATCACAGCAGAAGATGGAGGCCAAGAAGAAGCAGGAGAAAGGCTGGACATGCCCAGTTCCCTCCATCTTGCCTCCTGAATCCCCATTCTAAAAACCCCAAAATCTATTTTTCACCCCGTGATAAATTCACTATCATTCTACTTAATTTGTCGTGGCTTGCAGATCTTCATCTAAGGTTGGTAACTCGTTCCGCGGGTCATAATCAAAACCACAGGGGCATTTTTGGGCATTCTGAGCCCCCTGGCAGGGGTCTTGGCTGCTCAGGACAGCCAGAGGGATGTCCTGGGTCCTGACAAAGGATCAGCTTTTGCACCAGCAAAGCCAACCCTGAATCCCAGTTTCTCCTGGAAGAGGCTCTGGCTCACACTTCCCATAATATCTGTCCCATCAGCAGAGTGCTCTGAGTTTCCACGCGGAGACAAAGGATCCGACAGCGGGAACGCTTCGTGTTCACACCCCGCAGCAGCACCGACCCCAAACCCCTCTCCAGGAGCACTTCTGCACCACCCAAGGCAGCAAATTGTGGAATTGTGTTGTGGCAGAAGGGAGGCTAAATCTGGCCTCGTGGCTGAGGAGGTAGAGGGGAGGAATTTGGGGGGAAAATGGAAAAGCAGGCGTGGTGCCAGGTGG
>NW_005054478.1:1024092-1031153 GCF_000277835.1 Geospiza fortis | reverse complement strand
CTGCTGGGATCCTGGGCTCAGGGGGCAGGGCAGGGAGGGGACAGCAGGTGACAGCCAAAATGCACAAACAATCACGCCCATTTATGCTGTCACCCTTTTTCCCAACCCTGCCAGCGCTGGGAAATGTCCCCAGATCTGCTTTTCCAGCAGCATGAGGAGGAGGAGGGAAAGCAAATCCAGACCTGACTCCAAACCCACCCTGTGGTACCCATCCCTCTCCAAGCCTGGCTGTGGGGAAAAGGGAGATCCACTTCCCTCCTGAATGGAGAAGGTGGGATGCCCAAAGGAAGAGCAGCCTGAACCTGGGAAGCTCCACTGGGAAGTTCCTAAGGGCTCTGTGGGGTTGGGAGATGGGCAGAACCTGCCAGAAGACACAGCCCTAACCCCTGACCCCAATATCTGCCTGTGCTTCCAGACAAACCCATTCCCTCCTGGAGCAGCCCCAGCTCAGCTCCTGAGCCACTCCAACACACTCCCCTTCCTGGTGTTCCCTGTGCACAAAAACAGGGCTGGAAAAGCAGGAAAAAGTCACTTTTTGGTGACATGGAGCCCAGTGGAGGGCCAGAGAGCCCAAACTTTGCCTGTGCAGGAGCATCAGCAGAGCCCTGGGTCTCTCCCCATGCAAGGCCCAGCTTTTATCCCATTCCTACCCCAGCATGGAGCAGGATCCCAGAGCAGCTGGCAGGTGAACTCTGAGAGGTGTCAGCAGCGCCAGAGGCAGGATCAGACCCATCCCTGGCGGCACTGATGGCGACAGGAGTGTCACTGCAGCGAGCTCAGGGCTGGCCAATCCCTCTCCAAGGCCTGCTGTCTAGACAGGCTGCCAGGCTGAATACCAATGGCTCTCTCAGGGAAAAGAAAGCACCTGGAAAATCCAGCCTTTTCCCTGCTGCTCTTTTCCAGCTCCCAGTCATTCCTTTTCCTCTCTGCCATCTATTCCCAAAGCCTTGGAGATGAGGATCACCCTAAGCGCCCCGAGCTTGTTCTCAACTCCCAATTACCCAATTCCAATGTTGATTTTTTTTCACTGCTTTTCCAGGGAATCTCAGAACTCAATCCCAACGCGTCCCTGCTCTCACCTTGGCACAGGGGGGTGGCTTCCCTCCAGTGGAAGTGGCCCTGGGGGCGCTGGGTGCCAGGCTGAATACCAATGGCTCTCCCAGGGAAAAGAAAGCACCTGGAAAATCCAACCTTTTCCCTGCTGCTCTTTTCCAGCTCCCAGTCATTCCTTTTCCTCTTTGCCATCTATTCCCAAAGCCTTGGAGATGAGGATCACCCTCAGCGCTCTGAGCTGGTTCTCACCACAGAACTATCCAATTCCAATATAGTTTTTTTTCACTGCTTTTCCAGGGACTCTCAGAACTCGATCCCAACGCGTCCCTGCTCTCACCTTGGCACAGGGGGGTGGCTTCCCTCCAGTGGAAGTGGCCCTGGGGGTGCTGGGCGCAGGTGGAGGTGCTGTGTCCCACCAGGCGGTAGCCGGCGTCGCAGCCGAAGCGCACGGAGCTGCCGGGGCGCAGCCCAGAGAGGCTCAGGATCATCCCGTGGGCTGGGGGCTGCGGGAGGCTGCAGTAGGGAGCTGGCAAGGAGGGCAGGGAAAAGCAAACCAGTCAGCAGTAGGGTCATTCCCTTCCCACTCCCAGGAATTACACCGAGCTTCCCCAAAAACCCCAGAGCAAAAATAGGCGATGGATAAACGTGGAGTGGAAGTGGGGATGGAGTGCAGGGCTCTGGTCTGAGCTTCACCCAGCTCCAGGAATAAGGAGTCATTCCTGGTAATTAAATATTCCTTAATTCATTTGCTGAGCAAAGCCTGGACAGACTTTTCCAGTGCCTGGCCACCACCTCACCCAGAAACCTTTCCCAATATCCAGTCCCTGGCATCAATGACTGTCCACATCAGGCTTCTGGTTCTGAAGAGTGGTTGGGAAATGAGCCAAAGCTCCAAGGTTTCTCCCTGGAGTTTCTCCTGATTGTGATCCCACAATCCTGATTATTACAGAGTGGCTGAGACTGAGCCAAAGCTCCAAGGTTTCTCCTGGACAGACCCTGCCTTTCCCAACCTTCCCAGCTGGGAACGCGCCCGGCTTTGTGCCTCCCCTGCCTTGGCAGCTCCTGCCCTGTCAGCTGGATCTCTGCAGGAATCCCATGGATTCTCTGCTGCTGGCAGAGGCAGCTGGGACTCACCAGAGTAGCGGATTTTGAAGCCTTTCCTGTTGTAGGCGTGGTCGGAGGACCAGCGCAGGAAGACGCTGTTCCCGCTGCTGGTGACGGTCAGAGGGGCTGAGTAATTCCCACTGAGGGACAGCAGCAGGGGGCTCTGCCCCGAGGGACCTGCCAGGAACAGGGGACAGGGAAAAGGGACAAGTCACAGTGTGGCATTCACATTTTTTTTTGAAAAATTCCTTCGCTCCAGGAGTCTTCTCTTGGGAAGCTGAGAAGCCTCAGAGAAAAAGGAAAACAATGATTATTTGATTTGTTTCTCCCGTGTTTTGCTCCTTTGGAATGTCTTTAAAAAGGAAAACAATTCTTATCTCATTTGCTTCTCCTCTGTTTTGCTCGTGTGGAATGTGTTTGGAGATTGTTTACCCATGGGTGATTGTTCCATTGGATTCTGCTGTGAGTTGTTTTCACTCTTTGGCCAATCAGGGCCAAGCTGTGTCAGGACTCTGGAAAGAGTCACGAGTTTTCATTATTATCTTTTTAGCGTTCAGTAATTATCCTTTCTGTATGCTTTAGTATAGTATAGTACAGCATTCTTTAATATAATATAGTATCATAAAATAATAAATTAGCCTTCTGAGAACATGGAGTCAGATGCATCATTCCCTCCTGCCATGGGGCACCCTGCAAATACAACATCACAGCAGCCATGGAGCTCAGTGGGGCTCAGTGTCCCTGCAGGAGGAACAAGCACAGGGAGATTTCCCTGAGGAAAGGCAGCTCCCAGCTCTCTGTGGAGTTCCAGGGCTCTATGGGATCCAGGAGCAAAGCAGATCACAGGAAAAGCAGGATTTTGCTCAGGTCCTCACAGTGACCCCAGGAGCACCAGCACAGCCTCTGTGTCTGCTCTGTTGATCCTGAGAATCCTCTCCCCATTCCCAAGAGCTCCAGGGGCTGCAGAATCTGCTCCCTGCGGCCTTCAGGGATGAGAATTCCCACTTTCCCAACTCATCCCCTGCAGCAATCTCTGCTGCCATCCCCCTCCCAGGAGTTTCCCAACTGTCACAGACACGTTTTATGAAAAATCCTTTCCTTAGGATTTTTCATCCTGAGGAGCTGAGAGGCCTCATGAACAAAATGTAAACAATGGTTATCTGCTGCTGTGGAATGCAACAGGTGCATCTGTGATTGGTCTCATGTGGTTGTTTCTAATTAATGGCCAATCACAGTCCAGCTGGCTCGGACTCTCTGTCTGAGACAGAGCCTTTGTTATCATTCCATTCCTTTTCTATTCCTTGCTAACCTTCTGATGAAATCCTTTCTTCTATTTTTTTAGTATAGTTTTAATACAATATATATCATAAAATAATAAATCAACCTTCTGAAACACAGAGTCAGATCCTCGTCTCTTCCCTCATCCTCAGACCCCTGTGAGCACCATCACACCCAACTCCTGCCCCTTGGAAAAATCCTTCAGATCCACCCCAAAAAAAATCGAATTTTAGCTGTTTCCTTATGCCAGGAATCAGTGAGGAGCTTTCTGGAAGGCCAGCAGGAGGTTCCAGGTGGGAAGCTGGCCCTGGAATGCTCCTTCCCCCTTGACTGGTTGGGATTATGGAACCCCAGGAAGGTTTGGGATGGGATGGGGAGGGAATCTCTCACCATCGAAGATTTCAAACTCATCAAACTGCTTCTCGCTGAGGAAGTACTCGATGGTGAGGGAGATGTTGTATCCTGGCTCCACCTTCACCACCCAGGAGCAGGTCTGGAAGTGGGGGTAACTCCCCAGGAAGCTCTGGCTCAGGATCACGCCGGTGGAATCCGTCATCAGCTGGTTCATGGGGCAGTGCACTGGGGATGGAGGTGGACATTCAGTGGGAATGAAGGTGAAATGAACATTTTTCAGAGGAAGGATGGAAGCACAAGGTCTGTCCTGATGGGCCAGCTCGAGGCAGAGCACGACCCCTGCATTCCTTGATTCCTGGGGCTCAAAGAATCCCAAAATCCCAACAATTTTGTCACACTCCAAGAAAGGAGCAAGGAGCAGCAAAGCCAACAAACCATTCCCACTGCTTTGATCCCTGGGGCTCAAAGAATCCCAAAATGGGATCCCAAACTGGGACATGAGAACTCCAATTCCTGCTCAGGGAGGGTCTCACTCCCTCCTCCCAAAATCCCAAAAATCCCAACAATTTTGTCACACTCCAAGAAAGGAGCAAGAAGCAGCAAAGCCAACCAACCATTCCCAAAGCCTTGATCCCTGGGGCTCAAAGAATCCCAAAATCCCACAAATCCCAACAACTGTCACACTCCAAGAAAGGAGCAGCAAAGCCAAAAAACCATTCCCACTGCTTTGATCCTTGGGGCTCAAAGAATCCCCAAATCCCACAAATCCCAACAACTGTCACACTCCAAGAAAGGAGCAGCAAAGCCAAAAAACCATTCCCACTGCTTTGATCCTTGGGGCTCAAAGAATCCCCAAATCCCACAAATCCCAACAACTGTCACACTTAAAGAAAGGAGCAAAGCCAACAATCCATTCCCAATGCCTTGACCTCTCCCAAAACGAGCAGCACCACAACCATCATTCTCCTGAGGCACAAAAACCTCTCCAGGAATCCCTGGGAACTTTGTTAGAACAAAAGCTGGAACCACAGCTCATCCCATGGATTTGTTAACTGGGACATGAGAACTCCAATTCCTGCTCAGGGAGGGTCTCACTCCCTCCTCCCAAAAACCCCACACTCCTAAAAATGGGAAAATGAACAACAAGGATGAAAAACGTGCCAAAAAACGTCCCCCAGCTCCTTCCCTGAGCAGGGAAACGTGGGATTTGCGGATTTTTTACCTTCACAGGTGGGTGGGGGCCCCTCAAACTGCAGGTGGGTGCCCAGTTTGCAGGTGAGGATTTCGTTCCCGATCAGGGTGAAGCCGGGGAGGCACCGGTACCTGACGATGTCACCTGGGGAGGGATGGAAAACAGGGATGGGTGGGGGAAATGCACCAAAAAAGGGGGAATAAGGATGAGGAGGATGAGGGAAGGCTTTACCGATGTTGAACTCCTCGTTTTCTGTGACGATCTCGGCGTTGGGAACCATGGTGGGAGGCTGGCAGCGGAAAAGCTGGAAAGCTGGGAAAGCAAGGGAGGAGCAGCACATCCTGAAGGCAGCCGCGATGGAAGCAGGGAAATTCCTCCCTCCCCACCAGGAAATTCCTCCCTCCCCACCAGGAAATTCCTCCATTTCCACAAGGAAATTCCTCCATTTCCACAAGGAAATTTCTCCCTCTCCACCAGGAAATTCCTCACCCCCCCACCAGGAAATTCTCCTTTTCCACCAGGAAAATCCTCCCTCTCCACAAGGAAATTCCTCCTTTTCCACCAGGAAAATCCTCCCTTTCCACCAGGAAAATCCTCCCTCTCCACCAGGAAATTCCTCTGTTTCCATGAGGAAATTCCTCCCTCTCCATCAGGATATTCCTCCCTCCCCACCAGGAAATTTCTCCCTTGCCACAAGGGAATTCCTCCTTTTCCACCAGGAAATTCTGCTTTTTCCATAAGGAAATTTCTCCCTTTCCATTAGGAAATTCCTCCTTTTCCATCAGGAAAATCCTCCCTCTCCACCAGGAAATTCTGCTTTTTCCATAAGGAAATTTCTCCCTTTCCATTACGAAATTCCTCCCTTTCCACAAGGAAATTCCTCCTTCTCCACCAGGAAACAGAATTGGCCAAATCCAACCAGATCTTTCCCCCCACAAATCCCACAGAGACAAAGGCAGGAATTTGTATCCTGATGTTTCTTCCACCCCAAAAGGAAGATTTTGGACAATGTTTTTCCTTTGGGAATGTCACCAGCACTTTTTGGGATGCTGAAAAAGGATCTTGGTGGACTCAGTGGAATTCAGCCACCCACCCAGGCTGCTCCAGTACCTCCTAAATGAAAATATTATCCAGGGAATCCCATCCCTTTATTTCTTCTAAAAACCTGGAATTAGTGATTTTTTCCCACAAAGATTTCCAAGAGTGAGAATGTTTCCAGCTGCAAATCCTTGGAGTTCTCAGAGTGACTTGAGCAAAGTCCAAGTGAAAAAGGTGAAAAAGGGCAAAATTTGCAAAACTTTGTGGGGGAAAAAAAAAAAAACTGGGCTGGAAAACTTCCTGCAAAAAAATGAACTGAAAAACTCTGTGGAGAAAAAAATAACTGTTTTGAAAAATTTTGTGGAAAAAAACTGGACTGGACAACTTCATGGAAAACCTGGGCTGAAAAACTTCCTGGAAGAAACTGAGCTGAGAAACTTCCTGGAAAAAATTGGTTTGAAAAATTGTGTGGAAAAAAACTGGGCTGAAAAACTTCCTAGAAAAAAAAATTGGTTTGATAAACTTTGTGGAAAAAACTGAGCTGAGAAACTTCCTGGAAGAAACTGGTTTGAAAGACTTCGTGGAAAAACACTGAGCTGAGAAAACTTCCTGGAAAAAAACTGGTTTGACAAATTTTGTGGAAAAAAAAACATTGGGCTGAAAAACTTCCTAGAAAAAACTGGTTTGAAAGACTTTGTGGAAAAAAATTGAGCTGAAAATCTTCCTAGAAAAAACTGGTTTGAAAAATTTTGTGAAAAAAAATGGGCTGAAAAACTTCCTGGAAAAAAAACTGGTTTGATAAACTTTATGGAAAAAAACTGGGCTGAAAAACTTCCCGGGGAAACCCAGCCTGAAAAACTTCATTAAAAAAAACAGGGCTGAACATCTCTGTGGAAAATTTGGGATAAAAGGGTATTTTTTTGCATTTTCCCAGACCTATTCCCCAATATTCCCAACATTTCCCCCCCAGGAATGCAGCAGCTCAGACCATAGAAGTAGATGGCGAAGATGCCTCCGTTGGCGCCGTCGCTGTGGAATTTCA
>NW_005054478.1:1011337-1024082 GCF_000277835.1 Geospiza fortis | reverse complement strand
TGGTTGGAGGAGCTCTGGGCAGATTTCTTGGCCGAGTTGCCCGTGAACACCCCCAGCTGGGGGGCTGTTTGCTGGGGCCCATCCCTGATGGCAGGAACACAAGGAAAATTGATTCAATTGATTAAATCCCAAGGATTTAAGCCTAGGAACCCAACCTACGTTTTCCTTTCCCTCTCCCACATCCACATATCAGACCCCTCCGCTCCAGTTTAACACTTAACAACCCCTCCTGGCTCCCAGCTGGCAATCAGAAACGCAAATTTCAGTTTTAACCTCAAAAACTGAGGAATTAGGACCTGTTTCCCAAAGGAATTTCACTCCCTGTTTGCCCAGCCAAACATGGATTCTGAATATCCCCTTCAGAATATTCCAGGGGATATTCTGAAGGTCAGACTTTGAGCGCTACAAGCTCAAAATTTGGTCACAAACCCTTTAATCAGAGGTCCCCTGGCTGCCTGAAGTTGATAACCTCCATTATTAATAAATAACGAAGATTATCCATTATAAATAATAAATAATATTTTTTATTTATTCATATTAAAAGAAAGCTCAAAAAAATTCTTAATTTCTCTTCTTTTCTCCAGAACACCGGGAAACTCCCAGCTTGCAAAGGGGATCCCAGGGCTCCCATTCCCAGTTGCTGCTATTTCAAAGCCAGGAGTATTTCCCCAAAATGAGTCCTTGGAGTGACTCCTGACCCCCTGCACCCACCAGACAGTGATGAAGTCGTTGTAGGGCTCCGTCTGCAGCAGGGTGAAGTTCAGGTGGATCCCATACCCCACGGGCACTGTCAGCAGCCAGGTGCAATCCTGGGAATTTGGGTACTGGTTGGGGAAGCCAGGAGAGTAAACTGTCCCATTCTGGGCTGTGACATTGCCCCCACAAGGCACTGCAGGGGAGCAGAGAGAAACACAAACCCAGTGAGGAAATATCCCCCTAAACATCCTTATATTCCATTTTTATTCCTTTTTTTTTTTTTCGGTACAAAAGTAACAATTCTGCATCCAGAAAAATCCAGATCTTGGCCTAAATTGCCTGAAATAATTCTTCTCTGCTGCAAGCACAGAGCCAGCACTGAAAGAGCAGCTGAGGATTCAGCTCTTTGTGCTTTGTGTTCTCTGGGTTCAAGGACTTACAAGAGGGCAAATATCACCTCTCTCCCTCCTTGCACAGCTCCTGCAGAGCCAGTGCTGGGATAAAGGTCAGTGCTCCTGGGAAATGGGCTGGGAAATCTTCAATAAGCACGTCTGAACTTCTTAAAGGTTCACCTGAAACCCTTCTGGAAGTAAATCCCACAGAATTCCGGCCAGCAGCCCGAGGGGTGAAAGGCTGAAACAACCATGAGGGGGTTGGAAATGAGAATTTGGATGAGTTTGGATGCCTGGAATGTAAATCTTCAGCCTGCAGAGTTCCCCGAGCACAGTTTTCAGAAAGAAAACCACCTTGGGAGATTCCTGAGGATCTCCCACCTGGAGAGATCCTGGAGATTTTGGAGATGCCCATGAAAGAGACAGACAGGGACACACACACAGAGTCCTCAGAGCTGCAAGATTATTTTATCAGTGACCATTTTTATTTATCAGAGCTAGATCAATGGGAGCTGGATGTTGTTGAGGGAATAAAGCAGCAAGGAATTATCACTCCAAGGCCTCTGGACTGTGCCACACAGAAATAACAGCTCCAGCAGGGAGCTGAGAGACACAGATTCTCCTCACCCACACCCAAAGACTCAAACCCCCCCAAAACACCCCAAATATTCACCAAAATACCTCATGGAGCCCACAATTATCTCCAAGAGCTCATTCCCAGCCACACCTTTGCTCCCAGCCCATCCCAAGGAGCCGAAGCGCCGTGCCCAGGTGAGCCCAGGCCATACCTTCACACCTGGGGAGGGGGTGGTCCCAGTTCCTGTTGGTGCCGTGCTGGCAGGTGAGCACGGGGTGCCCGATGAGCTGGTAGCCAGGCAGGCACTCGAAGGAGATGGACTGGCCAACGTTGTAGCCAGCTCCTCGCACCACCCCGTTGGCAAAGGGCTCCGGGTCGGGGCACTCCTGCAGCTCGTAGGCTGGGGAAACACAGTGGGAATGGTTTGTGTTTCATTTCCAGGGAAAAAGGGACAGGGCAAGGAGGAACGGCCTCAAGCTGTGCCAGGGGAGGGGCGGGATGGAGCTCAGGAGGAATTTCACCAGGAAAAGGGTTGGAAGGGGGTGCCCAGGGAGGTTTGGAGTCAACAACCATGGAGTTAACTCAACAACCACGAAATGAACTCAACAACCACAGAGTTACCTCAACAACCAGGGAATTAACTCAGCAACCACGGAATTAACTCAACAACCACAGAATTAACTCAACAACCACAGAATTAACTTAATAAACACAGAATTAACTCAGCAACCACGCAGTTAACCCAATAACCACAGAATTAACTCAACAACCACAGAATTAACTAAACAACCATGGAATTAACAGAATTAACTCAACAACCATGGAGTTAACTCAGCAATCATGGAATTAACAACCACAGAATTACCTCAACAACCATGGAGTTAACTCAACAACCACGGAGTTAACTCAACAACCACAGAATTAACTCAACAATCACAGAATTAACTCAACAACCACAGAATTAATTCAACTCAACAACCACGGAATTAACTCAACAACCACAGAGTTACCTTAACAACCACAGAATTAACTCAACAACAACAGAGTTAACTCAACAACCAAGTAATTAACCCAACAGCCACAGAGTTAACTCAAGAATCGCCGCCCCCGGGGCAGGACTGTCCCTGCTGACCTTGGTACTCCAGCTTGAAGCCGGGTTTGTTCTGGGAGTGGTCGCTGTGGAAGTACACGGTGGTCTCGTGGGAGGTGGAGAGCAGGGAGCCGGGCAGCTCGGCGCCGCTGAAGCGCCCGATGATGCCGCTGGTGTCGTAGGGCCCGTTACGGATCTCCACAAAGTCGTGGTTGGGCTCCGTGGAGAAGTTCAGGAACTGGATGTGGGCACCTGGAGAAGGGGGAGGAGGAGTTGGGCTCTAAAATTGCAGCTGAGATTTTGCACCCGCACCAGCTCCAACAGCAGCACCAACATCAGCACCAACCCCAACATCAGTCCTAACCCCGGCTCCAATAGCAGAACCAACCCCAACATCAGCACCAAACCCAGCTCCAATCCCAGCACCTACATCAGCACTAACCCCAACCCCAACATCAGCTGCAACCCCAACATCAGCACCAACCCTGGCTCCTATCCCAATACCAAACCCAGCTCCAACCTCAGCACCAAGATCAGCACTAACCCGAGCTCTTACCCTGATTTCAATCCCAACACCAATCCCAGCTCCAACCCTAGCTCCAATCCCAACCCCAACATCAGCACCAACCCCAGCTTTAAACCCAGCTCCAACCCCAACATCAGCACCAACCCCAGCTTTAAACTCAGCTCCAATCCCAACATCAGCACCAGCCCCAGCTTTAAACCCAGCACCAATCCCAACATCAGCACCAACCCCAGCTTTAAACCCAGCACCAATCCCAACATCAGCACCAACTCCAGCTTCAAACCCAGCTCCAATCCCAGCTCCAGCCCCAGCATTGCCCACCCACAGAGCCCAGGACAGCCTGTGCACTCAGCAGGACTTTAACTGCCCTGGGGACACACAGTGCCCTCCAACTGACTCAGAGGAGCTTTGGAGTGGAGCTTAGGAGGCCATTCCTCCCTGGGAGGGTGGGGAGTCCTGGCTCAGGTGCCCAGAGAAGCTGTGGCTGCCCCTGGATCCCTGGGAGTGTCCCAGACCAGGTTGGATGGGGTTTGGAACACTTTGGGATAGTTTCCCCTGGCAGGGGGTGGGATGAGATGATCTTGAGGTTCTTCCCAACCCAAACCAGTCAGGGATTCTCTGATTTTTCAGCCTCTCTTCTGTGACAGCTCCAACCCAAACCCATCTCTCTCACCAAACCCCACGGGCAGCAGGATCCTCCACGTGCAGTCCAGGTTGCTGGGGTAATTTCCTGGGAATCCTGGGCTCAGGAGCACTCCTTCCATCTCTTCTGCCGTTCCTCCACACTGGGCTGGAAGAACAACAGGGACCATGGTCAGGATCCAGTCACAGGATCTCCCCTGAGGGGTCTGTCTGGGTGAGGGCCATGGGAAATCAAGGAATTAAAGACTCAGCTGAGAAAAAGGAACCAGCGCCACGTTTCCAGGCACTGCAGGGCCACATTGTCACAGACTTTTCTTTCATGAAAAGTCCGCTCTCAGGATTTTTCGTGCTGAAGCAAAGAAGTTCAGCAACAAGATGTAAACAATAGGTTATCTGCTGCTATGGAATGCAACAGGTCCATCTGGATTGGCCCAGATTGGATGTTTTTAGTTGGTGGCCAATCCAGGACTGAATTGTCTCAGACAGAGTCAGAGAGAGCTCCTTTGTTTTCATTCTTTACTATTCTATTCTTAGCAGCAGCTTCTGGAAACCTTGCTTTCCTTTTCTTTTTAGCATAGTTATAGCATATGTAAATATATTAAAATAATCAATCAAGCCTTCTGATAATGGAGTCAAGGATCTCGTCTCTTCCTTCACCCAAGAACCCTTGTGACCACCGTCACACCACATCAGGAATGGATGTGCCTTTCTCCTGCCCTTGGGAGATGAAGACTGAGCCCAGAGATCCAGTTTGGGCCGCCACAGAGGGAGAGCCAGATCTGAGCAGTGACAGAGGGGACGGACACCTGCTCTGCCCACAGACATTGCATCAAACCAGGCACCAGCACTTGACTGACACTTTCACCAGCTCAAAAAACGGCTGTGAAGAAGCTGAGTGATGCCATTTTGACCCCAGTTACAGCCTCTCCTTTCCCCTGCCAATCTCTGGGCAGTCTGTCACCGATAAATCCAGCGCAGAGTGTTTGCTCACTGCCTGCAGACGACTGCCAGCCACGACAGCCCAAAAATATGTTTACAAAAGGCATCACATGAAATTTAAGCGCTGACAGCACCTTCTCATCCTTATCTGGATGACCTCCACCTGGTCCCAGCAGCAGCACCCAGCTGAATCCAGCCAGGTGTTCTCCTAACTCGCTGTGACAGCCAGGCACAGGCTCTTTGTCCAATATCTCATTACCCCAGACCTGCTCCTAACGAGGTTTCTCCCAGAAGATTTCTCTTGCTTCTTCCTCCTAATGGCTCTTTAATAGAACTGCTGCTGAATTATTTAGAAGACCAGCAGCTGGAGGAAGCAGACCAGGAGAAAATCAAACTGTGCCTGGAGCAGGAGCTCTGGTGGACACAGGGCAGAGCCCCAGGAGCGTCGCACCCACAAAGGTGACACTCACTCCTGCAGGAGTGGCTCCAGATGTGTTTCTGCCTCTCTGCAGCTGCCTGACCTTTCCCAGGGAGCGGAAAAGACAGGCACAGCCAAAATCCTGCTGGGTTGGGAGGCTGGTGCTGATTCAAAGAACCAAACTTGTGGGCTGCCAGCTTTTGGGATCCTCCTCCATGCTGGGATCTCCCAGCTCAGCCCAAGGACTTCTGCTTCCATTCAGAGCAGCTCCCAAGGGAACGGGCCCTTTAGCTCAGTCATTCTCCTGGAAATATCTCTCCATTTATTGCTGGCCTGCAGATCATCAGATAAAAGAACTGTTGGCTCTTATAATTACTTTAAAGCCAAATGATGTAAGCTGGAACAGCAGGAGCCCAAAATAACTGTTAACTAAAGCTATTAAATGCATAAATGTCTCTCTCAGAGCCGCAAAATGCGCAATATGAATATTAAACATCTACATTTGCTAAAAGCAAATGACTGAAAATAATTTTAAAAACCTCCTGCAAGTTCCCTTCACCTCCAGGCCTCTTCCACAGGGAAAATGGAATGTTCAGGCCTGGAAAGGACTGAACAGATCTGAGGGCAAACAGTGACCTGGACAAGTGACCTGTGGTCACCTGCTGGACAGCAGAGTGGGCACAGCAAGTTGGGATCCTGGGAGAGACCAGGCCCCAGTGAAAGGAGCAGCTTTGGTGGTACCAGACACATTCCACAAAAATAAACCACGCTTCAGATGGGGAAAAAAAAAAATCCTCAAGCCATAAAACCAGCACGAAGAAATTGGGAGTTTTTCCCTTCTGAATGGTTTTGTGCTGAGGGGGATAATTCTGTGTTTCACATTTTGTGCTAGAGCCACATCTGTAACATCCAAAACAAAGCACTCCAGGCAGCCCACGGGGACTTCTTGGGCACAATTTCCCTGGCAACCCAATGTTTCCCCACACTCTCTCACACGTGCAGAACCAGCCTGAATTTCTCTAAATCAGCTCTTTAGCCTTGGTTTTATTTAGGGAAGTGTTATAAATATCAGCCAGGTAGAAAGAAGTTGATTCCTCACCAATGCAGAGGGGTGGAGGGTAATTCCAGCGGCGCACCGTGCCCGGCATGCAGGAGATGTGAGAGTGGCCCTGCAGGGATGGAAAACAAAACAGGGGTTTGGGAGGGGGATGGAAAACAAAGGGGAGAGCCTCTCCCTGTCCTGGCAGGGAAAAAATTCCTTGCAAGATGGATCTGATCCACAGGGAGATGCCTGTTGCATCTGGGGTGTCGGAAAAAGTGATGCCTTAAAGAATGGTGGAATGAAACAACTTGATTTGGAGATGATCTTTCACACTTGGGGATTATCTTTGGAGATGATGTTAGTGTAGGAGGTCATCTAAAGGCTGATCTTTATTGGAGGAGTCCAAGGGAAGATATGGAAAAATGTCCATAAAATGCTCACTCCTCTAAGGGGGGTGAATACAGTTCTACAAATGCAGCAAATTAGCATAATTGACAAAAATCATCAATTAGAGACATAAATAGTGAGGTAATTCACCCATCTCTGAATCCTCTCCCTCAGGGACTAAACTCTGTTGATGAAAATGTGTCTCCAAGAGCTGGTTTCAACCTTGGAAGAACCAAGGAAGGACAGGAACCTGGGACCCCCAGCTTGGAGCTCTGTTTTGTCTTTCTGCCTCAGAAAAAGGCAGGGAAAAGTTCTGGAACTGATCACAAATACAACCACAGAGCTACAAACAGATGTGTAAAGAATGTAGAGAACCCAGAAAAGCAGGAATCCTTCTGGTGATGCCCAAAGACCTGGAACAGAGCTAAAGGAATAAGGGATTTATTAAAAGGTTTTTACAGGACACACCTTGGGCTGCACAAGGCTGTGGCTACACCCAAGACGGACCCAATATGGACCCTGAGCCATGAGTTTTCACACTTTTATAAGTTTTGGTCCATTTCCATATTGGGGTTCATTGTCCAATTCCAGCTCCAGGTGATGCAGTCCCACCCTCCCAGTTTGCTCTCCTCCATTCCCTGCTGTTTGCACTTTTTGGGGCTGAAGCTGCAGCGGCATCCTTGGTTCTGGGGCTGGAAATTGATTGTTCTGTGGGACCGAGGAGAGGAAAAGGATTGCTCTGTGGGACTGAGGAGAGGAAAAGGATTGCTCTGTGGGACTGAGGAGAGGAAAAGGATTGCTCTGTGGGACTGAGCTGCGAGGAGACCTTGCTAAACACTTCATAAGGAGTTCAGAGTCAGCAAGTGAGGCAGTGCAGGGTCTGGAGCAGCAGGGAGCTGGGGCTGTACCTGCAGGGCGTAGCCAGGCTCGCACTGGAAGGACACCACGTCGTTCACCAGGTAGCGCTCGCCGATCTTCAGCCCATTCCCAGGAACCGCCGGCTCCGGGCAGCTGGAGAGGCCCACGGCTGTGTGGGGAAGGGAGATGGGAGCTCAGGGAGCGGGGCTGGGGCTGCGCTGGGGGCTGGAGGGATGGGGACACGCTTTGTGTTTTACCCCGCTCCCGTTTGCCAAGCGCCACCGCAGACTCTGGGTGGGGAAATTCTGTCTATTTTGGATTCTCCAGGGGCAGCCCAGTTCCATCCCCACATTTACAGCTGGGAATAGCCTGCTGCAAACCCAACTAACAACCTGTGACATCTTGTGTGAGGTGATGGGCTCTCCTTCCCTTTTCCCTTCCCTTCTTCCTTTCTCCTTTCCCTTCTTCCTTTCTCCTTTCTTCTTTCTCCCCTTTTCCTTCTCCTTTCTCCTTTCTCCTTTCCCCTTTCCTTTCCTTTCCTTTCCTTTCCTTTCCTTTCCTTTCCTTTCCTTTCCTTTCCTTTCCTTTCCTTTCCTTTCCTTTCCTTTCCTTTCCTTTCTTCCCTTTCCTCCCCCTTCCCCTTCCCCTTCCCCTTCCCCTTCCCCTTCCCCTTTTCTTCCCCTTTTCTTCCCCTTTCCAACATCTCCCTCTCTCCTAACCACATTTTCTCCTCTCCTTCCCCCCATCTCCCCTCTCCTTCCCAGTCTCCCTCTCCCCTCGGCACAGCCCAGGGAGATGAAATGAATCCTGCAGGCTCCTCTCCACCACAACCTCCTGCATCCCTGCAAGGGCTCCTGCTCTGCTCCAGCCCCACAGAGCCCCAGGCAGGGAGAAAATAAAAGAGAAAAGGAGCCAGGAGAGGCTGAGTCTCCTCCTAAAGCCCAGTCACGCTCCCCTCCCTGCTCCTGGATGTGCTGCTTGACCTTCAGAGAGGCAGGAGGGAAAATGGCTTTAAATAACTTCTCCTTCACATCAGTGCCTTTCACTCAGTCCCAAATTGTTCCTGGCTTTGGAGCATGCAGAGGGAAGAGCACAGTGAGGGAGAAACCTGAGTTCTCCTCCCCTGTTTTAGCTCACCTCTCCCAACTTCCTCCCAGAAAGAACACACACAAAAAAACCCCAAAAAACCAGGGCTCAGGGCTGGGAGATTCCAATTGTACAAACAGAGCAGAAATCGCATTATTTCCAGCTGCCCTGAAAATCAACACCTATTAATTTCCTCAGCCAAGGAAACAGGCAGGGCTGATAAATCCCCAGGCTCATGAGAAACCTGGCCATGATTTTTGCAGGAGGGTGCTCAAAGGATTTATTGATTGGAATAGAGCTGGAGAAGAAACAGAGTCACAGCCAGAGGATTCCTGCAGCTCCCAGAGCACAGGCTGGGCACGTTTTTTCTCTCCCAATCCTGTGGTGGCTGTAATCCTGCTGCATTCAATAATGGACAAGGTTTCAGTGAGTAAAGGCAGCAAATCCTGGAAGGTTTTGGTGCTGCTTGGCTCTAAAGCAGCCCCAGCTGTGCCATTGCAGGGAATCTCACACTGGTTTGGGTGGGAGGGCTCCTAAATCACCCAACTCCCCCCTCCAACACCTCCAAACCAGCCCAGGCTGCTCCAAAAGCTGCCCTTGGACATTTCATGGACACTTCCCACCAGCCCAGGCTCACCCTCACCAGCAGCAGAGCTGGGAAAATCATGGAATATCCTGAGCTGGGACCTGCAAGGATCATCCATCCCACTCCCGGCTCGGCAGGATGACCCCAAAATGTTCAGGTTGGATTTAGGGAAAGGTTTTTCCCCCCAAAGGGAGCTGGGCACTGCCCAGGCTCCCCAGGGAATGGGAACATTCCCAAAAGCTCCGGGAAGTTTTGGACTTCCTGGATCATCCACCCCACTCCCGGCTCGGCAGGATGACCCCAAAATGTTCAGGTTGGATTTAGGGAAAGGTTTTTCCCCCAGGCTCCCCAGGGAATGGGAACAATCCCAAGAGCTCCAGGAGTGTTTGGACAGGGTGGGATTGTTGGGGTGCCTGTGCAGAGCCAGGGCTGGACTGGATGATACTGGCGGATCCTCCCAGCTCAGGACATTCCAGGATTCTCTGCCAGAGTTATCCAAACACTGACAGTAACAGACCCCAGGCACTCCCACCCCCTGCAGCTGGGCTGCTGCACCTCTCCTGATCAGACATCAGGAATCAAACACAGGCCCAGGGGAAAATGAATTTTTGTCATCCCCATCCAAACCTGACAGCCATTTCCCCAAAGGATTCTCTTCCCTGCCTCACTCAGGTTTGTTCTCTCACCACTGGGGATTTCTTTTTGAAAACACTTTCTCTGTCTAGAGTCGCGTGCTGCGGTCTGTATTTCCAAAAAAAAAACCGGCATGAGCCTTGCTGGAAGCCAAGTGCTGCCATTCCAGGGGGTGTTGGGATCATCCCTAACCAGGAACCCACTCAAGTGCTCCACACCACCACAGAATCTGGGTTGGAGGGGACCTTAAAGATGTTTCTAAGGTGTTTTTGAAAAGGAGTGGGAGCCCACACAACCTCAGAGCTTCCACAGGTTGTGCCAAGCTGCCCTTAGACAAGGAGGATGGACCAACCACCTTGGGAACGCTCCTGTGCAGGGCCTGGGCAGCTCTGAGCACACAGCACAGAAATCCCTGGATCCAGGAACGTGCCCAGGGCAGCTCAGGGTGCTGGGGCTGAGGGGACAGGAGCACATCCAGCAGGTGAGGGAGGGCAGCATCCCCAGTACCCACTGAAATACTGCAGAAAACTTTTTTTTCTGCACTAAAGCACTGCAGAAAACCCACCCTGATAACACTGATAACACAACAGTGACTGATAACACTGATAACAGTGATAACGTGGAGTTCAGCCCTCAGCCTGTGAGCAGAGGCTGCCCAGGCTCTTTGTGCAGCCCCATCCCTGCAGTTTTTCCAAGCTCAGGCTCCATCAAAATGTTCAAACTGAGTTTTGTCTCCGTTCTGACCCTGCTTTCCTCAGGGGATGACCCCTGAGGACCCTTCCAGCCAGGATTTTTGGGATGAGGACATGTTCCAGCCTGCCGGTTCCAGCAGGGAATGCCAAGAGCTGGAAGCCTGGCAAGCAGCACTTCCCAAGCCCAGATCCCAGCCCTTCACCCACGGATATTTTACCCCTTTGTGCCACCACACAGCCACAAAAAGCTGCCACCAGCGTCATCCCACCCCTCTGCTCCATCTTTTCTCTATTTATCACTCCCTCCTTGAGGGAGCCACAGCAGCTCCTTCCCGCACTCCTCCAGCCCCGCAGGCGCCTCCCCACCTGGCAGGAGCAGCGGGATCAAGGCTGGAGCTGCTCTTACTTTTGTATTCCAGGTGAAAGCCGGCAGCGGAGACGCTGATGTCGGAATAGAAATGCAGATAGAGCTGGTTTGAAGTGCTGTTGAGCAGCGCAGGCACCGTGGTTCCTGGCAAAACAAGAGGTGCACAAAGGCAGTGCAGAGTGTGAAAAATGCCTGTTTGATGACTGGCTTGTGGCAAATTCTCAAATCAATGTTGTATGTGTCAGAAAGTGATGCTGTACTAATTCTCTTAAGTAGTGCGCTAAATATAGTTTTAGGTTATAACATAATGATAAAATAGGAATTTTTGAAGTTTAATTTTGTGAGGCGAATGAAATGGGGCAGGAACTGATGGGCTCGAGGGCCACGCACCAGAGAAGCTCCCCAGCATGGTGGCTGTGTTGTCTCCTCCATCAAACACTTCCAGGGAATCCCAGTTCTGCTCTGTGACAAAACTGATCACCTGGATCTGCAGAGAGAAACAAAACAAAGGGAAAAAAAATTGAAATAATAGGAATAAATCAAATTAACAGCAATTAAAGGGTCACTAATTGAGTTTACACACTCCGGGGATTCAGCACTGGCAAAACATGGAGACTTCTGCCTTTGACCATTCCCACTGGGATTTTCTAGCTATTTTTCCCCCAAAACTTCCAAACAGAAATGCTGTTTTCTGCTGCTGCTCCAGAGCTCCTGGAAGTGCCCAGCTCATTTACAGCTGCTGAAAATCCCAGCCTTTTTTTCCTCCCTCTTGGGAGAAATCCCTGAAGACTTTGAGCCCTCTCAAATGAGAGCAACCAGCAGCAACCATGAGATAAAATAAACCCCCAAAAACCACCTCACATTAAACAACGGGATTTTAAAAATCCAATCAAGCTCCTGCCTTGTTCCTCAGCTTTTAGTGGGATCACTCGAGTGCATTTTCACATTTCACCTTTCCCTGCCATGCCCCACAAGGTTTGGAGGCCTTAGGAAGTCACTTGGCTCCATTAGTTGGAACATCAACAGAAATCCTCGGATGAGAAACATCAGGAGAGCTGAGAAATCTGCATTTATACCGAAAAGCAGAGCTGAGAAATCTGCATTTATACCGAAAAGCAGCTCGTGCTTGAGCGAGGATCTCCAAGGAATTGCACAGCTTTGTTTACCATTAACAGGGATTTTGCCTAAATCCTAAATGCTGATGGTTCAAAGCTTTCAGTGTCCCATTAAAAACCCAAGTTTGGTGAATGGCGTGAGAGTGAGGCAGAAAATCTGAGTAAAAACCACCTGTTTTGGGGAAAATTCGGATCTAACCCGAAAGGTCTGGATGAGATTTTCCAACATTGGGTATCTCAAATTAAACTGGCAGGCAAAAAGAAAAAAACAAACCCAAACGCAAAAGGAATCTTAAAGAAAAATCAGGAGCATAAATGAGTTGTACAGCTCGGCTCCAAACAAGGAGAGTGCTGGAAAATTGGGAAAAATGAGCAGTGAGGAGACTTCACTTCCCTCAAACTTTGACTACACATGTGTGAATCCTCTCCCTTTCTCCCCAAATCTTATTTCCTGATTTCCTCATCCACCCCAATTCCCCACTTACCTCTGCCTTGCTGCACATCAAATCAAAACCCCTCATTTGAAAATCAATAATAAAACTAAAATAAAATCAAATAATAAATAATAAAAACAAAATCAACCCCTCCACTTCAGCCGTTGAAACCCATTTCCTCCTTGATTTACTCCGGGTAATAAAACCGACTCTAAAGTTCCTCCCAAGTATTTTTTTTTAAGCAAAAAGTGAGTGGAGTTCACCC
>NW_005054478.1:1008353-1011327 GCF_000277835.1 Geospiza fortis | reverse complement strand
CGCAGTGACCCCCACGGAGCCATCACTGACCCTTTTTTCCCTTTTTTCCTGCCTCATTACACCCCTATTGTGATTTACATTATTGGAAGTGGAGTGAGAATGAGCATTTTGTTTGCTCTTACACCGCCTAAATTATTTATTCTCTTCTCCGCCCCCCCTCCTCCAGCTTAACGGAATAAACATTTTTAAGGTCCTAATTCTAGTCTGACATGTGGATTCACAAGGGATCTGCATCTATTTACTGCCACGTGTATAAATTAATTCACTCAGGAAGGTTTGCTCCGGGAATGAATAATTCATGGCAGAAGTGCCAGCTTCTACCCTGATTACATAAAAATCCTGCTCCTGAGTGCTGCTACCAAGAAAGCTTCAATTTCACCTCCTTCCCTGATTTACAGTTGTTTAACCTTTAATTGTTGTGCAAAAAGGGGGGAAAGCGATGTTGGAATTAAGATCTAATAATGGAGAACGCAAAGGGAAGTGGAGCCAGGATGGATCCAGCTCCAGCTCCGTGGTCGTTCCCTCCCCAGGGGCTGCCCTGAGACCCCTCCCTGCAGCTGTTTCAGGTCCTAAAAAGCCAAAACCTTTCCCCAAGGGCTTTTTTTTCCCCCTGGAAGTCCCAGGGAAGCTGATGGGTCGTGACCAGGTGACAGCAGATCCCAGTGACACGTGGAAGTGCAGACCTCAGCACTGGTGGGGGACGCAAAATGTGGGACCAAAGAATTTTAAGGGGTTGGGATGGATGTTAAAGCTCATCTTGTTCCAAAATCTCTGCTGTGGGCAGGGACACTTCCCACTATCCAAAAGTGGGACAGGTTGGAAGCCCTGCTCAACCAAGCCTTGGACACTTCCAGGGTTGGAGCATCCACAGCCTCTCTGGACAACCATAATAATAAACTAAAATTTAACCCAAATTCTCCCTCTTTTGTGCCAGAGTAAGGGTCACACTGAGGGACCATGGTCCTGCTCTTCCCAAATCCCCCCCTGTGCCTCCCTGACACTGCTCCTGGAGCTCTGGCATCCTCGGGGCTGTGCCCATGCTCTGGGCAGTGCCCAAAACCCCCCTGGGGGAAGAAGACCCTTTCCCTAAATCCAACCTGCCCCTCCCCTGGCACAGCTCCTTGCCTGGTCACAAACTGGGTCCTGCTCTTCCCCAATCCCACCCTGTGCCTCCCTGACACTGCTCCTGGAGCTCTGGCATCCTCGGGGCTGTGCCCATGCCCTGGGCAGTGCCCAAAAACCCCCTGGGGGAAGAAGAACCTTTCCCTAAATCCAACCTGCCCCTCCCCTGGCACAGCTCCTTGCCTGGTCACAAACTGGAGCCGTGATATTTTCTGAAAAATCCTTTCCTTAGGATTTTTCCTCCTGAGAAGCTGAGAGGCCTCAGGAACAAAATGTGAACAACGGTTATCTGCTTCTGTGGAATGCAACAGGTGCATCTGTGATTGGTCTCATGTGGTTGTTCCTAATTAATGGCCAATCACAGTCCAGCTGTCTCGGACTGTCTGGTCAGTCACAAGCCTTTGTTATCATTCCTTTTCTATTCTTAGCCAGCCTTCTGATGAAATCTTTTCTTCTATTTTTTTAGTATAGTTTTAACATAATAGATATCATAAAATGACAAATCAAGCCTTCTGAACCATGGAGTCAGATCCTCATCTCTTCCCTCATCCTCAGACCCCTGCGAACACCGTCACAATAAACATCACCAATGAGTCCCTGCCTAATTAATCCTGGCTGTAAATAAATGCCCGATTCCAGATAATTCCACACCAACCCATCCCTGTCCTGTGAGGAGCAGCGATTTCCCATCACGTGGCCTCTCTGAGAGCAGCACACCCCGAGTGTCCTCCTGTCTGTCCTGGCCGTACCTGAATCCCTGCTCCCTCGGGCACTGTGATCTTCCACACGCAGTTGAGGCTGTTCAGGTAGGGCTCAGGGAAGCCTGGGGACAGGATGGTTCCTTTCCTCTCTGTCAGGTTCCCCCCGCAGGGCACTGCCATGAGGAAAGCACAAGGAATTGGTTTTGCTAAAAACATCGGTAAAATGACAAGAAATCGAGAGCTGGTTGTGATTTAAGGATGAGATTTGTAGGAATAATCCTCTTTCCGGTAACTTTTTCGTGCAACTTTTGGCACATTCCTTGGGATGGGACAGCCACAACCTTTCTGGACAGAACAAGAGTTATTAAGCCACCCACCCTGATCCCACCTCCCCCAGTGCCACCTACCTGTTGCTACAGGACATGGAATAAAACTCTGCGGACATGCTGCTCTTTTCAAGGTAAAAAGAGAGCTTTTAATTTCTAACATTATAGATTTCCATAAGTGACAGTGGATTGGAGGGTAAAAGTGCCACCTCTCCAACGACACTGGACACACCAACAGCCCATCAAATTCCTCCTCTTCCATAAAAGAATGCAAAACAGTAACTTATTTATATGAGAAAGTTCGTTACAAGAACGTGAACATCAGAAAGCTCAGAAAAACTTAAAAAACCTCTTTTCAAGGTAAAAAGAGAGATTTTAATTTCTAACATTTAAAGATTTCCAAAAGTGACAGCGGATTGGAGGGTGACAGCGCCACCTCTCCAATGATACTGGACAAACCAACAGCCCAGCAAATTTCTCCTCTTGAAATAAAACGCCCTCGACATGCTGCTCTTTTCAAGGTAAAAAGAGAGCTTTTAATTTCTAACATTCTGGATTTCCAGAAGTGACAGTGGGTTGGAGGGTGACAGTGCCACCTCTCCAATGACACTGGACAAGCCCATCAAATTCCTCCTCCTCCATAAAAGAACGCAGAACAATAAGTTATTTAGATCAAACGCGCGACAAGAACGCAAACATCAGAAAGCTGAGAAAATCTTAAAAAAACCAGAGTGGCACCTACCGACGCAGGTGGGGACGGAGGAGTTCCACTGAGCCAGGGCCCCGGGCATGGCCAGGCACTGGATGGCAGGGGAGCCTCCGAGG
>NW_005054478.1:1003355-1008257 GCF_000277835.1 Geospiza fortis | reverse complement strand
CGTGGCGCTGGTGCTGGGCACAGCTGCCACACAGGGGAGGCACACACAACACAGTTAGTGCTGGCATGGAGCTGCTGCAGGGAAGATTCGTCAGTTTTACACTGAAATTCCTGAGAATCTAAATGCCGGGAGGTGCTGGGGGCAGACTTGACTGTTGAGTGATTGTATCTAAAAGCCTGAAGTGTCAGGGGTGAATCCAAACATGATAATTGACTGATTGTCCTTAAATCCCAAAGTATCTAAACCCCAAGGAGGGGCTGAATCCAAACACAACCATTGACTGATTGTACCTAAATCCCAAGGAGGGGCTGAATCCAAACATGACCATTGACTGATTGTACCTAAACCCTGAAGCATCTAAATCCAAAGGAAGGGCTGAATTCAAACTTGGCCATTGACTGATTGTACCTAAAAATCTAAAGTATTGGGGCTGAATCCAAACATGACCATTGGCTGATTGTACCTAAACCCCAAAGTATCTAAATCCCAAGGAGGAGCTAAATCCAAACTTGGCCATTGAGTGATTGTATCTAAAACCTTAAAGTATCGGGGCTGAATCCAAACATGACCATTAACCGATCGTACCTAAATCCCAAAGTGTTTAAACCTCAAAGAGAGGCTGAATCCAAACATGAACATTGACCAGTTGTACCTAAACCCCAAGCTGGGGCTGAATCCAAATTTAGCCATTGACTGACTGTATCTAAAACCCCAAAGTATCTAAATCACAAAGAGAGGATGAATCCAAGCATAACCACAGCTTGATTTTATTTAAATCCCAAGGATTGGCTTAATCCAAGCATGACCATTGACTGATTGTATCTAAATCCCAAAAACTGGTTGAATCCAATCATGACCATTGAACTGATTATACCTAAATCCTAAAGACTGGCTTAATCCAGGCATGACCATTGAGTGATTACTCCTAAACCCCTAAGTATCTAAATCCTAAAGAATGCCTGAACCCAATCATGACCATTGACTGATCATTCCTAAATCCCAAAGCACCTAAACCCCAAAGATGTGTTGAACCCAAGCGTGACCACTGAGAAGAGAAAAAAAAGAATATTTCACTCCCAGTTCTGGCAGCTCAGGTGATCTGAGTCCAAATGGTTCCCATGCCAGACCGAGTGGAGGTGGCACTTGGTGACACAGCTGGGTGGGCATGGGGGCACTTGGATGGAGGTTGGACTTGAAGATCTTGCAGGTTTTTTTCAACTTTAATGGTTTAATGTTCTATACCTGAAATAAAAGCAGCTGGGACATCCAGAACCCTCCCATTGCCTCCCTCCAGAGAACTCGCCCCACAACAAAAAGTTGTTTTTACCCAGGGGAACAAAGGGTTTGGCAGTGGCTTCCCAAAAAGTTGTTTGTCACCCAATGCAGGAGCCTCTACAGGGAGCCCTTTGGGTTCCTCAGCTCCCTGGGCCTCATGGAACAGGGGAAGGAACAGCAATTGGGGAAAAAACTACTTTGGAAAAGAGAGAAAAGGGGGATTTAAGTTGTGATGGTGCTGAAATTGTTGATTTTCCTATTGAATACTGGGAATTACAAGACAGGAATGAGTCTGGCAGATAAGTGAGGAGAAAAACTCATCAAAAAATCAGGTCTATTGCCAAGGAAGAATTCAATTAATATTTTCCTCTAAGTTGCTTTACACTTATGAGTGTTTAGCTAATTAGAGTCTGGCCAGGCAGATCCAAATCAGGATCGCCCTTGTCCCCTTGCTTCCCATGCAGCTCTTGCAGGAGGGAGGAGGAAACCTCCCCTGGTTTCATCAGAACCTTTGTTCTGCTGAGCTCTTTGAAGATTACAATCACAACCACGGCTGTTTCACACTCATTAGGCAAGAATTCAAGAGAACAGATCTCTAACTACTCCAAAACCCAAACCATGCTTTGCTTCACCCCTGGAGAAAGCTCGGGTCGCGCCGGTGTCTGTCCCCTCTTTGCAGCAAAAGCCTGGATGTTCCCACAGATAACTCCAGGGAGCACGTGGGTGAGAAATCCCTTCTGCTTTCCCGCTGTTCCATGCATCATTTGCTATTTACTCCCATAAAATCCCCGAGTTGTTCTCGCCCAGTGCAGCACGAAGCTGTTACTGAGAGGATCAAGGGGCAGCAGTGTGACAGCCCCGAGCCTGTGACACGCACGGAGGGAGGATTTCCGAGCTGCCAGACGGGATTTCAGCTGCTTACACCCAGCAAAAGTGCTAAAAATGCCACTGGGAAGAATCGCTGTGGGATAAATCTCCAAATTCCCTGTGTGACTCTGGGCGTGACGCCGGGATGGGGCTGATGGTAATCCTGGGATGTGCAGGGTTCAGGCTGAGTGGGAATGAAGGGCAGAATACAAAGTACCCACAGCAGGCAGCCAGCCCTGCCAGAGCTCTGCTCCCAAAGGAATCCTAATTCCCTGTGATATTCCCTGCTCAGAACCCCCAGACACCAAAAGCAGCTCAGGACACTCAGGACACCCCTGGGAGCGACCCAGGGACACTTCCAGAACACACCTGAACTCACCTTGGTAGACAAAATGAAAGCCTTTGGCCGTGGATTGACCCTTGGAGCTGAATTTGATGAGGATCTGGTTGGTGGTGGCCAATGGCAAAGATTCCCCTGGATGGGGAGGAGGGAAAACAGGAGAGACAGAGGTGAAGGAATGAGCCACAGGGAGCAGCTGTTGGGTGTCAGCTGCGCCAAAGCTGCTGTCCCCAGCAGGGACAGGGGACAGGGACAGGGAGCAGCTCCCTACCTGAGTGAGAGCCCGAGAGGGAGCTGAGCAGCCGTGAGTGCTCCGTGGGGCCATCGTGCACCTCCAGCACGTCATTGAGCGCCGTCTGGAAAAAGGCAAACTGCCCGAAGAGCACTGCGGGGACAGGGACAGGGACAGGGACAGGGCTGGCACCGGCCACTGCTGTCCCCAGCATCACCACGCTGCTGTCCCCAGTGTCACCATGCTGCTGTCCCCAGTGCCACCACCGTACTGTTCCACTGCTGTCCCCAGCATCACCACGCTGCTGTCCCCAGTGTCACCACCGTACTGTCCCACTGCTGTCCCTAGTGTCACCATGCTGCTGTCCCCAATGTCACCACTCTGCTGTCTCCAGCATCACCATGCTGCTGTCCTGTGTCACCACACTACTGTCTCACTGCTGTCCCCAATGTCACCACGCTGCTGTCCCCAGTGCCACCACACTGCTGTCTCCATATTGCTGTCCCCAGTGCCACCACACTGCTGTCCCCAGTGCCACCACGCTGCTGACCCCTGTGTCATCACACTGCCATCCCACTGCTGTCCTCAGCATCACCATGCTGCTGTCCCCAGTGTCACCACACTACTGTCCCCAGTGTCACCATGCTGCTGTCCCCAGTGTCAACACACTGCTGTCCCCACTGTCACCATGCTGCTGTCCCCAGCATCACCATGCTGCTGTCCTCAGTGTCACCACACTACTGTCCCCAGTGTCACCATGCTGCTGTCCCCAGTTTCAACACACTGCTGTCCCCAGCGTCACCACTCTGCTGTCCCCAGTGTCACCACTCTGCTGTCCCCAGTGCCATCACACTGCTGCCCCCACTGCTGTCCCTACTCAATCCCAGTGCTGTCCCCCCTGCCATCCCACTGCTGTCCCACTGCCATCCCCCTGCCACCATACTGCCATCCCATTGCTGCCCCCACTGCTGTCCTACACAGCCAGCCCATGGGGCCAGGGCATTTTCATGGAACCCCAGAATCACCTGAGCTGAACCAGACCCCACTTATAAAAAATCAGCATTAAAAACCCAGCAAACAAGAGCTGCAAGAAGAGAATCCCATAAAAATTCCAAGCGTGGTACCATAGTCCTTGGGCACGACGATGGAGTACAGGCACACCTGGCCACTGGTGTAGTTTTGGGGATAATTTGGGGACAGGACGACTCCATCTGAGCCTGTGTACTGCCCTCCACAGGGAGCTGCAAGGGAAAAGCATCATGGAGCACCCCTGGAGGCTGGAAATGTCCCCAGCCATCATTCCCTGCTCCAAGTGCTGCTCCCTGAAAGTTCTCATTGGAAAAGTCAGGTTTATCCCACCCTGAGATTGTGCTGGCTTCACGTGGAATTATCAACCATTAATTAATGTGAGATTTGCACTGTTCCCCACCTCACAGCTGGGCATGAGCTCCTTTTGCCACCTTTCCTCAGTTTTCCCTGCCAGAGCCTTCCCAAATTAGGGATTTCACTCCTTCCCCCCGCCAGCTGCCTCTTGATTCCCTTCTCAGCTCAGGTCTGACTGCAAACCATGAAGTCAGAAAAGAAAACAAAAAAAAACCACAGAGAAACCCTAAGGAAAAACCCCTTGTTTTGTCACTGAGCTCTGCCCCTGCTCAGGAACACCCAAGACTGAGGGTTTGGATTAACAAGGATCAGGTTTAGCCAGGGTTTAAGTGGATTCCTGACTCCTGCCCTGTGCCAGGCACTGAATCAGCCACGTCCAGTTTCCTGTCTCAAAAAAAAAAAAAGCTCAAGAAAACTCCCAAAAATCAGCTCTTCCTACTAAAAGAAAAGCTGTTAACCCCCTGAAAAAAACAATGAAAACTGATTCCTGGTAAAACCCCTAAAAAATTATGGAAAAACTGAGAAAACCCCTGTGAATTAACCCCCAGTTTTCCATGGGGGATGCACTGAGGGCGTCCAGCTCTGGGCAGATCCTGCCCCCAGCCCCTTCCCGTGGGATTTACCTGTACAGGTGGGGCGTGGCTTGTTCCAGGTGGGTTTCCCATCCCCTCCCATCACACAGGTGAGGGTGGGGCCCCCCTCGATGTCGTAGCCCCCATCACAGTAGAAGGTGATGGTGGAGCCCAGCTTCAGGTCTGTGCCCACCCTGGTGCCATTCTTGATGGACCCTGGGTCAAAGCAGGAC
>NW_005054478.1:999617-1003331 GCF_000277835.1 Geospiza fortis | reverse complement strand
TAAAATTTTTAAAAAGTATTAAAAAATTAAAAAAAAAATCCCAGGATTTTTATTCCTCTGGCACAGCTCCTCTGCTGTTTTGACCAGTGAAATAGGAGTTTTTTTAGTTGTTTTTTTTTTTTTTTTCACCTGGGAATGTGTGGGATTTTCACGAGGATTGGCACCATTTGCAGGGTGTGGATTTGGGATTTCGTTTGGATTCTGGCTGCTCCAGACCCACCTGTGCGAGAAGGGAGGCTCCAGTTCCCACCCAGGCACCCAAAATCCAACCTCCCTGTTTTGGGAGCCACAACTCTCACTGCCCATCACACATTCATATCCTCAGCCTTTAAATCCTGAAATCCTGGCTTCTCCTGGGCTCACTGGGGTCTTGATGCACAATCCAAATCAAAACTTTGCTTTCACACAATCCCAGGATTGCTGAGGCTGGGAAATCCCTTCAGGATCATCGAGTCCAAGCTGCGACCCATCCCCACCTTGTCACCAGCCCAGAGCACCGAGTGCCACAAGGACAAATCACATTTGAGATGGGGAGGCCCTGGCACAGAGTTTTCCACATTAAAAAATCCAGGGAACACAACAGAGCTGTCAGGACTTGGACATTATTTTCCTTCTTCTTCTAACAGCTTTTTTGGCTTTTTTTTTCTTTTCTTTATTTTTTTTTCCTGCCTGCAATATAATTAGAGGCTTTGATTAATCCTGCTCTTTTGTCATTTGGAAATTGCTCATTAAAGACAAGGGCTTTTCTGAGAGCAGTGGCTCTGGGAACGATTCAAGTGTGCTTAAGCATTAAATCAGGGGCTCTCAGATTTTGGGGAAGGTGTGGAAGGAGAAACAGGAAACTGTAAAGCCCACAGGATTTGCTTTTGCTTCTCTGCATGAAAAATCAGATGATCCCATGGTTCCCTGTGCACAGCAGCTGCACCAGGTGATCCAAGAGAATGGGGCACAAAAAGATGGGATTTTTTTTTCCCCAGAGCACCAATTCCTTGTTTTGGGAGCCACAGACTGGTCAACCCCCACTGCCCATCACACATTTGTATCCTCAGCCTTTAAATCCTGAAATCCTGGCTTCTCCTGGGCTCAGCGGGGTCTTCATGCACAAATTTTGGACACTTTGAGCACCACTTTTCCTCTTTTCCTGTTTCACTCCATTCCTCTTCACCTCCCTTTCTCCACCCTCAGCTTTGGGGATGCCAGAACACCAGAATTCTCCCTGAAAGGAGTTTTCCACAGCATCTAGAGCCTCTCCATTTGTTCCAACAAGTGGAATAATCTAGGAATAAGCAGAGGGAAAGCCCCAGGCAGCTGCTGGTGGGGTCTTGATGCACAAATTCTGGGCACTTTGGGCATCACTTTGCCTTTTTCATTCCTCTTCACCTCCCTCTCTCCTCCCACTGCTTTGGGGGAGAGGAACTCTCTCCCTCCCTTTCTCCACCCTCGGCTTTGGGGGTGCCAGAACACCAGAATTCTCCCTGAAAGGAGTTTTCCACAGCATCTAGAGCCTCTCCACTTGTTCCAAAGAGGTGGAATAATGTGGGAATAAGCAGAACCCCAGGCAGCTGCTGGTGGGGTCTTGATGCACAAATTTAGGACACTTTTGAGCGCCACTTTTCCTCTTTTCCTGTTTCTCTCCATTCCTCTTCACCTCCCTCTCTCCTCCCACTGCTTTGGGCAAGAGGAACTCTCTCCCTCCCTTTCTCCACCCTCTGCCTCAGGGATGGCGAACACCAGAATTCCCCCTGGAAGTTTTCCACAGCATCTAGAGCCTCTCCACTAGTTCCAAAGAGGTGGAATAATGTGGGAATGAGCCCAGGGAGAGCCCCAGGTAGCTTCTGAGCCCTCAGCCCTCACCTGTGTACTCGATGACGAAGCCGGCGTTGCTGACGGAGGCGTCGCTCCGGAACGCCAGGAAAAGGCTGTTGCTGCTGCTCTCGATCCTCTCTGGGAGCTGGGAGCCATAGAAACTCCCAATCAGGGGGCTCAGGGAGTCAGGCCCGTCGTAGATGTGCAGGAAATCATAGCCAGGCTCCAGGCTGAAGCTGCAAAAGCAATGGAGGAGAGCTTGGGGTTAGGACATGTCCCTGGAGAATTCCAAGTTGATGTTCTGGGATGTGGAACCCCAGGGCAGGGATTGGCTGCTCCTGCTCCAAAATCCTGCCAGGCAGAGGAAATTCCTGCCTCCATCCATGTGTGAGGGATCCAGGAGTGGGGATGGAGTCAAGGGACAGAGCCTGAGCTGGAGCTGCTGCAGGGATTCCTGGGCTGTGCCACATCATGTCCCATTGGATTTGTGGGGTGCCCCATGGCAGGAAGGAATGATGAATCTGACTCCGTGTTCTCAGAAGGCTAATTTATTATTTTATGATACTATACTATATTAAAGAATACTATACAAAACTATACTAAAGAATATAGAAGGCTAAAGTGATAATAATGAAAACTCCTGACTCTTTCCAGAGTCCCAACACAGCTTGGCCCTGATTGGCCAAAGAGTGAAAACAACTCACAGCAGAATCCAAGGAAACAATCACCTGTGGGTAAACAATCTCCAAACACATTCCAAAGCAGCAAAATAGAGGAGAAGCAAATGAGATAAGAATTGTTTTCCTTTTTCTCTGAGGCTTCTCAGCTTCCCAGGAGAAAAACCCAGGGCGAAGGGATTTTTCCGGAAAATATGACTGTGACAATGTTCTGTCTATCAAAGAGGAGCTGCAGCTGGAATATGAGGATCTCCCCCACCCCAAAAAAAAAAAAAAATCTGGGAACAGATTATCCAGGGGCATGGGACAGTTCCATCAGGTTCCTTCCCAGAGTTCAGACATCCACACCCAGCTCATCCCTCCCCTCTCTGTGGCCATGGCACCAAACCCTTGTGTACTCACACGCTGAACACCAGGGCAATGACATAGTCAGGGGACACTGTCAGCTTCCAGTCACACTCCTTCCCTGGGGGATATGGCTCCGGGTACTGCGGGGACAGGATCACCCCAGCCGGGCCCGTCAGGATCCCGCCACACGGAGCTGCAGGAAAACCACCAGGGGTGAGCCTTTTGTGAAAAACACACGGATTTTATGACTGGCTTTTCGCAAATATTCAAATGAATATTATATGTGTTGTGTTGGAAAGTGATGCTGTATTAATTCTCTTAAGTAGTGTGTTAAATATAGTTTTAGGTTATAAAAATTGTTAAAATAGAAACTGTGCTATGTAGGATACTTTTTTTAAAGAAAGGATTCGCACGGAGACAGCAGCCACAGGACACCTGAATATTTCAGAGAAACAGAATTTATTGCTCCGTTATCAGAAGAAACCAACTTCTTCCCATCTCAAAGGCACCGTAAAGATTCAGAGGAGGAAGCTGAGCATGACCAGACAGAATCCTGTGTTTGAATGGAATTTATGCATCATGTATGAGGTGTATGAATATGCAACAGGCTGTTGCTTTTAAGGGTTAATCCTCTGTTAATGTGGGTCCTTTTTGGGCTTGTGCTACCCAGAAAAAGGCACCCAGACTGTCTGTAACTCTTTGTTTCTATTGTCTCATATTGTCCTAATTCAATTTGTCCAAATTATTATAACTGTAATTGTATTACTATTTTTTATAACCACTTTATTACTATTAAACCTTTAAAATTTTAAAAACGAGTGCCTGGCGTTTTTCACAGTCTGGAGCGCACAGACTTCCAAAGCACCAAATGGGAAGCAGGAAT
>NW_005054478.1:995548-999602 GCF_000277835.1 Geospiza fortis | reverse complement strand
TGTGATAGACAGGGGGGGCTTGAGACAGCACAGAATCCTTGTGGGGTATTTTGGTGGGAAGTGACCCTGAGGCTCATGTGTGACATGAGGTTGTGGTGGCTCTGCCAGGTGAGGGCTCTGCCATTCCACAGGGGACAAACACCACAAACAGAGCTCTGGATGCCACCAGGACCTTCCTAAAATCCGTAAGTGAGGAGCCAGGGAGGGGAGAGAGAGGGAGAAATTCCACTTTCCTGCTGCATTTATGGAAGTCCCTGTCAAGGCCTGCTCGCCTGTAACGAGGCGAAAACACGTCTGGGCCTAAATGGCTCCGTCGTGTTTACTCCACTTCCCAGCACATTAAATGCCAAGCTGATTGAAAAATCAATTATTGCTTTTTCAAGGCTCAAAGTGCCTGCTCGTGTTTCTCACCGTGGCAAAACATGACGGATATTTTTCCTGTCAGATTTTTATGCAGGCTCCCTGTGAGGGCCCTGAGGTTTCCCAGATTGGCCCTCACGTATTTGGGGTGAAAGGAAGGGGGTCCGAGAGCAGCTACAGAGTGGGAAATGAGCTGGGATAAATCTTGGAAGGGTTTTCCATGATGGAATGAGCACATGGGATTGTCCTGTGGGCTTTGATAAAGAAAAATATCAGGTAAAACCCAGTGGGGCTGGTCTAGAAATGCCATAGTAGGGATTAGAGAGCTTTTTCAAGTCCAAAAATGGAGAAATGTTATCCTTCTGGGACACACCAGGAAACCACAGCACAGATATGGAAAATTTGGCTGAAAGTCCCCCAAAAATACCATGGAAGAGACACCAAAGCTCCCATGTTTGGGATGGGATGAGAGAAAGGAGAGCACAGCCTGTGTGGAGGTCTGAGAGCAGCTACAGAGTAGGAAATGAGCTGGGATGGGACAAAAATGATGGGAAAAATCTTGGAAACATTTTCCATGAAGGAATGAGCACATGGGATTGTCCTGTGGGCTTTGATAAAGAAAAATAATCAGGTAAAATCCAGTGGGGCTGGTCTAGAAATATCCAGATAGAGATTAGAGACCCTTCTCCAAAGCTTTAAAGCAACTTCTTCAACCAAGTCCACACTGAGGCACAGAGAACTTTTATCCCTCTGGGACACACCAGGAAATCACAGCACAGACATGGAAAATTTGGCTGAAAGTCCTCCCAAAAATGCCTTGGAATGACCCACCAGCGTCTCTTCTGTGCCCATTCACCCCAATTTTAACCCCAAGGGTGCTTTCCCCTCCCAGACTGTAACATCAGGGGAAAACTCAGAAGAAACTGAAAACTAAGAACTCATTTTTGAAAAGCCTGAGGGAGACAAGTGTTCAACACCCTCGGATTCCTTTGAAAATCCCACCCAGAGTCTCCAAAGGATTAGAAGCAGGAGCTGGACCCAGCCAGTGCTGCCTGGGATTGGGAGGGATGCAGACTTCAAATGGCCCAAACCTCCCGGGGCTCTCCCAGCCCTGATTGTTTCACAGTGGTGCCACAAAGAGGGGAAAACGCATCTGAAATGCTAAATACCCCAAATCAGCCCTAAATTTAACACTGAATTTTCCCAGTTTAGCTCCAACCAAGCTGCCTCTCCCCCAGTTACTGATATTTCACTGATTATTCCTCCAAATCCTTTGTCACTTCATATTAAAATTGGCTAGGGAAAAAAAACCTATAAACAATTGAAGTATAATTTGAAGTACAATGTGAAGTGTTAGAAAATCAGCTTTTTTAATCACAGCTCTGGGAACCTGAAGGATATTTTTAAAAAATATTTCTTAATTTTTTAAGATGCTGGGGGGTGAAATTTTACAACAGGGTTCAGGACATGGATCTGTGTCCATGGGTTCAGGACATGGATTTCTGTCCATGAATTCAGGACAGGGATCTGTGTCCAGGGGTTCAGGACACGGATCTGTGTCCATGGATTCATGTCATGGATCTGTGTCCATGGGTTCAGCACAAGGATGTGTGTCCATGTGTTCAGGACATGGATCTACATCCCTGGGCTCAGATCATAGATCTGTGTCCACGAATTCTGGACAGGGATCTGTGTCCATGGGCCCAGGACATGGCTCTGTGTCCATGGATTCAGCACAAGGATGTGTGTCCATGGGCCCAGGACATGAATCTGTATCCCTGGGCTGAGATCATGGATCTGTGTTCATGGATTCAGGTCATGGATCAGTGCCCATGGGTTTAGAATATGGATCTGTGTCCACAGATTCAGGACAGGGATCTGTCCATGGATTCAGGTCATGGATCTGTGTCTCTGTGCCCAGGACATGGGCCTGTGTCCATGGATTCAGGTCCCAGATCTGTGTCTGTGCGCCCAGGTCATGGATCTGTGTCCCTGTGCCAGGACAGGGTCCTGTGTCCATGGATTCAGATCTGTGTCTGTGTGCCCAGACCACGGATCTGTGCCCGTACCTGTGCAGGTGGGTGGGTCTGGCTGCCAGAAGAACCTGTTCTGGATCTGCACACAGGTGATCTGGGCCTCCCCTTGCAGGGTGTAGCCGGGGTTGCACTGGAAGGTGATGGAGTCCCCGGCCTCTCTGCTGTCCCCGCTCCGGCTCCCGTTCTGCGGGATTCCTGGGTCGTTGCAGGACGTGGCTGTGGATACTGCAGGGAATTAAATGCACTCTTGAATATCAATGTTTATTTAACACCAGGCCTGCAGCACTGCCTGTCCTCAGGCTCTGTCCTTACCCAGACATCCAGGCCATGCCTTGTTTCCCCATCCCTCCTCCCTCAGCATCCCACAAAGTTCCCCCACACACACAAAAAGCGCTTTTCCCTTTGCTCTGAGCATCTGCCACTCCAGGTGGGAAAGGCTCTGGGGACCAGCAAGTTCAAGAGCAGCACCCAGGGAGCAGCTTTGATGTAGAATTGTGCACATGGCTGTTTACTCCATCAGGCCAGACACCCACTGATCCTCCACGGTGTTTTTGGAGAGTTCTGTGCCAAGGCACATGCTGCAAAATCAACTCATCCACCAGCACTTCACGCTTTCCCCTGAGTGCCAGAGAAATTTAGCCTCAAGATCTGCGAAGCATCAAGCCTGACCTTTCAGAAATGTGTTTGTTTCCCTTCCAGACTTGTTGCTGCCTCTCTTTGAGGTCTGAGATGTCCCCTGAGCTGGGGACAGGCAAAGCTTCGCTGCTGCCTGAGCTCAAGGTCTGCCAACAGCACAAGGATTTACCAGCAGGGAAAATCCTGGAGTAATAGGAGTTTTGTGAGCTTATCCACCTCATTAAAGCTCCCAAGATCCCAAAGTGGACAGGTCTGAGCTCAGGTCTGGCTGCTTAGTCACACCTGAACAAAGCCCTTGAGCAGGAGCAGTCAATAAAGCCCAGCTCCAGATCAGGAGCTTATTTCCTGCTAAGTTGATGAGAGTCTGTTACAGCCAGGCAGTTTAGAGAAAGCTGCTCTTGAAAGAGCCAGAGGAAATCCCTCTCTTTCTGTGCAGCTGCAGATAAGGAAGTTAACAGCCCAGGCTGGTCCTTCCTGGCAGGATGAGACACAAATCTGGCAAAAAAACCCCAGGATGGCACCGCTGTGCTGGGTGACACAAAGCTCTGCCTCTGTCTGGGTCATCCCAAAGCTCTGGAACCCAGCAGAAATTCTCCCCAAAATGCTGCCTTGTTCCCCCAGCCAAGCAAAGCACCCTGGACAGAAAGTTATGGGAAAAAAACCCCCAAACTTGGGAAGATGTTTCAATGTGTCTCAGTCCAGGCAAAGTCACATCATCACTCACCCAACCACTCCCTGTTTATTTTCACTCCAAAACAACTGCACAAACCTGGAACATTCTGTAAATATTGGACTATATCACCCTAAATAACTGAAATGAATGTGTTTGCAGGGCTGAGGTTTGGTTGGGGTTTCCCTCTGGGTCTGGTCAGGTTTTTGAGGAACCCCTGCCCATCCCACCTGAGAACTGGATGGCAAAGCCCTGCTTGCTGGTGAAGAAGTCGGTGTTGAACTGCAGGATGACAGAGTTGAAGGTGCTGTGGATGTCCCCAGGCAGCCCTGAGCCACTCATCTCCTTCAGC